>NC_084836.1:72539053-72859338 GCF_033115175.1 Lepus europaeus
AAAGCATGGAATTTGAGTCTTGTACAACATTCTCTCTGGCTTTAATGATAGTACCCTATTGTGGTCTCCAAAATGATATCAATGTTACAATAGCTGCAGAATCTAAGATTCCCCTTTAGTGTGTAACACTTTCAGTTTTCCATTACACATGTACAAATGATATCCTGACTTTATTAATTTTCGTGGCACATACTAGTATAAAGAACAATATATTTGAACAATATATTTAGGGATAGTTTGTCTTGAAGTGTGTAATTCCAATTGAATTAAAATGTGAAGGACAAGAGTGGCAAGATGGTGGAATAGGAAGGGAGCACACTGATAGTCCGGGAAGAGACAGTTTAATAAAAGTAGAGATACTGCATGTTCAAGGAAGAGTAGGGGAAGAAACAGCAGAGGAAACTCTTTCAGAACTAGTGATTCACAGTGGACCTGCATAGAGAATGTGGGAGCCCACGGTTCGGGACAACAGTGGCAGAAGCAACACACCAGTGCTGGAACGCGAGATGAGCCAAACCTCAATAGCCTGAGACACTGGCGGGCAAGCAGAAGGAGGAGACTAGAGGGAACGAGGCTTGAAACTCTGTGGGGAAAAGTTCACCAGGCTGTCTAGTAGAGAGAGGAAAAACAAAGTGACCAATACGGACACGAGTTTCTCTCTCTCCATTAACCTCTCAAAGGCGAGCAAAACAAAGAGCAGGCACCATTTTTGACATATGTCATAAGCGGGGTGGCCTCAGGGCTGCACCCGCCCTCAGCCAAGCAGAAAACCTGACTCTGGGTGTGTGTGTGAAATAACAGGAGATTAGGACCTAGTGAATGTGTGGTGCTAATGAACTGAGACTGTGAAAAAAGAGACAGTGGGGGAGAGAACTCATGGAATTCATGTGAGTACTCTCCAGAGATGCTACAATTTGGTAACCTTGGCAACCCAGTGGGAGACTGCAGGAAAATTTGAGCCCACACTGAGGGCAGCAAAGATTCCCTGTGTGGTCCTTGGGAAAGAGCTTCCGATCCCTGGCTCCTGTGGGTATATCATCCGCCTGCTAACTACCATCAGTTTGGCTCAGCAGTGCGGAATTACTTCCCTTCTAAGTCAAAAAAAAAAAGAAAGAAAAAGAAAAAAGAAAGAAAGAGAGAGAGAGATTTACCACAACTAACCTGGGAGTGTCACCTTTTGGCACACCCTTAACCCTGAGGAACCAAACAGAACTCTCAGGCCATACCCACCTCAAGTCTCTAAGGCTCCATCAAAAGCAGACAGTCCACGTAATACAGTCATAGTATAACAAGAAAAAACACCACAGTGAGGGAAGAAGAATCCAAAGAATATCTCTACAATGCCAAAAAACAAATGCAAAAACCAAGGACACAAGAACAAAGAAGACATTATGACGCACCCAAATGAACAAGACACCCCAAGCCAAGATTATGAAGATGATGAGATGGAAGAAATGCAAGATACAGATTTCAAAAAACTTATGATAAAAACAATTAGTAGTTTTCAAAAACAAATGCTTGAGGTACGGAATTCCTTAGTGGGTAGGATAAAAAATCTCCTTTGAGAAAATGAAATATTAAGGAGGAATCAAAATGAAATGCAGAAATTAGTAGAACAGGAAAGTGTGATAGTGAAGAGAAATCAAAATGAAATGAAGAACTCAATAGATCAAATGACAAACACATTAGAGAGCCTTAAAAACAGAGTCAGTGAAATAGAAGAGAAAATATCGGACTTAGAAGACAGAGAACAGGAAAGTTTACAGTAAAACCAAAGACAAGAAGAGGAAATTAGAAATCTAAAAAATATTGTTGGGAATCAAAAGGATACTATTATAAAACCCAACATTTGGGTTCTAGGAGTTCCTGAAGGCATGGAGAGAGAGAAAGGATTAGAAGGCCTTTTTACTGAGTTACTTGCAGAGAACTTCCTGGGTCTGGAGAAGGACAGAGACATCCTAGTACAGGAAGCTCATAGAACCCCTAGTAAACATGACCAAAGAGATCCTCACCACGACATGTTGTAATCAAATCCACCACAGTGAAACATAGAAAAGATCCTAAAATGGATCAGATTACTCTCAGAGAATCTCCAATTAGACTCAAAGCAGACTTCTCATCAGAAACCCTACAAGCCAGAAGGTAATGGCGAGACATAGCCCAGGTACTAAGAGAGAAAAACTGCCAGCCCAGAATATTTTTTTCATTTATTAAACTTTTATTAAATGAATATAAATTTCCAGAGTACAGTTTATGGATTACAATGGCTTCCCCCCTCCCATAACTTCCCTCCCACCTGCAACCCTCCCCTTTCCTGCTCCCTCTCCTCTTCCATTCACATCAAGATTCATTTTCAATTCTCTTTATATACAGAATATCAGTTTAGTATATATTAGGTAAAGATTTCAACAGTTTGCTCCCATATAGCAACACAAAGTGAAAAATACTGTAGGAGTACTAGTTATAGCATAAATAACAGTGTACAGCACATTAAAGACAGAGATCCTACATGATATTTTTTAAAAAAATTAATTAATTTTCTATGTCATTTCCAATTTAACACCAGTTTTTTTTCATTTCCAATTCTCTTTATATACAGAAGATCGATTCAGTATATAATTAGTAAAGATTTCATCAGTTTGCCCCCACACAGAAACACAAAGTGTAAAAATACTGTTTCAGTACTAGTTATAGCATCACTGCACATTAGACAACACATTAAGGACAGATCCCACATGAGATCTATGTATACAGTGACTCCTGTTGCTGACTTAACAATTTCACACTCCTGTTCATGGCGTCAGTAATCTCCCTAGGCTCTAGTCATGAGTTTCCAAGGCTATGGAAGCCTTTAGAATTCGCTGACTTTGATCTTATTCCGATAGGGTCATAGTCAAAGTGGAAGTTCTCTCCTCCCTTCAGAGAAAGGTACCTCCTTCTTTGATGGCCCCGTTCTTTCCACTGGGATCTCACTCACAGAGATCGTTCATTTAGGTCTTCTTTTTTTTCTTTTCCATGGTATCTTGGCTTTCCATGGCTACAATACTCTCATGGGCTCTTCAGCCAGATCCGAAAGCCTTAAGGGCTGATTCTGAGGCGAGAGTGCTGTTTAGGACATCTGCCATTCTATGAGCCTGCTGTGCATCTCGCTTCCCATGTTGGATCCTTCTCTCCCTTTTTGGTTCTATCAGTTAGTATTAGCAGACACTTGTCTTGTTTGTGTGATCCCTTTGACTCTCAGACCTATCAGAGCCATCAATTGTGAGCTGAAATTGATCACTTGGACTGGTGAGATGGCATTGGTACATGCCACCTTGATGGGATTGTATTGGAATACCCTGGCACACTTCTAATTCCACCATTTGGGGCAAGTCCAATTGAGCATGTCCAAAATTGTACATCTCCTCCCTCTCTTTTTCCACTGTTATATTTAACAGGTATCAATTTTCAGTTAAAATTTAAATACGTAAGAATAATTGTGTGTTAATTACAGAGTTCAACCACTAGTACTAGAACAACAAATACAACAACAACAAATACTAAAAAGGATAAAGTATTACATTGTACATCTAGAGTCAGGACAAGAGCTGATCAGGTCACTGTTTCTTATAGTGTCCATTTCACTTCCACAGGTTTCGCATTTGGTGCTCAGTTGTCACCAATCAGGGAAAACAAATGATATTTGTCTCTTTGGGATTGGCTTAATTCACTCAGCATGATGTTTTCCAGATTGCTCCATCTTGTTGCAAATGACCGAGTTTCGTTGTTTCTTACTGCTGTATAGTATTCTATGGAGTACATGTCCCATAATTTCTTTATCCAGTTTACTGTTGATGGGCATTTGGGTTGGTTCCAGGTCTTAACTATTGTGAATTGAGCTGCAATAAACACTAATGTGCAGATGGCTTTTTTGTTTGCCAATTTCATTTCCTTTGGGTAAATTCCAAGGTTTGGGATGGCTGGGTTGTATGGTAGGGTTATATTCAGGTTTCTGAGGATCTCCAGACAGACTTCCATAGTGGCTTAACCAGTTTACATTCCCACCAACAGTGGGTTAGTGTCCCTTTTCCCCCACATCCTCTCCAGCATCTATTGTTGGTAGATTTCTGAATGTGAGCCATTCTCACCGGGCTGAGGTGAAACCTCATTGTGGTTTTGATTTGCATTTCTCTGATGGCTAGTGATCTTGAACATTTTTTCATGTGTCTGTTGGCCATTTGGATTTCCTCTTTTGAAAAATGTCTATTGAGGTCCTTGGCCCATCTCTTCAGTGGGTTGTTTGTTTTGTTGTTGTGGATTTTCTTGATGTCTTTGTAGATTCTCGTTATCAACCCTTTATCTGTAGTGTATTTTGCAAATATCTTTTCCCATTCTGTCGGTTGCCTCTTCACTTTCCTGACTTTTCTTTTGAAGCAGAGAAACTTCTCAATTTGATGCAATCCCAATAGTTAATTTTGGCTTTGACTGCCTGTGCTCCTGGGGTTTTTTCCAAGAAGTCTTTCCTGTACCTATATCTTGCAGGGTTTTTCCAATGCTCTCTCATAATTTGATGGTTTTGGGTCATAGGTTTAAGTCTTTAATCCATGTTGAGTGAATTTTTGTGTAAGGTGAAAGGTAGGGGTCTTGCTTCAAGCTTCTGCACGTGGAAATCCAATTTTCCCAACACCATTTATTGAATAGACTGTCTTATTCCAGGGATTAGTTTTGGATCTTTGATCAAATATGAGTTGGTTTACTGCAGATTTTCTAGATCCTTGAGATGACTTGAAAGCTCATCTATTTGGTGCCTTTCCAATTTCTTGATGTGGGCACCTATTGATATAAACTTTCCTCTTAACACTGCTTTTGTTGTATCCTATAGGTTTTGGTATGTTGTGCTGTTATCCTCATTTACTTCCAGAAAATTTTTGATTTCTCTTTTAATTTCTTCTATGACCCATTGTTCATTCAGGAGCATGTTGTTCAATCTCCATGTGTTTGCACGTGCTCTAGGGATTCCCAAGTTGCTAATTTCCAATTTCATTCCTTTGTGGTCTGAGAAGCTGCATGGTATGATTCTAATTCTCTTGAATTTGCTGAGACTTGCTTTATGGCCTAGTCTTGGTCAATCCTAGAGAAGGTTCCATGTACTGCTGAGAAGAATGTAAAGTCTTTAGATGTAGGATGAAATGTTCTGTAGATATCAGTTCGATCCATTTGGGCTATAGTGTCATTTAAATCTACTGTCTCCTTGTTGATCTTCTGTCCTGTTGATCTGTCTATCTCTGAGAGTGGAGTATTGAAGTCCCCCAGTACTATTGTATTGGTGTCTAAGTCTCCCTTTAAGTCCCTTAACAAGTCTTTTAAATAAACTGGTGCCCTGTGATTAGGTGCATATACATTGATAATTGTTATATCTTCCTGTTGAATGGATCCCTTAATCATTAAATAGTGCCCCTCTTTGTCTCTCCTGACAGTTTTTGTGGTAAAGTTTATGTTGTGTGATATTAAGATGGCTACGCCCGCTCTTTTTTCATTTCTGTTGGCATGGTATATCTTTTTCCAGCCTTTCACTTTCAGTCTGTATGGATCATTGTTGGAAAGATTTCTTTCTTGTAAGCAGCAACAAGATGAGTTTTGTTCCTTAACCCAATCAGCCAATCGGTGTCTTTTCACTGGACAGTTCAGGCCATTAGCATTCAATGAGACTATTGAGAAGGAGTAACTTTGCCCTGTCATTTGCCAAAGATATTTTCTAATATATGGTTTGAGCTTCCTGTGATCTTTTGCTGTGAGGTTTCCTTCCTTCAACTTCTTTCATATTGAGGACCATGTTTCTGTGTTTCTGTGTGTAACACATCTTTAAGCATCTTTTGCAGGGCTGGATGAGTGGCGGCAAATTCTTTCAATTTCTGTTTGCTGTGAAAGGTCTTTATTTCACCTTCATTCACAAATGAGAGTGTTGCAGGATAAAATATTCTGGGCTGGGAGTTTTTTCTCTCTTAGTACCTGGGCTATATCTCGCCATTCTCTCCTAGCTTGTAGGGTTTCTGATGAGAAGTCAGCTGTGAGTCTAATTGGAGATCCTCTGAGAGTAATCTGACGTTTCTCTCTTGCACATTTTAGGATCTTTTCTTTATGTTTCACTGTTTTGAGTTTGATTACGACGTGTTGTGGTGAGGATCTCTTTTGGTCATGTTTATTAGGAGTTCTATGAGCTTCCTGTACTAGGATGTCTCTGTCCTTCTCCAAACCTGGGAAATTTTCTGCTAGTATCTCACTGAAAATGACTTCTAATCCTTTCTCCCTCTCCATGCCTTCAGGAACTCCTAGAACCCGAATGTTGTTTTTTTTAAGTGTATCCTGTAGATTCCTGACAGTATTTTTTAGATTTCTGATTTCCTCTTCTTTTCTTTTATTTGACTGTTTCCTTTCCTGTTTTCTGTCTTCTAAGCCCGATATTCTCTCTTCTGCTTCACCCATTCTGTTTTTTAGGCTCTCTAATGTGTTTGTTAGTTGATCTATTGAGTTCTTCATTCTTTATGGTTTCTTGTCACTATCACAGTTTCATGTTCTACTAGTTGTTTCATTTCATTTTGATTCCTCCTTAATGTTTCATTTTCGTGTGACAGATTTCCTATCTTGTCCATTAAGGATTTCTGTAGTTGAAGAATTTGTTTTTGAGAACTTCTTAATGTTCCTATCAATTTTTTGAGATCTGCTTCTTGCATTTCCTCTGTGTCTTCATCTTCATAATCTTGAATTGGGGTGTCTTGTTCATTTGGGGGCATCATAGTGTCTTCCTTGCTCTTGTTACCTCGGCTTCTATGTTTGTTGTTTGGCATGTTGGGGATAATTTATGTTTTTGTTGTTTTTTTTTTGCTGTGGTTTTTTTCTCGTTATACTATGCCTCTAATTGGGCTGTCTGCTTTGATGGATCCTTAGAGGCTGTGATGGGTGTGGCCAGAGAGCTCTGCTTTATTCTTCACGTTTAAGGCTGTGCAAAAAGTAATTCACCCAGATTGTTCTCTCCCTTGCTGCTTGCTCGATCTCTCTCTCTCTCTCTCTCTCTTTTTTGACTCAGTTGGGAAGTAATTCCGCAGAGCTGAGTGGAATTGAGGGTAGTTGAAATCTGGCCTCTGTGAGTATTTGTTGGATCTACCCCTGGGACTACACAAAGAGTTTATGCAGCCCTCAATGTGTTCTCAAGTTTCACCACAGTCTCAAGGTTACTGAGTTTGTGTACTCGGTGAGTTCACTCGCCCCCCCCCTTCAGATTTTCTCAGTTGCAGATAGTTAGCTTCACCTGTTTTCACTAGATTCTAGCCTCCTGTTATTTCTCCCAACCAGAGTCAAGTTTTACTGCCTGGCTACTCGCGGTTGCCGCTTTACATACGTAAAATGGCGCCTGCTCTTTGTTTTTCTCAGCTTTGCTAGGTGAGTGGAGAGAGAGGCTACTGTCCGTGCTGGTTCCCCTGATTTATTCCTGTTTTTTTTTCTCTCCTCCAGTCAGCCTGGTGATTTTGCCCAGTGGGGACTCAGGCCACTGCCTTTCCCCGCCAATGTCTCGGGTTTCTGAGGTTTTTGTCTTACCTCCTGTTCCCACGCTGGCGAGATTCTGTAGCTCGACTCACACGGCTGGGCTTCCACGTGGTGGGCTCCCTATACGTCCTCTGTGTCACATCCACTAGATCCAGAAGCATTTCCTCTGCAGTTTTTCTCTTGAGACTTTTCCTGATGCTACAGTAATTCCACTTTTATTAAACTAAATTTTCCCGGATTATCGGTGCACATCCTCACTATCCGCCATCTTGGCTCCCCAGCCCAGAATATTATATCCTGCAAAGCTCTCATTTGTGAATGAAGGTGAAATAAAGACCTTTCACAGCAAACAGAAATTGAAAGAATTTGCCGCCACTCATCCAGCCCTGCAAAAGATGCTTAAAGATGTGTTACACACAGAAACACAGAAACATGGTCCTCAATATGAAAGAAGTTGAAGGAAGGAAACCTCACAGCAAAAGATCACAGGAATCTCAAACCATATATTAGAAAATATCTTTGGCAAATGACAGGGCAAAGTTACTCCTTCTCAATAGTCACATTGAATGTTAATGGCCTGAACTGTCCAGTGAAAAGACACCGATTGGCTGATTGGGTTAAGGAACAAAACCCATCTATTTGCTGCTTACAAGAAAGAAATCTTTCCAACAATGATGCATACAGACTGAAAGTGAAAAGCTGGAAAAAGATATACCATGCCAACAGAAATGAAAAAAAGCTCAGGCTAAAATTCGCGTTATCTTATTCAAAACGTTATCCTAATTTAGAGATTTTTAACAGTTTATTTCAAAATGTAAATCAAGGACATTGGCAGGTGGAAAATGTTACAAGTATACTAATCTATTTCTCTTTGACATAGAATTAAAATCTGATGCTCTGTTAAAGCAATGTGTTAAAGTAATCTATTATGTCCTCTTGATGTCTGTTAAATTCTAATTGTTCAAAAACAGCTGAATTTTCATTAAGAGAAGGGGTTATTTAAATATGTGCTTATTTTCAAAGATTTGAATAATCACCTTGTAATAATGATCAAATTTGGTCTATATTATGTCATGATTTTAAGGAATCTTATTTCAACCAGATATTTTGGATTTTGAGCCTTCTTGGCATTCTTGACAGGCATTCAAAAAATCAAAGTTTCAAACAATCTGGACTCTAAAATTTCCAGTAAATCTTGGACTTTGGCTTTTCCAGTTTGGGCCCAACTGAAAAAATTGAAGGACCTATGTCTCTCATCTTATAGAGACACCAACTAATCAGGCTATTTGGATTATATTAGAAGTACTGTCAAGATGTGACGTTGTACAAAATTTTAAGTTTCTATAATGGAAAATGTTATTAATACAAATGTTGGAAAATTAAAAAGTCTAATGATCTTGTGTTACTAGACATGAGCGTTATCTTAACGAGAAAGCCCCAGAGGCCTAAAGGGCTAAATACTTGTAAAATCCTACAGGTAGGTGCTTTCAAAAATACTGTGAAGTAAGCAAGTGCCTCTTGTTGGTTGATGAGTTTATAATTTTAAACATGGCAACTTAAAGTCTTTTGTCATCCACAGTTATATATGATTTGCTGCTCATAAAACTAAAGCATTGTTGGTTCTGTGTTTAGCTGTACTCCTATAGGTTCCTATGGACTTTTTCCAGCCACTTCTATTGTATTCAGTTCTTTGGGATGGATCTGTAAACAGATGAAGCCAATAATGTATTAACAGTACCAACTGAGAGAAAGTATGGTTAACTGAGGTTACTAAAAACAAAAAGCAATTCAAATCAATTGGCAATCTACAAAGAGTTAAAGATTTTAAAAGCTATTATTAAAATTGCTATATTGGTCTATTATGCTATGTTATATGTGTGTACATATTGTATGTCCACATGGGAAAATTTTATCAAGAGTTTTATTTTAATTGGCTTATAGATAAGATCGTCCATAAATTTAAGCTGCTAAAATTAATCAAAGATACATTTTAATTTGTGTGACCTGAATCTGTGTATCATATGTTTTAAACTTGTTGTTAGAAAGAAACTAAAAACATTTTATATGGGTGTGCTTAAGTTTACTGGTTAAACAAACTATACCATGTTAGATATTTAAGAGGTGTTTCCAAATACATGATTCTTAAAATTTATAGAAGGCATTGGACCTTCTGGTAAATGTTTTCTTAAGTTGTTATCTAATGGTTGAAATGGTTTGCTAAGTATTCATGTGATATTGCTATTGTCAGCAAGCGATCTAGGACTTGCTCCCTCATTTCTCTATTCTAAGCCCAACTTGTTCTTTCATTTCTCTATTCTCTTCAAGGTAGGAAACTAATTCTATTATGAAGGAATCTGTAGGACACACAATTTAATCTTTAGACCTTATAAAAGAGATGGCTAACATTTTTCTGTAATAGCATAGCCAAAATAAGAACTTAAATAATAATCTCATAGCTAGATTTACTTCACCATCAGTGAAGTAAACAGTAAGTAGAAAAAACCTCCCTTTCAGACAAAAGGGAAAGAAAGTTTTAAAGTGAGAATATAATTTTCCTCATGGGCATTGTCTACCTTAGAAAAACTACTACAGAACATGCCTGTGACTATAGACGTGTAGTTCAGGCCACCAAAGTTTAGAGATGGGACTTGGGCACTCCCTTGACTTGCATCCTCTGGTCTGCTTTAACAAAAACCAGGAGGAAAAGAAAGCTAGGCATCAGAAGCAATGGGTGGCAGGCCTATGAATGGCTGATCTGTACAGTGATCTGCCCTCAAGGAGACCCAACAGGCCAGTCCACTGCAGTGGCTTTCAATGTGGTAAGCCTGGGCTTCAGCAGAAGTCAACTTGTGAAGAGCCCTGGCAGCTCTGCCAAGAGTTGGATCACTGGAAATGGACCTGCCCTGGAGTTGAAGGATGCCCAGGTCAGAGCCACAGATCTTATTGGTTCTAAGCTGAAAAGCCCTTCACTCAGCCCAACTTCCAAAGTGACCACTGCAGCTGAGGGGATGGCCAAGTAGGGTCAGCAACATTACAGGCAGAACTGTAAATTTCTTGTTAGAGATGCCACCTGCCTTTATCTGGCCAGCTCTCCTCCCAGGCCAGCCAAGTAATGAAAGTCAACAGGGTGCCTTTCCCCTAGGAGGTTCACACCTCCCTTAGGATATACCCCATGTGAAGAGATAGATAGGTCTGGGCCTCTTATCTTACGAGGCCTAAAGCCCACCAGATTATTATCAAGCCCCTTCTGTCAGGTTCTATTTGCCTCTCAATCAGAAAACTTAATTGTAGCTTAGACAGCACCTTTCTTCGCTCCTCTAATAATGACTCTGTCCTTTGTTCTAGACCCTGTCTAGCGCACTTGGGCCTCATTCCTTTGTAATCATAACCGCTACTCTACCATCAATGGCTCTACTCCCAACCTGGTTGTACTGATGGTCCTCTTCCCCACTTAATGCTGTATAATTGTTCAGACCTGGTTAATGCCACTCTTAGGATCATTGGTTACTATCCTCACCCTGTCTTTCATGACCTTTTCTAAATATGATCAGAGTCGGCAAACTTGGAAGGCTTCCATAGCCTTGGAAACTCATGACGACAGCCTAGGGTGGTTACTGGCACCATAAACTAGAGTGTCAATTTGTTGGGTCAACAACAGGAGTCACTGTGCACTTGCTCCTCATGTGGGATCTCTGTCCTTAATGTGCTGTACATTGTGATTTAATGCTATAACTAGTACTCAAACAGTATGTTTCACTTTGTGTTTCTATGTGGGTGCAAACTGTTGAAATCTTAATATATACGAAATTGATCTTCTGTATATAAAGAGAATTAAAAATGAATCTTGATGTGAATGGAAGGGGAGAGAGAGCAGGATGGGGAGGATTGTGGGTGGGAGCGAAGTTATGGGGGGGAAGCCATTGTAATCCATAAGCTGTACATTGGAAATTTATATTCATTAAATAAAAGTTAAAAAAAATGTGAAGGACAGTGAACTGGTTCACAACCTAGTGCTTTGTGCATCTGTTGGCTAAAACTATATGAAAACCTCCCTGGTAATAACATTTGCCTGGAGAAGTCCTATTCCAGATTCAGATTTGTTGAATCTGTGATGGATGGAAATTTCTTTTACATAACACAGCTCTTCAGAGGTTCTTTCTGGCTACAGCTTCTGACAATAACCACCTCAATATATGCCAAAGAAATATATTTTGGAGTGGTACATTTGGTTTTATAATCATATTTTTGTGATGCTCTGTACTGAGCTACAGCATCAGGAATGGAAAACTTAAAGTGTACATCTCTCTTGATTCCAAACTTTGCAGCTGGAACACAGGTAGTAGGAGATAGGCTGGGCCCCTGAAGAGGAGACATACAATGGCAGCTCCAGTTGCCTAATAGCAGAGGGATTGCAAAGATAATTTCACCAGGAGACTTTTGTGAGAAATGACTGTGTGTGTTTTCATAGAATCTTAGTTCAGGCTTAGTGCAGCCATGATACTAGGCCTCTGTAGCATGGAGGATAGAGGGTTACAAAGCCAAAATTGGTCAACTGCTGGGTTTGTTTTGCAGGCCACTTGTTATCCTTGTAACTTCCAGCAATTTTGTCATTTGTGCACAGTAATCTTGTGCCTCAGTTTTGAAATGAATCTGTAAAAACATGGATGACAAATTTGTTAACTGCAAGATGTATATCAGAACTAAAAAATAAATCTACTTATGAATATCATCTAATCCCCCACTACTCTCACAGTGCCTCAGGGTGTGAATCATGGAGTTAATAAAGAACCAGAATCTCTCATCACTGTTATTTGAATAAAGACCCAGTAGGTCTCGGTCACCTGGTAACAAGATTTATTTCCTCCCTTGGTGTCTTGCTTGAAAGTATCCTTTACGGGGTCAGCACTGTGGCACAGCAGGTTAACACCCTGGCCTGGAGCGCTGGCATCTCATATGACCGCTGGTTCGAGACCTGGCTGCTCCACTTCTTATCCAGCTCTATGCTGTGGCCTGGGAAAGTAGTACAAGATGGCCCAAGTCCTTGGGCCCCTGCACCCGCGTGGGAGACCTGGAAGAAGCTCCTGGCTCCTGGCTTCAGATCGGCACAGCGCCAGCCATTGTGGCCAATTGAGGAGTGAACCTTCGGATGGAAGATCTCTCTCTCTCTCTGTCTCTCCTCTCTGTGTAACTCTGCCTTTCAAGTGACTAAATAAACCTTTTTTTTTTTTTAAAGAAAGTACCCTTTAGAATATAAAAGAGGTTCCTTTTTTTCTCTCTTTGCTTTCAGTAGTTCCTTGTCACTGACTTTTGGCATCTTTGCTATAAATTTTCTGTAGATCTTTTTGTATTTACTGTATTTGAACTGCATTGAACTCCAAATACTAGTGAAGCTTCACTAATTATATGCCATTGGGTCTATTTCTAATGACTTTAAGTGGTGGGTTTTTAAATAACGTGGGGGTATTTTCTATTAGTTTTCAGGTACAGATAGATCTCTTGAGCTCTTCACATTGCCATTCTGTAAGGACCCTCCAGGAATCATGATTTTAAAGATTGCATCCTGAGTGATGGGTGAACCCTCCTTGAGAGGATGAGAGATGCAAAGAAAACAGCAGAATGCTGTGCATCCACAATATTGAATACTGAGTGGCTAGACACAAATTAACCCAGACAGAGATCAGTGGAGAAAGCTAAGTATAGATGGAGAGAAATATTTTCAAGCCCAGTTGAAACAGCTTGGCTTCTTTTTCCTTTGGGCTCTTGAAGCATTTGGTAGTCCTGTGGAGCCCTTGATTATCATAGTCATTTCCACCTATTCACACTTAGTTTTCTGCCTCACACTACAAGGGGCACACTGTATTTATTAGCACACGTTGGGGTTGATGTTTCTCTCATGATCTCTTCTTCCCAGGATGCTAGTCAGTAAATTTCTGTGGCTGCATTTCTGTGAACCACTATTTCTGTCATTTCACCTCAGCACATTTCCTGTTCCCTTCTGTGTGGTGCAGAGAGCTGGGGCAATAAGACTCACCAGATTCAACATTTCAAAAATAATATCCTTCTATCAATGACTACACAGAAGAGATATTTAATAAATACTGGCATTTTTATGCTTCATTTAGAAGTAATTCATTGACTAGTTCTCAGAATCAACCTAAGTGCATTGGAAGTTGGAAATGTGGGATGTTGATAACCATGGTTTCAACACCTTTCATGGATCCACTCCATGACAGGAGATGTCAGTAATCCCAAAGCGATCTATCACTCAGTCCCAAGCCTCTTAATAGATTCAAAAGAAGCTTCAGTGAAAAATAAATAAACCTAGATACTAGCTAATGGTAAGGACAGATTTTTAATTAATAAAATAGCACTGCAATAGGAAATATGATGATGTGAGCAGAAGTATATATATAAATGAGTTGGGATTTTGAAAGAAAATGAAAACTAAAAAAATGATCCAGGGTCTTAGTAGAGTCAGGAATATGAAAAATTAAAAAGTATGAAGGGTGTTTTTCTGTATAAAACCAATTTGTGTTAACCACCTGCTGTTTGTAGAAATGAGACTTCTGTGCTCCCATGAAGGCTAGGAGCTTCTACAAGTTTCAGTTTGCTCAGTTTAATGGGTGACACTGTAACTGGGTATAAAACAAGATAAGCCAACAATTTTTACTACTTAAATTTAAAGCTGAGAAGATAATAATTCAGAATTGGACTGCTGGCTTCCACTTACCCATGTCCTTAGGCACAAATTTCCTTGCTACTAATCTCAACTTCTTTTCCAGAGCAGGGAAACCTGGTCAGGTTGAATCTAACTCACCACCTGTGGACATCAAGGACCACCCTGATGAAACAAAAGAAATACATTTTCATTGATCTAATGATAAGCCATGGCACCTGTACCAGAGATTTGGAGCACTTTTGTGATTTTTCCACATCAACGCCTTTTCCTTGTAGTTCCTTTTTAACTCCCCCAAACACTCTTATCCCAAGAGCAGTAGTCCTTGAGACTCTGAAATCTGTTATACTCTAATCTGTCAACAGATTAAATGTTCTCTTTCCTTATCCCATAGTCTGGTCCTTATCATTTTGACTGACACCCGGGACAGGGACTGATCTTCAAGTAACAAATTTTGGTGACCATTGCAGGGTTGCTCCCACCTTTGCTGATGTGCCCTCTACTACTGGCTTAGCTGTTGGAGTGGCGAATGCCATCATGAAAAGCATTACAGCCTCTTGTAGAGGTTCCATCTTCTGGGGAAAACAGGTAGTCTCAGCACCCGCTGGAGTCACTTTTCACTCCAGGGAAACTGTGTTTTCTCTCCCTGCTAGGATGTGGTGCTCAGATTCAGAACCTGTTTGGGGAAAGGAAATAGATTCCAAAAAGGCAACCTCAGACTGGCCAGCTGGTTATTTGGGAAGTCCTCAGTGTGAACACTGCAGCATTCAATTTCACACTGTCTGGGGAGGGTTATCAACCTTCCAGCCCATTGTAGGGAATCTGTGGCACTGTTAGTGAGACAATCGTGGTTGATAGGAAATAGGAGCTAGAGAGTTCATTCCTCTTTCTAGTTTGGTGAAAAGCTGTTTTTAGAACCTAGAAAAAATCTGATTCTGAGGCTTCTGTGTCAAAAATTTGGCCAACTACCATCCAGTAAGGATTGCCTTTTATGATACGTTTCCAGGGCCCTTTTGATGTTTTTATTGTGCTGTTCTATCTTTGCCAGTAGGAGGTGCCATTTTTACAGCAGCTGAGAATTCCCTAGGGATAATTACGACCAGTTGAGCAATTTAACCTATAGGACTTTGACTACAAAAACTGGCACTATTGCATGGCCCATAAATGTGTTAGATTAAAAAAAGTATCCTCTGTAAAAGTCCCTTATGCAATTGGTAGTGAGAAACAGGAGTCTATAAGAATGACACAACAAGCTATTACAAATTGCTTTGTTTTACTCTTTCATAAGATGCACTATATATATGTTATCTGTGTTTATATATTATATGTTGTTTCTACATGGTTAACTAGGCTGGTAACTCCACTGAGTAAAACAAAATTGTTTGTGCCTAGATTTGTTGGCCAGCCAGGGTTGCATTTATGTCTGTTAGATGTTTAAGATCATAAAGGTATTAATTTGACCTGGGATCAGGTGGTGGTGATGTACTTCATATTAAATGTAATAATTCAACTTTTTGAGAGAAAAGTCTTCCATCCACTGATTCACTCCCAAAATGGCTGCAACAGCTGGGGCTGGGTCAATCTGAAGCCAAGACTCAGGAGCTTCTTCCAGGTCTTCTACATGGGTATAGGGGCCCAAGCACTTGGATGATCTTCTACTGCTTTTCCTGACCATAAGCAGAGAGCTGGATCAGAAGAGGAGTAGCTAGGACAATAACCAGTGCCCAAATGGGATGCTGGTGCTGCAGGCTGAGGCTTAGCCTACTACTCCACAGTGTTGGACCATAATATAAATTTTAATGATGACTACATTCATTGAATATTTTAGCAACATTGTGCCACAAGGTCAGTCATTGATTTTGAGTGTTTTTCTTTTTTAGACAAAAGTTTGAGTCACAAGATTTATTTGAAAGGCAGAGTTACACACGCACACACACACACACACAGAGTGAGAGAGAGGGTGAGAGAAAGAGAGAGAGAGAGAGATTGAGAGAGTCTATAAGTAGTGCAGTAATGGCTAGGTTGGGGTCAGGCTGAAGCAGGAGACTTGAACTCCATGTGGGTCTTCCATAAGGGTGCAGAGGCCCAAAGCCTTGGGTCATCTTTCATTACATTCTCAGGCCTATTAGCAGGGAACTAGATCAGAAGTGTAGAAGGGGCTAGAGCTATGGTGTAGCAGGCAAAACCACTGCCTGTAGTGCCAGCATCCCAAATCGATGCCAGTTTGAGTCCCAGCTGCTCCACTTCTGATCCAGCTCTCTGCTGTATTCTGGGAAAGCAGTAGAAGATGGCTCAAGTCCCTGTGCCCCCACACCTGACTGGGAGATCCAGAGAAAGCTCCTAGCTCCTGGCTTCGGATCAACTCAGCTCCAGCTGTTGTGGCCATTTGGGGAGTAAATCAGTGGGTGGAAGACCTCTTTCTCTGTCTCTGCTTCTCTGTAGCTCTGACTTTCAAATAAATAAATAATCTTAAAAAAAAAAGAAGTGCAGCAGTCAGTACATGAAGCAGTGCCCATATAAGATGTCACCATTGCAGGCAGTGGCCTCAAGATATACTTTTTTTTTTTGACAAGCAGAGTGGACAGTGAGAGAGAGAGAGACAGAGAGAAAGGTCTTCCTTTTGCCATTGGTTCACCCTCCAATGGCCGCTACGGCTGGCACGCTGTGGCTGGTGCACCACCCTGATCAGAAGCCAGGAGCCAAGTGCTTCTCCTGGTCTCCCATGCGCGTGTAATGCTTGATATATTAGGAATATTTAATAGGTAAAAACACACATAAATGGTATGCATCCCAGGGTTCATCCTTACTTTTTGGGTAGGGGCTATACACCAATGACTTCTCAGCACTCCAACTCAGAACTACGCTCAGTGGGTTTATACATTACACTGATGAGTAAACTTTCTTTAAATGCTCCACAAAGAAAAATTACTGAAATGTGTCAATTGGACTTTCTAGAGAGCAATAGTGATGATGCAGTAAAACTTCAAATCTAGTGAATTATTAGCAACTGTCTGTTGGATCTTATGCCTAATCATATGGGTTAAGGGAGCCACAGGAAGGCTGAGGATACTGCAGCTGACAAACCCGTCATTTGGAGATTCAGAAAAGGGAGCAATAGCATCTTTCTGTAATTTGAGGTCCCAGCAGGGAAATCTTGTGATGTCTCTTCCCAGTAGCACAGAGCTGCTTTCCTCCTCTTGGGTCAGGCCCTTGGCTCAAGGCCCTTACAAAAGTATATGTTCTTTTGCACCTCCAGCCAGTGCTAAAGTCTTCTATGACTCATTGCTAGGTAACAGCTACTGTCATCACAGCACCCATTGTGACCTGGAGGATAGATAGGCTCTTGTGGCAACAGTGTTCCTATTCAGAAACTGAATCTCAGAGAAAACAGGTTTGGGGGAGTTGTGACTAGGTTTCAGAATATGAGGAACACTTAAACATATTGAGGTACTGTAGTGTCTGACATATACAACACCCCTTGACAAATACTTTCTATTCCAAGGGCACTCCTAAAACTTCTGGGAAAGGACACTGTTGTAACATCATGGGTTAAGCCACTTCCTGTGATGCCAGCTTCACATGTGGGTGCCAGTTTGAGTCTTGGCTGCCCCATTTCTAATCCACCTCAATATTAGTGTTCCTTGGAAAACATCAGAAGATGGCCCAAGGAATTGGGCCCCTGCCAGCCATGTGGGAGACCTGGATGAAGCTCCTGGCTTCTGGCTTCAGCTTGGCCCTTCCCTGGATATTGCAAGCATTTGTGGAGTGAACCAATGGAAGGAAGGTCTCTCTCTTTTCTCTCTGTCTTTGTAACTCTGTGTTTCAAATAAATAAATTTTTAAAAAGAACTTAAAAAAACCTGCCAAATATTCTACACGCTGGGCACAGGACCAGCTCCCAGTGTCTGGGTCCCCCTTCATTGTAGTGATGTTATCACACCATTACATTTGCTGGTGGCTAGATGATTTCACAGACACAACCAGGAAGATACTGGCAGATTTATTTTTTTAAAAAAGATTTACTTATTTATTTGAAAGGCAGAAGGACTGGCATTGTGGAGTAATGGGTAAAGCCACTGCCTGTGATGCTGACTTATGTTTATGTTCTGGCTGCTCCATTTCCAATCCAGCTTCCTGCTAATGGCCTGGGAAAAGCAACAGAGGATGGTCCAAGTGTTTGAGCCCCAGCCACTCACATAAGAGACTGGAAGAAGTTCTTGACTCATGGCTTCAGCCTGATCCAGCACTGGCCATTGCAGCAATCTGGAAGGAATGAACAAGCAGATGGACGATTTCTCCCTCTGTCTCTGTCTCTCTCTGTGTAAGTGTAAGTCTGAATTTCAAAAGAAACAAATAAATTCATTTTTTAAAAAGGGAAGGCTGAGTGACAGAGAAAGAAAGAGACAGAGAAAAATAGTTGAAAAAGAGAGATATTTCTTCTATGAGTCTACTCCTCAAATGGTCACAATATCTGAGGCTGAGTGAGGACAAATCCAGGAGCCTGGAACTCCATTCATGTCTCCCATGTGGGAGTTCTGGCTAGTTTGAAAAGAATAGTTCTTTCTTAAATGCCAGCAATGAAGCTATCTGTTCCTGGGCTTTTTTGGTTGGGAGGATCTTTATTACTGATTCAATATACATCTCAGTTATTGGTCTGTTTAGGTTTTCTGTGTCTTCATTACACAATTCTAATAGATTGGCTGTGTCAGGAATCTACCCATTTCTTCAAGGTTTCCCAATTTGTTGGTGTATAGCTCTTTATAGTAATTCCTAATGATTTTTATTTTTGTGGTATCAGTTGTTACAGTTATTTTTTCACCTCTGATTTTATTGATTTAAGTATTCTCCCTATTTCTGTTTATTGGGCCAATGTTGTATCAATTTTGTTTTGTTCTGTTTTTTTTTTTCCAAGAAACCAGTTCTTCACATCACTGGTCTTTTGTATTTTCTTGTTTTCAATTTTGTTTATTTCTTCTCTGGTTTTAATTAGTTATTTCATCCTACTATTTTGAACAAGCATTTTTCAAAAGAAGAAATTCAATTGGCCAACAGACATAGGAAAAAATGCCCAGGATCACTAGCTATCAGGGAAATGTGAATCAAACTACAATGAAGTTTCACTTCACCCTATTTTGAATGGCTCTCATACAGAAAAATATAAACAAATGTCAGTGAGGATGTGGAAAGATAGGTACCCTAATCCACTGTTGGGAATGAAAATTGGTCTAGCCTCTGTATAAGAGAATATGGAGATACTCCAGAAATCTCAATATAGATCTAACATTTGACCCAGCAATCTCACTCCTGGAAATCTACCAAATGAACAATAATCAACACATGAAAGAGTGATCTGTACCCCTGTGTTCATTGCAGTTCACAATAGCTAAGATTTAGAATCAACCCAAATGTCATATACTGAAGACTGGATAAAGAAATTATGGAATATATAAGATATAGAGTACTAAACAGTGTTAAAAAAAAGTGAAGTCCTGTCATTTATAACAAAATGGATGCAACTGGAAACTATTATACCTAGTGAAATAAGCCAGTCCCCAAAAGACAAATACTATATTTCTTTTTTTTTTTTTTTACAGGCAGAATGGACAGTGAGAGAGAGAGACAGAGAGAAAGGTCTTCCTTTTGCCGTTGGTTCACCCTCTAATGGCTGCCGCGGTAGCGCGCTGCGGCCGGCGCACCGCGCTGAACCGATGGCAGGAGCCAGGTGCTTCTCCTGGTCTCCCATGGGGTGCAGGACCCAAGGACTTGGGCCATCCTCCACTGCACTCCCTAGCCACAGCAGAGAGCTGGCCTGGAAGAGGGGCAACCAGGACAGGATCGGTGCCCCGACTGGGACTAGAACAAATACTATATTTCTTTCTGTGGTAACTAATAGCATACCTAAAAGATAATCTATAGGTCAAAAACTGACACTTTGAGATGCGATGATTTTGAACAACTACTATCTCAACTGTGGAAGGACAGTGTTTTTTCCCTTCATACAATTTGTGTAACTATTTAGTATAAGGTGAATTCTATGAGTATGAATTTAACTGAAAATAGATCTTTGTAAAAACCAAGAATGAGAATAGGAGAGGGAGGAGGAAGAAGGGTAGGAGTGTGAACTGGTAGGAGCATAGGGTGTGAAGGATCACCATGTTCCTAAATTTGTATATTTGAAATGTATGAAGTTTGTATTCCTTAAATAAAATTTAAATAAAAGAAAGTGCAGCAGAAGCTACAACATGGGTCAAGTGCCTGTATTCTTCAAGACACTAGAGCCAGGTGGCTATGTCTAAAAATAAAAACAAGATTTATATCAGGCAGCTGTTTAACTTTCATTCTGGTGTGTTTTTAATTCAGTAAATGACACTGGGTCCTAGAATATGCAATGTATTAAGCAGTAGAATGCTTGTGCATTCTTCCTTTTTCATCTGTTTATGTTTAAATTATCACACAGCTGGCATACCTCATTTGTGTGAATTTTGTGTGACACATACTAAGTGTAGTAAGTTTATTTCCCACTCTTAACCCCAT
This sequence comes from Lepus europaeus, assembly GCF_033115175.1. Classification (NCBI taxonomy): domain Eukaryota; kingdom Metazoa; phylum Chordata; class Mammalia; order Lagomorpha; family Leporidae; genus Lepus; species Lepus europaeus. Next base: position 72,559,784 of record NC_084836.1, read on the forward strand.
CAGGGGAGAAAAATATCTGGAATTTAACTTTTACTGAAATTTAAACAAACTTTATTAAGTGGATTGTGACAAGATTATAAATGATGCAAAAACATTTTAACATTTGGGCCATCAACTTAAGAAAATGATTTTCTTATACAAATATATTTACTTAGTTTTTAAAAAGGGATATATTCTGTTCTCATAAAGTCCTCAGAATTAAAGCATACTGAACAGGAAAAAAAATGAATGCAACTAAATGCTAAGGCAAAACATCTTTTTTTTTTGATATGCCATAGCTATGGACAGGGAAGTCAAATTTATTTCAAAACAAAAGCTTTGTTGGGCTGCATCAAATGCAGGAGAAAAGGGATACCTAGGGGCGTGGTTAAATCACCAGTGTGCATAACAGTGAGGTATGCCTCAAGTAAGCCTTTAAAACTTTAAAAACTGAACTAGAACATACCCATGCAGTAATATTTTTTCAGTGCTACTAATGAAAACTTAAAGCTTGCACTGGGAATTTACAATGTGGCAGAAAGTTCATCGCTCCTGCCTTTGACCCTAACGTACAGACGTCATGACAGGGTCTGTGTTAAAAACATTTCCACAGATTTTAAACATCACTGGGAAGCTAAATTCAGAGGAAACAAAATCAGATAAATTACAATGCCCGTGACAGCCAACATTATGTATCTGGGCTGTATGAGGTGTGTGGGTTTTTTTTGTTTTGTTTTGTTTTTTTGTTTTGTTTTGCTTTGTTTTTTAAGAAGGCTAGGGTTAAAAAGATAGACAAAAAGATCTTTAAAAAATTACCCCCTGAGTTGATGCGTTGATTTGAACATAAGTACACCAGATACAACAGCAAGGGCCTACACTGCAAAAAGGTCATCTATTTACATGAGTGATTTAAAGACATTATGGTTTTCTTTACAAACAGATGTAGGAACAGGAATTGTCCACTTTTAAAAACTCTACATTTCAACCCTCCACTATTAGAATCCACAGAATTGCGGCATATCAAAGGCTATTTTCTGTTTCTTCCCGTTTGATGCTCCAAATGAATTTCCATCATTTCTCCATCATCTATGGCCCTGGTTCTCCTGAAAAGTCTCTGGGCACAAATCATATGGGCAGGTTTTTGACCTGCAATTAAAATACCTGAGAACGAGCCCCTCCCCATGCTGTGTCCCCGGACTCTGTGGTTCAGTCATCACTGTCCGACAGCGGGGCGGGCTCTCGCTCCCAGATCCTGTTCTGTTGGTGAGGAGCTGCCTGGTTCACAGCAGAGGGGGCACAAGCGATTGGTGTTGGTGGCGTGCTGCTGAGCATCCGCAGTGTCAGGGGGTTATAAGGGAACTGTGTTGAGCCTGTTGAAGATGGCCTGTCTTCCCAGGCCCACCCTGGCGTCTGCCTGTGGTAGCCCCTCTCAGAATGCACAGAGGAGACCAAAGAGGGCCATTCACTTCCCAGGTAGGCTTGCCCAAGGATGGGAGATTTTGATTTCCTACTGTTTGACTTGCTAATCAGCTTTGGTTTGCAAACGCCTCCTGAATGAGGTGATGGGTCCCCTCCTCTCTCCATGTCTCACTACTGGTCACAACTGATGTGCTGGTGTCACCAGGCACTACTCCCACAGTCTGCGACTGGACCACTCCGTGCTCCTCTACTTTGTCATCAAAGCTCCCCATGAGAGCCTTCCTGATAATGTCTTCTAGACCAAGATTACTGGCAGGATCAGCAAAAGAATGGCCTCGAGAGCCAACCGAGCCTGATGTGGTAACCGCTGGCAGATTAAAGATCTCAGTTCCTGGCTGAGCTGCTGCCATATCAGAGTCACCTCCACCAGAGGAGTTCAACTTACGAAAAATCTCCTGCTTCTTTGATTTAACCATGGGTGATGTGTTTTCAAGCTTGGTGAAGAATGAAGGCAAGCAGCTAATACTGCCTGGTGAGCGGGAATCACTCCTCTGCTCCGAAGGCTCAGCTCACCGCTGAGACAAGAGCAGCATGCTTTCCTGCTTCTCATGCACAACTGGAACCTGGGTGGGGAGATGGGCTCGTAGGGCTCTGAGAGACATGACTCCTCTCTGGGGATTTTCCAGGCCTGCCTCCCCGGGATTTGTCCACAAGATTTTCTGGAGAAACTCTGGAACCTGGCCTCTGATGGTGAACAGACTGAGATTGGGACTCGGGGCTGTAACGACTTGATGTTTTAGACCTCACAGGCGTTGACACCAAAGCAGAGGGTGAATTTTGGAATGTAGAAGTGGGAGGTTGCGGGGGAGTCTGCGAGGGAACTTGATTTCTAGCAAAATCCTGTGTGATAATTTGACATATGTGATCAGCAAGTGTGATGAGCCGACGGGTCCTGGGCACTTGCCCCAACCCCTCTGCCTGTGAGGAAGGGGGCAGCTGCTGCTGTGGAGATGGTGACTCCTGCTGTGGTCGATAGTGATGTAATGGTCCTTCATACTGTCTGCCTGGATCGTTTTCGGCTTGATTTGCCTTAACAATCTCCGGCTGATAGGCCTGCAGTTTTTCCTGGGGCGGTGCAGGTGAGCTGGCAGGACTTATGACCTCAGTAGCATCGCTAGTTGTTTCATACCTGTGAGAAGACAAGCTACTGGAAGAGTCTGAACCTTGAGAGCCACGTTCCCTTGCATCCTCGTCCGAGGCAATTTGCCGGGTGATGATCACGTCTATGAAGTTAGCTGCAGTAATGGTGGTCTTCCCTCTGGTCCTGAGCTCTTCCTCATATCTGGACTTTGGAGGAGGCCCTTTATCTTTCCCAGCCTCAGAATAAACTACTGAAGAGTGAGGCTGGGGCTTAAGGCAAAACATCTTGCCAAAAGTAATGAAAACAGAGTATACACTACATATGAAATGCAAAAATTCATAGGCCAGTAAGATGACAGTTTATTAGCAGTTGTGTTAAATGTACCACATAAAGATTGTTTTTCATATTACAGCATTTCACTGGGATAGCAGTACATTCCATTTATGTATTTCATTTTAGCTCATGTGCCTTTGGATTCTTACAACTACTAGTTATCTCACTGTCACAAACACTGGTGAGCCTATTGAGTGATTGGGACCTTTCATTGTATTTGGCTATGTTTACACTTTTAGCTAGAAAAGGTGGTGTTGTTAAATTAGAATGACTCACCTTTTATACTGCAAAGGCACTTTTTGATATGCATTGAATCAGAGGATTTCAACAAGTTCTTTTTTTATTTTATATCCTGAACTTTATTGAATTGATTTTTTTAACATTTATTTAATGAATATAAATTTCCAGTATACAGCTTATGGATTACAATGGCTTCCCCCTCCCATTATTCCATCCCACCCGCAACCCTCCCCTCTCCCGCTCCCTCTCCCCTTCCATTTGCATCAATATTCATTTTCAATTCTCTTTATATACAGAAGATCAATTTAGTATAAAGATTTCAACAGTTTGCACCCACATAGAAACACAAAGTGAAACATACTGTTTGAGTACTAGTTATAGCATTAAATCACAATGTACAGCAAATTAAGGACAGATGAGGAGCAAGTGCACAGTGGCTCCTGTTGTTGACCCAACAAATTGACACTCTAGTTTATGGCGCCAGTAACCACCCTAGGCTGTCGTCATGAGTTTCCAAGGCTATGGAAGCCTTCCAAGTTTGCCGACTCTGATCATATTTAGAAAAGGTCATGAAAGACAGGGTGAGGATAGTAACCAATGATCCTGAGTGGCATTAACCAGGTCTGAACAATTATGCAGCATTAAGTGGGGAAGAGGACCATCAGTACAACCAGGTTGGGAGTAGAGCCATTGATGGTAGAGTAGAGGTTATGATTACAAAGGAATGAGGCCCAAGTGCGCTAGACAGGGTCTAGAACAAAGGACAGAGTCATTATTAGAGGAGCTAAGAAAGGTGCTGTCTAAGCTACAATTAAGTTTTCTGATTGAGAGGCAAATAGAACCTGATACAAGGGGATTGATAATAATCTGTTGGGCTTTAGGCCTTGTAAGTTAAGCGGCCCAGACCTATCTATCTCTTCAAATGGGGTATATCCTAAGGGAGGTGTGAACCTCCTAGGCGAAGGCACTCTGTTGACTTTCATTACTTGGCTGGCCTGGGAGGAGAGCTGGCCAGGTAAAGGCAGGGGGCATCTCTAACAAGAAATTTACAGTTCTGCCTGCAATGTTGCTAACCCTACTTGGCCATCCCCTCAGCTGCAGTGGTCACTTTGGAGGCTGGGCTGAGTGAAGGGCTTTTCAGCTTAGAGCCAATAAGATCTGTGGCCCTGACCTGGGCATCCTTCGACTCCAGGGCAGGTCCATTTCCAGTGATCCAACTCTTGGCAGAGCTGCCAGGGCTCTTCACAAGCTGACTTCTGCTGAAGCCCAGGCTTACCACATTGAAAGCCACTGCAGTGGACTGGCCTGTTGGGTCTCCTTGAGGGCAGATCACTGTACAGATCAGCCATTAATAGGCCTGCCACCCATTGCTTCTGATGCCTAGCTTTCTTTTCCTCCTGGTTTTTGTTAAAGCAGACCAGAGGATGCAAGTCAAGGGAGTGCCCAAGTCCCATCTCTAAACTTTGGTGGCCTGAACTACACGTCTATAGTCACAGGCATGTTCTGTAGTAGTTTTTCTAAGGTAGACAATGCCCATGAGGAAAATTATATTCTCACTTTAAAACTTTCTTTCCCTTTGGTCTGAAAGGGAGGTTTTTTCTACTTACTGTTTACTTCACTGATGGCTAAGTAAATCTAGCTATGAGATTACTATTTAAGTTCTTATTTTGGCTATGCTATTACAAAAAATGTTAGCCATCTCTTTTATAAGGTCTAAAGATTAAATTGTGTGTCCTACAGATTCCTTCATAATAGAATTAGTTTCCTACCTTGAAGAGAATAGAGAAATGAAAGAACAAGTTGGGCTTAGAATAGAGAAATGTGGGAGCAAGTCCTAGATCACTTGCTGACAATAGCAATATCACATGAATACTTAGCAAACCGTTTCAACCATTAGATAACAACTTAAGAAAACATTTACCAGAAGGTCCAATGCCTTCTATAAATTTTAAGAATCATGTATTTGGAAACACCTCTTAAATATCTAACATGGTGTAGTTTGTTTAACCAGTAAACTTAAGCACAACCATATAAAATGTTTTTAGTTTCTTTCTAACAACAAGTTTAAAACATATGATACACAGATTCAGGTCACACAAATTAAAATGTATCTTTGATTAATTTTAGCAGCTTAAATTTATGGATAATCTTATCTATAAGCCATTTAAAATAAAACTCTTAATATAATTTCCCCATGTGGACATACAATATGTACACACATATAACATAACATAATAGACCAATATAGCAATTTTAATAATAGCTTTTAAAATCTTTAACTCTTTTTGTAGATTGCCAATTGGTTTGAATTGCTTTTTTGTTTTTAGTAACCTCAGTTAACCATACTTTCTCTCAGTTGGTACTGTTAATACATTATTGGCTTCATCTGTTTACAGAGCCATCCCAAAGAACTGAATACAATAGAAGTGGCTGGAAAAAGTCCATAGGAACCTATAGGAGGACAGCTAAACACAGAACCAACAACGCTTTAGTTTTATGAGCAGCCAATCATATATAACTGTGGATGACAAAAGACTTTAAGTTGCCATGTTTAAAATTATAAACTCATCAACCAACAAGAGGCACTTGCTTACTTCACAGTATTTTTGAAAGCACCTACCTGTAGGATTTTACAAGTATATAACCCTTTAGGCCTCTGGGGCTTTCTCATTAAGATAACTATCATGTCTAGTAACACAAGATCATTAGACTTTTTAATTCTCAAACATTTGTATTAATAACATTTTCCATTATAGAAACGTAAAGTTTGGTACCACATCACATCTTGACAGTACTTCTAATATAATCCAAGTAGCCTGATTAGTTGGTGTCTCTATAAGATGAGAAACATGGGTCCTTTGATTTTTTCAGTTGGGCCCAAACTGGAAAAACCAAAGTCCAGGATTTACTGGAAATTTTAGAGTCCAGATTGTTTGAAACTTTGATTTTTTGAATGCCTGTCAAGAATGCCAAGAAGGCTCAAAATCCAAAATATCTGGTTGAAATAAGATTCCTTAAAATCATGACATAACATAGACCAAATTTGATCATTGTTATAAGGTGATTATTCAAATCTTTGAAAATAAGCACATATTTAAATAACCCATAGCTCTTAATAAAAATTCAGCTGTTTTTGAACAATTAGAATTTAACAGACACCAAGAGAACATAATAGATTACTTTAACACATTGCTTTAACAGAGCATCAGAGTTTAATTCTATGTCAAAGAGAAATTGAGCTTCCTGTGATCTTTTGCTGTGAGGTTTCCTTCCTTTACCTTCTTTCATATTGGTGACCATGTTTCTGTGTTTCTGTGTGTAACACATCTTTAAGCATCTTTTGCAGGGCAGGATGAGTGGCAACAAATTCTTTCAGTTTCTGTTTGCTATGAAAAGTCTTAATTACACCTTCATTCACAAATGAGAGCTTTGCAGGATATAATATTCTGGGCTGGCAGTTTTTCTCTCTTAGTACCTGGGCTATGTCTCGCCATTCCCTTCTAGCTTGTAGGGTTTCTGATGAGAAGTCTGCTGTGAGTCTAATTGGAGATCCTCTAAGAGTAATCTGACGTTTCTCTCTTGCACATTTTAGGATCTTTTCTTTATGTTTCACTGTGGTGAGTTTGATTACAATGTGTCGTGGTGAGTATCTCTTTTGGTCATGTTTATTAGGGGTTCTATAAGCTTCCTGTACTAAGATGCCTCTGTCCTTCTCCAAACCTGGGAAATTTTCTGCTATTATCTCACTAAAAAGGCCTTCTAATCCTTTCTCCCTTTCCATGCCTTCAGGAAATCCTAGAACCCGAATGTTGGTTTTTTTTAGTGTATCCTGTAGATTCCCGACAATATTTTTTAGATTTCTAATTTCTTCTTCTTTTCTTTGGTTTGCCTGTTTCCTTTCCTGTTCTCTGTCTTCTAAGTCTGATATTCTCTCTTCTGCTTCACCCATTCTGTTTTTTAGGCTCTCTAATGTGTTTGTCATTTGATCTATTGAATTCTTCATTTCATTATGATTTCTCATCACTATCACAATTTCTTGTTCTACTAGTTGTTTCATTTCATTTTGATTCCTCCTTAATATTTCATTTTCATGAGAGAGATTTTCTATCTTGTCCATTAAGGATTTCTGTAGTTCAAGAATTTGTTTTTGAGAACTTCTTAATGTTCTTATCAATTTTTTGAGATCTGCTTCTTCCATTTCTTCTATCTGATCATCTTCATAATCTTGAATTGGGGTGTCTTTTTCATTTGGGGGCATCATAATGTCTTCCTTGTTCTTGTTACCTCGGTTTTTGCGTTTGTTGTTTGGCATGTTGGAGATATTTGGTTTCTTCACTGTGGTGTTTTTTCTTGTTACACTATGGCTCTATATTAAGTGGACTGTCTGCTTTCAGTGGAGCCTTAGAGGCTTGAGATGAGTGTGGCCTGAGAGCTGGGTTTGGTTCCTCAGGGTTGAGGGTGTGTCAAAGATGACACTCCCAGGTTAGGCGTGATAAATCTCTCTTTCTTTCTTTTTTTGATTCAAAAGGGAAGTAATTCCGCACAGATGAATGTAATTGGAGGTAGTTAGCAGGCAAATGATATACCCACAGGAGCCAGAGATTGGAAGCTCTTTCCCAAGGACCACACAGGGAATCTCTGCTGCCCTCGGTGTGGGCTCCAATTCTCCTGCAGTCTCCCACTGGGTTGCCAAGTTAGATGCTAATCTCCTGTTATTTCACCCCTCTCCCCAGAGTCAGGTTTTTCTGCTAGGCTCAGGGCCGGTGCAGACCTGAGGTCGCCCTGCTTATGACGTATGTCAAAATGGCGCCTGCTCTGCTCTTTGTCTTGCTCGCCTTTGAGAGGTGAGCAGAGAGAGAGAAACTCGTGTCCGTATCGGTCACTTTTTTTTTTCCTCTCTCTCTCTTCTAGTTATCCTGGTGAACTTTTCCCCACGGAGTTTCAAGCCTCGTTCCCTCTAGTCTCTTCTTTCCGCTTGCCCGCTGGTGTCTTGGGCTATTGAGGTTCGGCTCACCTCATGTTCCAGCGCTGGTGTGTTGATTCTGCTGCTGGTGTCCCAAACTTGGGCTCCCACGCTCTCCACGCAGGTCCACTGTGAATCACTAGTTCCGGAAGAGTTTCCTCTGCTGTTTCTTCACCTACTCTTCCTTGACCCTGCAGTATCCACTTTTATCAAACTGTCTCTCCCCCCGGACTAATAGTGTGCTCCCTTCCTATTCCACCATCTTGCCTCTCTCTCCTTCAACATGTTCTATAGTTGCTTGGTTCTTTTGAGATGTATGTACAGTAGAACCCTTACAAACATATAAACCTTGAATAGAAACACATTTTTGGTTGCATTTGAGAGCCTTACAATATTTTGCTTGAAAAATGTGTATTTTTCTGCTAATTTAATTTGAAAGCTACTAATTTATAATGTCTTGATAGTTGAAATGGGTAGTTTCAGATCCTCTGATGTAATTTCTGCTACTTCTTTTTCACCAGATTCTTTAAAATGTTATTTAAAAGTCTCAAGACTACAGCTTAAATATCTTTGGTCATATTCAGTGCTTGTCAGGATGTGATGATCTGATGGCAATAAGCCATGTTTCCTACAATTTATCACAATTAGAAAATGTAGCTTTTAGTTTGGCCCTATTGTGCATAAAGTGTTAGCAATTTCTGCCTTTATTTAATAATTCTATATCCCATCATAACTCAAAAGGTTAAAGTTATCAAAATAATGAATGTGAAGTTGTAATTTTTAGCTCCATTTTTTATAAAAAACATTGAATGGCATGTTATAGCAACTTCCATTTTATAGTTTCATGGTACTTACCATAAATGGAATTGATGTCAAATGTCATGATAGCTTTCTAACTTCTGATGTTTTGTTATTTCACTATTGACAATTCAACTTCTTGCAGACTTGGTGGCAGACAGCCTTTCAGGGCTCGATTCCTTGAAAAGCAGCAGTTTGCCTTTATGTGTCTGCTTCAACAAAGACATCCTGCTTTGTACACATGTGCATAAGCACAGCACTGGCTCACTTAGAGAATGAGGGGCTTTGTGTACATGATTAACATTAAACTTTGTGCTGCTGTCAGGATTATTGTCATTTTAATCTAGAGATGAGGCTGTGAAAACCAGCAAGATTGATTTCATTAACAAGGAAAATCTCATTGCCAAAGATTAAATAAAAAATAAATGGATATTTTGGTCACTTGATTAGACATAATTATTTTATTGTGTTTATTTCCCTCCTATTAAGCTGTTGTTAATATTCTGTATAAAAATGATATTGGTAATTTTTAAAGATGATATTTTAGAGTGAATTCACTTCCTGTGATGATGATAGGCTTAAAATTTTGAGCTTGCTCTGAGGGAAATAAATAGGCTTGGATCAGTTTATTTCATATAATTTTTTCTTAGTATGCTGATGGCAAGGGAAAGCAAGCTCATACTGAAAAGGAAAGCAACTGATGAAGTAACAAGGTTATCATCTTTCTTTCTCTTATTTTCCATTTCATTAAAATCAATAGTGAGACTAGAAATGTGAAACAATTTCAGCTACTCTCAAGACCTTTTATTTGCAAAAGGAAACAAAGTAATGTCATCATTATTTAACTTGTAGGATGATGCTTCGAGTGATTCACTTTAAAAATCCCTAAAAGATAGTATTCAAAGGGCTGAAATTTTCTAAATGAGGCTAAAACAAATTTAATTGACAAGGAAAATCTCATTGCCAAGGACTAAATGGTTTAATGGTTTACATTATGCTGTGATTTGAGGAGATTCTTTCTGGTTTTTTTTTATTATATTTTTTAGGGTCTTAGAGTGTTATTTGTATGATGTACCATAAAATAACACTAGTATGGCATTCATCATAGTCTAATCCTACTTCATAGTGTCTATATTAACCTTTGGAGATCTTTCTAGTATTTCATTTAACCAATATGGAGAAGATCTGTATGTTGTAAGATGCAGAGAAGTGGTTGAAGAGGAAGATATGGGAGCCACTAACACATTGACAGGCCTGCTTTGTGCTGCACATGGGACTTTACATGAGTTACTGTATCTAATGCTCACAAAAAATGGGAGGTTTCATGAGGCAGATGGGAGTGCTGTAGCATAGCAAGGAGACAGCATTTTTGACAGTGTCTTTTAGAAAAGACTACTTGGATCTAGGTTATTACTTTGAAGACCTAGAGAGTTGTTAGTTCTCAAGAAAATCAGATCTTGAGAGACTGACATGAAAGCTGAGAGGAAAAGGAGACAGCAGAATACATGCGTATAATTGTGTCTGGTTAGACATAGGTCAGAACTTGGACATGGATTGAATTATACATTTACTATCAGACTAGATCAACATTTGTCACTTGTGTGGCTTTTGAGAACCTATTGTTTATTTAGGGAAAAAAGGCTCTTCTACTGTGATTTTTAAAAAAGATTTATTTATTTATTTGAAAGAGTTACACAGAGAGAGGAGAGGCAGAGGCAGAGGCAGAGGCAGAGAGAGAGGTCTTCCATCTGCTGGTTTACTCCCCAAGTGGCTGCAACAGCCGGAGCTGCACTGATCCGGTCAGGAGCCAGGAGCTTCCTCTGGGTCTCCCACATGTGTGCAGGGGCCCAAGGACTTGGGCCATCTTGTACTGCTTTCCCAGGCCAAAGCAGAGAGCTGGACAGGAAGTGGAGCAGCTGGGTCTTGAACTGGTGCCCATATGGGATGCCAGCACTTCAGGCCATGGTATTAACCCACTGCGCCACAGTGCCAGCCCCTTCTACTGAAATTTAACCACTTCTCTGTGTAGCTGTCAGCCTGTGGAGCTGAAACCAGCTCTGGAAGGTGCTTTAGCACCAACTGTGGAGCTTTTCCCAGTGCCAGCTCAGGATAGAGCTGTCCTTCTTCTCCCTATAATGATATTTCTATAAATTTTATTCTTTCCTATTATTTGGTGTTTTATTTCTTCTTTTATTTATTACATTGAGTGAATTGCAATTTTATAGTCATTTGAAATTTTGCAGTTGAGGGGCACTAAGTGCATTCTTAATCCTGGCACCCTGGAGCACTGTGGGGCTGCATAGTGTTTTCATCATGGAGCAGAGGCTGGGCCCAGGATATAGGGAAAGATCAGGAATGAGCAAGTTCAATCCTTCAGCAACTGCAGAGCTGGAGTGGCTTTGCACTTAAATCTGGGCCTCCTCCATGATAAGCCCATCAGCAGCTTTAGAGCTGAGCCAGCTCTGAAAAATCCCAGAACATGACCTGCACAGGCTGTAGAGGAGCAGCTACTCTACAGCAGCTACGGCTCCAAGGCAGAGCCAGAGCCCAGGCACCTGCAATGCTTCTCATGGCACCATAATGGCTCATCTCCAATGCAAAATCAGGACACACTCCAAACTAGACTTAACAGAATCTTTCAGAGCAAGGTAGCTCCATCCCCAGGGCTAGCAACACCTCCACACTTAGGTCTGACCACAGTGGCAGAGCCCCACCCTGCTGTGACACCACATCCAGAAAGTACCAGTGTGAGCTTCAGAGCTCAAACCAGCTTCACTCCATGTCCTAAGAGAAGCAATTCTGGTACCGCTCCTGTGCTAGGACCAGACTCACAGTCAGAATCCATTGTGGTGCCAGCTCCAGATAATGCCAGTACCAGTGCCCAAACCAGAGACTTCCTGACACCTTTATTTAAGGGGATCCTTTATGGTGATTTTCTCTTTTCATGTTTTTAATGTATATTTTTATATCATAACAATATAAAATAGTTTACGTTCATAAAACTTGAAATCACACAATTCCTTGACATCAACTGCATTCACATACTGCAAACATCCCGTCTCGTTCCAAACATTTTTTTCCTATCTGCAATAGAAATCCTGTGCTCATAAAGCAGTCATTCCCCATTTCCCACTCCCTCAACTCCCTGAAAGCCATCATGTGAGAGCTACATCTATTCACTTATCTGTCTTCAATTTTGCATACAAGTGGAATGGTGTAATCTGTGCCGATTTGCAAATAGCTTTTTTTCCTCATACCATCACATGTTCATGGTTCATCTACATTGGCGCATGTATCAAATCCTTATTTTATGTTGGCTGAATCACAATCCATTGTAGGAATTCACATGTCATTCACACATGCACGACTGATAAGCATATATGCTTTTTTCCAACATCTTGCTAGATTCTGCAAGTTATATGTCTTGGAGGGTTTTCTTTCCTAAGCCCATTATGGATCTATCCTATACGTTCTTTGTCTTAGAAAGTCCTTGTGCTTTGTGGAACAAAGATAGTTATGTCTGTCCTGTCCTTTTACTATGTGGAAGAAGTGTTCCCTCTTCATAACACTCACATGCTTTGAAGAGTTCATCAATGCTTGATATTCCCTCATCTGTAGATGTTTGTATCCTCTTTTGGAATATTTTGTGAATAATGCTGCCATGAATATTGACAGATATCTGTTTAAACATCTGCATTTGAATCATGGGGGGTATGAATAGAGGGTGGAATACCAGGTGCAAATGGTAACCCTGTGCTTGACTTTCTGAAGGCCAACACATTGACTCCTCATGTGACTGCACCATATTGCTTCTCACCCCAAACAGTCCATAGCTTCCAATTTCTCATCTTTCCCCTGTGGTATTATATTCTGTTTTTATTTTTCCAGATTAATAACTTGTTGTTGTGTAGTCTGCCTTCATGTCACATCAAGCACTCTGGATCACATCTTCACAGGATTCTTGGCCATTTCTTGGTCTTAGAGAAATTTCTGCTCAGTTCCTTTGCCCACTTTTGGAAAGGTTGTTTCTCTTTTGATGCTCTGTGCTAAGAGGTCTTTATATATTTTAAGTATAAGACTCTCATCAGATCTCTTAATTACAAGTATTTTCTGCCATTATTGGATTTTATTTTTAACTCCCTCAAGGGTGTTCTTTTAGGAAAAAAATTCTTAATTTTTCATGAGGTACAAATTAGCTATTTTTCTTCTGCTGCTGTATCTGTGGTGTCATCGAAGGAACCATGGCAAATCATAGATAATGAGGGATTTCCCCTATGTTTTGTTATAAAGCTGTCATAATTTGAATGAATAAGTTTCTATCTTTGATTCATTGGAATCTACTTTTTGAGGGTGTTATGAGGTTCTAGCTTCAGGCTTTTGTCTGTGAATGTGTATTTAAATCCACTGCCTTATTTTTGAGAATTTATTTTTAGGGTAGACCTAGATTCACAACAAAATTGAAGGAATACAGATTTCCCATATACCTCATGACCCCACACATGCAAAACCTTTCTCGTCACAATTCCCAACCAGAGCAATAAATTTGTATAAAATGATGGATCTACATGGACACATCCAATGTCCATGGCTTACACTAAGGTTCACCTTTGGCATTGGCTGTTCTATCTGGACAAATATAAAATGACATGTGCACACAACTGTAGTATCACAGAGTCACTTCACTGCCCTAAAATCTTCTGAGCTCTACTTGTTCATCATTACCTGCTTTTGAACTCCTGGCAACCATGGACCTTTTCACTGCCTCCACCATTTGCCTTTCCAAGAATGTCATTGAATATACACTATGAAGCCTTCTCAGACTGTCTTCAGTTTGTCACATGCATCCAGGTTTCCTCTAGGGAGGTTGCCATTTAGCAAAGCAGATTGGTTACCACTTGGGGCATCCATATCCCATGTTACAGTACCCTATTCAAGTTCCTGTTAGTTTCATTTTGAACCAGCTTCCTGCTATTGTGCAATCAGGAAAGGTAATGGCTCAAATACTTGGGTCCCTATCACCCATGTGGGAAACCTAGATAGAATTCTTAGCTTTAGTCTAGCCCAGACCTGGCTGATGCCTACATTTGGGGGAAGAACGAATAAATGAATAATCTCCCACTGTTTCTCCCTGTCATTCAAATAAAATGAAATAAATAAAACAGGATTTTTTTTGAAAGGTAGAGTTACAGATAGAGAGAGAGACAGAGAAAACGATCTTCCTTTTGTTGGTTTACTCCCCAAATGGCCATTATGGCTAGCACTGTGCCAATCCGAAGCCAGGAGCCAGGAGCCAGGTGCTTCTTCCTGGTCTCCCATGTGGGTGCATGGGCCCAAGCACTTGGGCCATTCCAAGCATTGCCCTCCTGGGCAACAGCAGAGAGCTGGACTGGAAGAGGTGCAACTGTAACTAGAACCCAGCACCCATATGGGATGGTGGAGCCACAGGCGGAGGATTAACCAAGTGAGCCACGGTGCTGGCCCCTAAATAAAACAGTTTTAAAAGGTCATTATCCTCTGGCCTAAGTGCTTGGGCCCTGCACCTGCATGGGAGACCAGGAGGAAGCACCTGGCTCCTGGCTTTGGATCGGTACAGCGCACTGGCCATAGCGGCCATTTGGGGGGGGGTGAACCAAAGGAAGGAAGACTTTTGTCTCTCTAACTCTGCCTGTCAAAAAAAAAGGTCATTATCCTCTTCAAAATCTCCTCCATATGTCTGCATGACTGGACAGCACACTCCCTATACTACTGAATAACATTCAATGGTTTGAGTACTCAACAGTTTATCAATTTTCCTCATTTTTTCTCTATGTGTTTCTCTAATTCAATAATTTCACACAGTTGGTTTTAGGGTTTGCTGATTTTTCTGCTTGATCACACCTGTAGTTGTTCTCCATTATACTTTTTTTCAAGTCAGTTACTGCATTCTTTAGCTCCAGTATATCTGTTTCGTTCCATTTTATAGTTTCTCTTTCCTGATATTCTCATTTTATTCTTAGATCACTGCCTTCCATTTATTTTTGTCTGTGTTCTTTTGTACCATAGTGAATTTCTTTAAGATCCATATTCTGAATTATTTATCAGATAATTCATGAATCTCCATTTCTTTAGGGTTGATATTTTCTTCTGATCATTTGATTGGGATATGTTTCACTCTTTCTTCATTTGCCATGCTGTTTTTGTACATATAATAACACAGCCACCTCTCAATCTTTAGAGGAGTCTTTGGCTTTATACAGGGAAAAAATAATCACAATCAGCTGTTAGAAATTTTGGAGGCTCTAAGTCTTCTGTGTGGATGAATCTGCTGTGCTTAATGTGTTTTCTTTCCCAGTTAGAGAGGATTGTTGGTTTCTTTTCTGGAAGCTTGTAGACTGTTTCCCTCTCTGGTACCCAGCATTAGTACTGCTGATTCTCTGTTAGCACAATTGACTGAGTTCTTTTGTGGTCTGTGACCCCATGCAATCAAGGTAATTAGTTCCCTTAGTGCCCTAAATCAGGTGAGACAGACCAGACTTTCAGTCAGAATACCCCAAAACCAGAAAATTAAATTTTTTACCCCTCCCTACACAGAAACCATTTTATTGGATTTCCTCCTGTTTTTAACTGAGTTGGCTTGGGGGAAAGGCTGATGTAGTTGAAATGAAATGGCTTTCCCTGAATACTACAGTGTGGTTGCCTTGTGTTAGCTTATCTTTGAGCTTGGCTGGGACACAACTATCTAATAGTGTGTGTGTGTGCAGTTCTCATGAAGACTTTTTGAATTGTATATTGTTGCTGTTTTGGTAAATGAATGAAATCTGTGGTTTCCTATTCTATCTTGCTTGCTTTGGTAGGCCCCTGCCCTCTTTTTAAAATTACCCATTTTTTTTCAAAATTTTTATTTGTTTGAGGGAAAGATAATGGGGAGAAGAAGAGAGAAATATACAGAGATATCTTTCATCTGCTCATTCACTCCCCTAATGCCTGCAATGGCCTGGGCTCAGCCAAGTTAGTGTCAGGAGCCAGAAACTATATTCTGGTGTCCATGTGTGTGGCAGGAAGCCAAGGGCTTGAATGATTGTTGCTTTCCATGGTACAGATTAGCAGGAAGTGGAATATTTTTATTTAAAAAATATAAATTTCGGAAGTACAACTTTTGGGGGCCAGCACTGTGGTGCAGTAGGTTAACGCCCTGGTCTGAAGCACTGGCATCCCATATGGGTGCTGGTTCAAGACCCAGCTGCTCCACTTCTGATCCAGCTCTCTGCTATGGCCTGGGAAAGCAGTAGAAGTTACATGGACTCATTGGGCCCTGCACCCATGGGGGACCCAGAAGAAGCTCCTGGCTCCAGGCTTCAGATCGGAGCAGCTCTGGCTGCTGTGGCCAATTGGGGAGTGCACCATCAGATGGAAGACCTCTCTCTCTCTCTGTCTCTCCTCTCTCTGTGTAACTCTGACTTTTAAATAAATAAATCTTAAAAAAAAAAAGAAAGTACTAGTTTTGGATTATAGCGGTTTTTCTCCTTATAACCACCCTTCTACCCACATATCAGCCCATCTCCTACTCCCTTTCCCATCTCATTCTTCATTAAGATTCATATTTAATTATTTTTATATACAGAAGATCAATTTATTATATACTAAGTAAAGATTTCAACAGACTGCAATCACACGAAGTACAAAGTACTGTTTGAAGACTAGGTTTACCGTTAATTCTCATAGTACAACACATTAAAAACAGAGATCCTACATGGGTAGTAAGTGCACAGTGACTCCCATTGTTGATTTAACAACTGACACATTTATTTATGACGTTAATGACCACCGAGGCTCTTGTCATGAGCTGCCAAGGCTATGGAAGTCACTTGATTTCACAAACTCCGACTTTATTTAGACAAGGCCATAATCAAAGTGGAAGTCCTCTCCTCCCTTCAGAGAAAGGTACCTCCTGCTTTGATGGCCCATTCTTTCCACTGGGAACTCACTCACAGACAACTTTTATTTAGGTCATTTTTTTGCAGTGTCTAGGCTTTCCATGCCTGAAAAACTCTCATGGGATTTTTAGCCAGATCCAAATGACTTAAGGGCTGATTCTGCAGCCAGAGTGCTGTTTAGGACATCTGCCATTCTATGAGTCTGCTGTGTATCCCACTTCCCATGTTGGATTGTTCTCTCCTTTTTGAATTCTAACAGTTAGTATTAGCAGACACTGGTCTTATTTATGTAATCCTTTTGACACTTAATCCTATCTTTATGACCAATTATGAATATAAACTTATCACTTTAACTAGTAAGATGGCATTGGTATCTACCAATTTAATAGGATTTGGAGTCCCATGACACATTTCTGGCTCTACCATTAGGGGTAAGTCTGAGTGAGCATGTGCCGAACTGTATGTCTCTTCCCTCTCTTATTCCCACTCTTATTTTTAACAGGGATCCATTTTCAGTTAATTTTAAACCCCTAAGAATAACTTTGTGTTAATTAAAGAGTTCAGCCAATAGTATTAAGTAGAAAAAGAAAATACTGAAAAGAATAAAATAGTAAGCTGTTCCTCAACAATCAGGACAATGGCTGATCAAGTCATTCTTTCTCACAGTGTCAGTTTCACTTCTACAGGTTTCCTTTTTGGTGCTTGGTTAGTTGTTACTTAACAGGGAGAAAATATGATATTTGTCCCTTTGAGACTGGTTTATTTCACTCAACATGTTTTCTAAATTCCTCCATTTTGCTGCAAATGACCAGATTTCATTTAACTTTTTTACCACTGTGTAGTATTCTATAGAGTACATATCCCTTAATTTCTTTATCCAGACTTCTGTTGATGGGCATTTAAGTTGATTCCATGTCTTAGCTATTGTGAATTGAGCTGCAATAAACATTGAGGTGCAGAAAATTCTTTTATCTGCCAATTTAATTTCCCTTGGGTAAATTCCAAGGAGTGGGATGGCTGCGTCATGTGGTAGGTCTATATCCAGGTTTCTGAGGAAACTCCAAACTGTCTTCCATAGTGTCTTTACCAGTTTGCACTCTCACCAACAGTAAATTAGTGTGCCTTTTTCCCCATGTCCTCATCAGCCTCTGTTGTTAGTTGATTTCTCTATGTAAGGCATTCTAACCAGCCTGAGGTGAAGGCTCATTGTAGTTTTGATTTGCATTTCCCTGATGGCTAATGAGTGGTCTTGAACATTTTTTCATGTATCTGTTGGTCATTTGGATTTCCTCTTTTGGGAAAATGTCTATTTAGGTCTTTGGTCCATCTCTTAAGTGGGTTGTTTTGTTGTGGAATTTCTTGATCTCTTTGTAGATTCTGGTTATTAATCCTTTATCAGTTGCATAACTTGCAAATACTTTCTCCCATTCTGTTGGTTGCCTCTTCACTTTCCTGTTTCTTTTGCAGTACAAATTTTTCAATTTGATGTAATCCCAATTGTTAATTCTGCCTTTGACTGCCCCTGCCTCTGGGGTCTTTTCCAAGAAGTCTTTGCCTATGCCTATATCTTGCAAGGTTTCTCCAATGTTCTCTAATAATTTGATGGTGTCAGGTTGTAGATTTAGATCTCTAATCCATGTTGAGTGGATTTTTGTGTAAGATGTAAGGTAGGGGTCTTCATACTTCTACATGTGGAAATCCAGTTTTCCCAGCACCATTTATTAAATAGACTGTCCTTGCTCCAGGAATTGGTTTTAGCTCCTTGATCAATTATAAGTTGGTTGTAGATGATTGTAATGATTTCTGGTGTTTCTATACTATTCAATTGGTCTATCCATCTGTTTCTGTAATGTTTTTTGGATTCAATTTTATTGATTTCTTCTCTAATTTTAATTATTTCTCTTCTCCTACTAGTCTTGGGTTTGGTTTGCTGTAGTTTTTCTAGATACTTGAGAGGCACTGATAGCTCATTTATTTGGTGCCCTTTCAATTTCTTGATGTAGGCACCTATTGCTCTAAACTTTCCTCTTAACACTGCTTTTGCTGTATCCCATAAGTTTTGATATGTTGTGCTGTTATCTTCACTTGCTTCCAGAAAGTTTTTGATTTCTCTTTCGATTTCTTCTATGACCCACTGTTCATTCAGAAAAGTGCTGTTCAGTCTCCATGTGTTTGCATATGCTGTAGGGATTCCTGAGTTGCTAATTTCCAGCTTCATTCCATTGTGGTCTGTGAACATGGCTGCTCTACTTTCAATCCAGCTCTCTGCCATAGTCTGAAATAGCAGTAGAAGATGGCCCAAGTCCTTGGGGCCCTGCACCCACATAGGAATTCTGGAAGAAGCTTCTGGCTCATGGCTCCTGGCTTCAGATTTGCCCTGTTATGGCTGTTGCAGCCATTTGGGGAATGAACCAGAAGATAAATGATCTCCCTCTGCCTCTGCCTTTCTATAACTCCACCTTTCAAATAAGTAAATCTTAAAAAAAAAAAAAAAGAAAAGCACACATTACAGCCTCACAATATAAGGGCATCTTGCTAATAACCATCTTTTCAAGGTGCTATCTAAATTTCTTGGTATCCCTTCTTTACAATACATGTTTTTTTATCTTTAATTTTTTTCTTAAAAAGTGCAGTTTACCTTAAAGTATTCAAAAGAATTGGTATGCAGTTTTCAAGTCTACACAAGAATATGAATGTAAACTAAAGTTAAAAGGATGATACAATGCCTGAATATAATTATTTGTAGAACTTTCAGTACAAAACTAAAAAAAAAAAATAGTAGCTACATACTTCAAAGTAATCAAATTAGTGAGAATTCCATTCTTTAGGCCCTATATATGTATAGACATATACAGCCATTCAATTCCAAATATCAGTATTATAAAAAGGATAGTTGCAGATACTTTAATAATTACATCATAATCTTTAAAGAGCAAAAAATAGAAACCATTTTTTTAAATAAATTAAGGGTTTAGTACAAAATGCAAAACATTAGTTTCTCATTGTCGGTAACTGAAGAAATGGCTGTGCACTCTGCATGGAGCTGGGGACAAATGCTGGCGAGGCAGTAAGTCGGGGCCGGCAGCCAGGCTCAGGAGCAAGCCGACAAGCACTGATTCACAACCCCCAGCAGGTCCGTGTTCTCCAGCGCAACCGCTACCCACTCTTTATCCGTAAGCTGCTTGTTCGCTGCGTGCTCAGAGGCATGGGTCCCTGAAGTAATGTGCACATCCATCTTGAAAAGCTGGGGAAGAGACCGCAGTAGCTTGACCATGATGGACAGGCCAATAAAGGTGCCATGCTGCAGTGCGGAATAGTAGGGGTGAAGGCCACAGCCACTGTGCTCTCCGGGTCGCTAACCTGAACCCGGACTTGCTTTACTATGTTCAACTCAAGGGTCAGCCGATGCTCTGGATCATTGGTGGAGCGAATAAGATAGAAGAGCTCTCATGTGCGTCAATGCTATCTGGAACCTGCTCATCCTCCTCCCCCGCCGTCACAGGCCGCTCCCCTGAGCACTCATAGATGAGGTCCAGGAGGCCGCCCCCCATGCCGCCACCCACTATCATCGCGGCACTACTGAGCCAAACCCCAATCCGCGAGCGCTTTCCTTCCGACAGGCGCACTTCCGGGGAACAAAGGGGCCGTGGCGTGATAATGCGGTCGCGCTTCGCTGAAGGTGCTCGACCTGGCGTTTGAGAGAGAATGTGGATTCAGAGTGCTGGGTTCCTGGACCCGGAAAAATGCAGATCGCTCCTGCAGTGACGACCCGAAGGGAGCCCGGCGGTACTGGCCTTCCGAGCCCCTACAGACTGGAACGCAGAGGTCAGACAGTTCTAGGGGATACTAAAGACGGTCCGAGGTGGAGCCCGGCGCCACCTTCTGGGGGCTGTCACATTGGGCGCTCGCTCTCGTAGCCAGGCTGGGCCGCCCCTGCCTTGGCAGGGTTCTTGGTGTTTCTGAAACCCAGGAGACGCACCTCCCTCCCTGCTGCATCATAAAACCAGGAGTGCCTGGAGTTCCGTAGGAAGGTTTGCAAAGTGAATAAACGAGGGGAACGCTATCTGGTGGGAGAGGGGGACATGGACTACCCCCGGGATGAGTCCTTTGGAAGTGCCACGGCCACACGTGTGTTTCACACTTGACCTTAGCCGAAAGGCCAAGAAGCAATCATACGTGAGTTAAAAAAGGAGAGCCCTGGCAAAGCAGGGAGCGCATCTCAGAAACCCCAGACCGTGGGCAGCAAGGGCGGGGGGACCCAGTCAGCCGAAGCCATAATTTTTGATTACTTATTGAAGACTGCTAATTTTATAAAAATAGCACAAACACATCTTATTGTGTCTTATGACCTAGACTTTGGTTAACTTCCAAATTCAAAATTGAGATATAATTCTCTTTTACAAGTGTGATAGCTTTATTCTAAAGCTGAGAAAGGATAACGTTTTGTCAGACATTCCAGTTATAATATGAAAAAGATTTGCTACTGTGAGTACTCTATAGGAAGAAAATATCATTTTTCTTTCAAAATGTGTACATAGGTGTTTCCTAATTTCCATTTGCCAGACTTATAACGAGCAAGAACCTTGAATTAAGGTTCTTGGAAAATGAAGGTGAAGTTACCTCATTCCCAGGAACATAAGTTCCCAGAACATATGTTCCCAGAACATAAGCATGCCACAGGATTAAAAGTATCATAAAGACCAAAGTTCACAAGAAAAAGTTCATGAAATTTGTAAGTTTCCTGGGAAAATGAGTTTAAATCATCTTTTCCTGACGGATTGAAATGCCTAGCACAATACTGATTAAAAGTGAGAGTAGATATCCTTACCTTTAAAAAAAAAAAGATTTATTTACTTGAAAGAGTTACACAGAGAGAGGAGAGGAAGAGAGGTCTTCCATCCAATGGTTCACTCCCCAATTGGCTGCAACAGCTGGAGCTGTGCTGATCTGAAGCCAGAAGCCAGGAGCTTCTGGGTCTCCTACATGGGTGCAGGGGCCAAGAATTTGGGCCATCTTGTACTGATTTCCCAGGCCATAGCAGAGAGCTGGATCAGAAGCAGAGCAGCCAGGTCTCGAGCCGGCACCCATTTGGGATGCCAGTACTTCAGGCCAGGGCATTAACCCACTGTGCCACAGCACCAGCCCCTCCTTACTTTTATATAATGAATTATATACTTATAAATATATGGAGAGTTTTGTACTCTGGGATACAACACTTTTGATAAATGTTATATGCCTTAAAGACAATACTGAAATCTGTTTAACAATGATTTTGTCGAATGGGTGTTTCCTTGCAGTTCTATCACTATTGTCTTCAAGTATTTTGAAGTTTTGCTATCAGGAGCACTGACATTGGGCCAAGGTTGGGGCATAGTGGATTATGGCACCACCTAAAACATTAGCATCCCATATTTGAGCATGAGTTCTGTCCCAGATGCTGTTTATCACCCAACTCCATGCCAACAAACAAGGGAAGGAAACAAAATGTGTCCCAAGTACATGGACCCTGCCACCCCTGCAGGAGACCCAGATGGAGTTCTGGGTTCCTGGATTCAGCTTGGCCTAGCCTGACCCATCAAGGCCATTTATGCAGTGAACCAGCGAATAGATCTCTTTCTCTCTGCCTTTCCCACCAGAAACATAACCTTTCAAATAAAATAAAAATCTTTTTTAAAATGTTATGCTCTCCTGCTTGATTCTCCCCATTGTAACTGACAATTTAAACTCATTTAATGGGAATTATATTCTTTGTTTTGAAACTGACATTGCCCTATGCTAATAAAGGACTCTTTAGTGTTAACAGAGGGACTTTTACTTTTAATGTATTCATGTATTTATATTTAACATGTGTTTATACTGAGTAGCATATATTTATGTCTCACATTTGTATATATTCTGTTAAAACTGAAATTTAAGTTGCTTATCATATGATTGTACTTAATCAGATTACTTATGTGGAAGGATGTCTTATATTGTATTACTTCTTTGGTATTTCATCATAGACAATTTTTGGCACACACTTTTCTGCTTTTCTGTTGATACTTATGATTCTATTTTTACTTTTTTGGATAATTTGAATAACTCTTCTTCTGGCTATTTTCTGGTGGGTAAATTATGATTAGTAGCTTAATTTTTCATAATATACCTTGAAATGATTTCTAAGCATTCAGATTCTGATTTGTAAATTTAGTATAGGGAAGGAACATATGTGATGAATTAAAAGCACCTGAAAACAGTTAAAAGGTACACTTTTTGGCCTTATTAAAATGCACTCAAGCAAAAAATTATTTTATTTTGGTTTATGGACAGAGAGAGAAGAGTGGCCTTTCATCCACTGGTTCACTCCTCAAATAGCTGCAACAGCTGGGGCTGGGCCACACTGAAGGCAGGAGCCAGGAGCTTCTTCCAGGTTTCCAATAAGAATGCAGGGGCCCAAACACTTGGGCCATTTTCTGCTGCTTTTCTAGGACCATTAGCAGGAACTGGATCAGAAGTAGATTAGCTGAAACTCTAACCAGCACCCATATGGGATGCCAACATTGCAGGCAGTGGTTTTACTTCCTATGCAATAACGTTGGCCCCAAAATCAATGGTCATTTTTGAACAAGAAAATGACAGCCAACTTTTGCTTTAGAAGACTTTTAAGTATAACAATACAAAGGAAACATAAAAACATGGTACAAATACAAACTTTTGAACAAAAATGTTTTTCTTAAAATGCAGAGCTGTCATGATAGTATAAACCAGGAAGATGTAAACAAATCACTGAGAATCAAAAGTAAATAGAACTGTCTTATTTGGTTATTTGAAGAGTTAAGAGAAATCCTTTATTTTTCCTTCAGAAAAGATATCAAATTCATTCTAAGTTTAGATACACCATGGGCAAATCATTTGCTCTAATGAAAATAAAATACAAATCTTTATATACAAATCTTTGATGGTGGAAAATAAGGTTTAGGAAATTCCAAGATGGTTGATTAAGGAACAACATACTGCACTAGGCAAGGAAAGCACTCTCAGTGGAGAGTTAGAGAAAGCCACACTGGAAACTACAAAAGGAAGAGGACTACTGTAGACCTGTATAGAAGATGTGGATATGCAGTGCAAACAAGGACGCAACACACAACTGCAGGAGTCAAGAGCCAGAGAAGGTGGCAGCTTGGAGACAAAGGTGAGACCAGACAGCAGCAACCTGTGGTGATATGGCTGGATGGAGAGCATGCTGTGAGTCCAGACTGCAGCTGGACCAACTAGGGGCTAGTTAGTACCAGCAACTACTTACAAACCCAGTATAAATTAAAGGGGTATGTTTATCATCCCGTCTCCCCACAACAGCACCTGCTGTCTGGCTGAGAAAAGGTGGGTGCCGGCCGGCGCCGTGGCTCAACAGGCTAATCCTCCGCCTTGTGGCGCCGGCACACCGGGTTCTAGTCCCGGTCGGGGCACCGATCCTGTCCCGGTTGCCCCTCTTCCAGGCCAGCTCTCTGCTGTGGCCCGAGAGTGCAGTGGAGGATGGCCCAAGTGTTTGGGCTCTGCACCCCAGGGGAGACCAGGATAAGCCCCTGGCTCCTGCCATCGGAACAGCGCGGTGCGCCGGCCGCAGCGCGCTACCGCGGCGGCCATTGGAGGGTGAACCAACGGCAAAAGGAAGACCTTTCTCTCTGTCTCTGTCTCACTGTCCACTCTGCCTGTCAAAAAATAAAAAAAAAATTAAAAAAAAATTAAAAAAAAAAAAAGGTGGGTGCCATTTGAGGTTTGGGTGGCAGCTGCCAAAGTCTTTGTGCATGCACAGCAACTAGGTGAAGCAGGATGCCATCTGCTCAGTAGTACTGGCAGCAGTGGCAGGGAGAGTGCAGTATACAGACAGTGGCTCTTATGAACTTGTGTGATGCAGAGATTCTAATGGAAAGAAATATCTGCAGTACCTACTTTGAGTCAGACTGAAAGGACAGGTGGCAAGGCACCCATGTAGAACTGTGAAGCACCCCCAGTAAGACATGAAACAGGCTCTGGGGCTCAAGATGCTTCAGTGGTGCTATCTAGAAATATGCTTCTCTGTTCACTGGACAGGCTGGCAAGTTAGAGCAGAAACTATGTACACAGTGAATGTGGGAGCCGCATGTGCTGAGACCATGTGGACTCCATGGTTACATGAAAGCATGTGGGGTGTAGCTGCATCTCTGGGTTAACCACTGGGTGTGGATCCACATACTCAGAGCTCCTTAGATGCCTGGGGCTGGTCACTGGAGTGGGAACTGTGCTCACAGTGAGGGCTGCATAGATCATTTGTGTGGTTCATATGCTAATACTGATGAGTGTTGAACCTACTTGGGGACTAATACCTGGGCATTGTTTAGCTTGGAAGAAGAGGTGAGGGGGTGATCACATCAACTGAGGTGAACATTGATCCTTTCTGTTAAGAAGAGATCTACCATACCCAACTTAGTTGTACTGGATACTCATCACATGCTGGAGCACTGAACAGAGCTCCCTGACTACATCCAGCATACAACCCTTGGTATTCACTGAAAGTGCATATATTCTGAAAGCCACAGAGGCGTAGCTGAAAGATAAAGGTCATCAGAGGAAAAAGCCAACTAACTCCACAAATGCCTAAAAATAAACACAGAAATTCAAGAAACAAGAATAAGAAATACATTATGACCATCCCAAATGTCGGGGCTAGTGGCCCTGGCCCGACATGAGATGCAGCAGGATGAGGCTGTCCCTTATCTAATCCTGTTTCCTGTGCTTTTGTTCTGTAGGCACAAGATTTTTCATCCCACATTCCTGCAGGCAGGATGTGATTTCTGATGAAGGTTTATGATGTTCTTTGCTCTATCTCCAGAGCTTGTACCCTGATCTTTGCTACCTTGTAAACTTGTTTCGTTCCTGTGCTATGCATGATTGCACACAATGAATGTTATCTGTATGGGGCCTGGGGTATATATCCTTGTGTTTCTTGGTGCTCGGTGCTGGAGGCTGAAGTTTCCCCAGGGAGACGGCCTCCAGTCCCTCATCGCCGGGCCCCCTACTTCGGCTTGGAATGCGATGAGGCAAGAAATGTGGTGATGAATTGACTGAGTGCTGCGTCTCCGTGTGGTTTGTCGGGTGGCCTCCAACACCAAAGGAACAAAATATTTCAATGTAAATATGCAAAGATGAAGAGATTTAAAAAATTCTGGAAATGGAATTCAAAAGATTGATCATAGCATTACTCAAAGGCAATCAGAAGCAATTCCACAAACTAAAGAAAACCATACATTACATGAATGAAAATTATCACCATGAGATTGAGATTTTAAAGAGAAACCAAAATGAAATATTAGAAATAAAGAATTAAATAGATCAAATGAAAAATGCAATGGAAAGTTTTGACAACAGACTTAAGGCAGAAGAAAGAGTATCTGAGTTACAAGACACCTGCAGCACTGGCATCACATATGGGTGCCAGTTCAATACCTGGATGCTCCACTTTTGATCTAGCTCACTGCTAATGGGCCTGGGAAAGCAGCTGAAGATGGTCCAAGTCCTTGGGCCCCTGCACCCACCTGGGAGACCTGGAAGAAGCTCAAGGCTCCTGGCTTCAGATCAGACCAGCTGTTGTGGCCATTGGGGGAGTGAACCAGCATAGCTCTCTCTGAACCAGACCCCTCTCTCTCTCTGGCCTCTTCCTATGACTCTCTGTAACTCTGCCTTTCAAATAAATAAACTAAAAAAAATATGAAAGCAGAAAAATCCTCCAGCAAAATACAAAAGAAATCCAAAGAAAATAATGGGAATATTTATGAAAAAATGACAGAGCAAAGTCATTACTTATCAATATTCACTTTGAATGTAAATGGCCTCAACTCTCCTGTCTAAGGGATCACATACATAAGACCAAGTGTCTGGTAATAACAATAGATAGAATTAAAACAGAGAGAATATTCCAACATGGGAAGCAGGCCACACAGCAAAATGCCCTAAATAGCATTCTGACCTCAGAATCAACCCTCAGAATCAGCCCATTCAGATCTGGCTGAAATGCCTACGAGTGCATTTCAGGGAAGGAGAGAACTTCCACTTCGCACGTGGCCCTGTCTAAATATCAACGGAGTTTGTTGACTCAAAAGGCTTCCATAGCTTTGGCAGCTCATGTCAAAGCCTCGAGAGGTCACTGACATCAAAATAAGAGTGCTAACTGTTAAGTCAACACCAGGAGTCACTGTGCACTTACTCCCCATGTTGGACCTCTGTCCTTAAAAACAAATCTTAATAAAAAATGGAATGGGAGAGGGAGTAGGAGAGGGGATGGGAGGGTGGGAATGGGGGAAGAAACACTATGTTTTAAAAGCTGTACATATGAAATTTGTATTCATTAAATAAAAACCTTAAAAAAATAAAAAAAAAAGAAAAAAGAAAAATGGTATTCCATGCTAGTGAAAAGCAAAAAAGGGCAGGTGTAGCAATTCTAATATCAAAGAATAAAGACTTAAAACAAAAATTATTAAAAGAGACAAAGTGGCACTCTATAATGATTAAGAGATGAATTCAACAGGAAGAGTTTAATATAAATAAATGTATATGCACAGAATGCTTAGGATCCTGGCTATTTAAAAGAAACGTTAATGCATTCAAAGGGAGACATAGACTCCAATACAATAGTAACAGGGGACTTTAACAACCCACTTCATCAATGACTAGATCAACTAGACAGAAAATCAATAAGAACAAAACTAGTTCACACTATGGACCAAGTGGATCTAACTGCTATCTACAAAATTTTTCAACCCACAGTTGCAGAATACACATTCTTTTTATCAGTGCATGGAATATTTTCTAGAATAGACTATATGCTAGGCCATAAAGCAAGTCTCAGCAAATTTAAAAAAAAAAATCGAAATCAAACCATTCATCTTCTCTGATCACAATGGAATCAAGCTGGAAGTCAACAACACAAGAATCTCTAGATCATATGAAAACACAAAGAGATTGAACAACATGCTCCTGAGTGAACAGAGAATCATAGAAGAAATCAAAAGAGAAATAAAAGAAATGTGGAAATGAATGAATATGACAATAAATCATACCAAAACTTATGGGATATAACAAAAGCAGGGTTAAGAGGGAAGGTTAGAGTAATTGGTGTGTACTGAAAAAAAAGTGAAAGGTTCCAAACAAATGAGCTATCAATGAATCTCAAGGACCTAGAACAAAAGAAAACAAACTGTAAATTAGTAGGAGGAAAGAAATCATTAAAATTATGGATAAACAAAGTTGAAACAAACAAAAAAAAACCCCATAAGACAGCAGTTGATGAAGAGCTGCTTTTTTGAAAAAATAAAATTGAGGTACAACTAACCAATAAAAAAAAAAAAAAGACAATGACCAAAATCAATAAAATCAGAGATGAAAAAGGAAATGTAACAACACACACCACAGAAATAAAAAGAATCATCAGGGATTACTACAAAATTCTGTATGCCAATAAACTGAAAAATCCAGAAGCAATGGATAGATTCCTGTACACAATCTACCAAAATTGAGTCATTAAGACACAGAAAATCTAAACAGACAAGTAACTAAGATGTATATTGAATCAGTAATAAAAATCCTTCCAATAAGAAAAAGCCCAAGACTGCATGGCTTCCCTGCTAAATTCTAACAGACTTGTGAAGAACCAATTCCAATTTTTAACAAGCTATTCAAAATAACTGAAAGGGAGGGTGATGTAACAAATCTCTGATAGGTAAAATCAAAATTTATCTCTTCCTTAAAAAATAAATTTTTTAAAAACTGAAACCCAATTCAGTTTCACACTCTATTATTTACTCCATCCTCTGATTTCATCCACAGCCTGGGAGACAAACTTGAAGAACTTATATGAAGGAATTTACCTCCAACTTCTACCCGCTACCCCCAGCCCACGTAAAATATAGAAAAAAGAGGGAATGCTCCCAAAATCCTTCTATGAAGACAGCATCACCTTAGCTCCTTAACCAGAAAAAGATACAAGAAAGAAAGAGAATAATAGACAAATATCTCTGATGAATACAGATGCAGATATCCTAAACAAATCACTAGCTAACTGAATCTCCAACAACGCATCAGAAAGATCATTCATCTGGACCAAGTGGCATTTATCACTGCTATGCAGGGATGGCTCATCATTCAAAAACTAATAAATGTAATTCATCCCATTACAAACTAAGGAACAAAAACATGTTATTATTTCAATTTATTAGATAAAGCATTTGATAAAATACACCACCCTTTCATGATAAAAAACTTAAGCAAACTGAATATAGACAGAGCATTTCTTAACACAATCAAGATAATTTATGATAAACCTATGGACAACATCTTATAAAGATGAATAAAGAAAAGTTGGGAGCATTCCCACTAAGATCCAGAACAAGAAAGGATGCCCTATCTCACAACTGCTATTCAATATAGTCCTTGAAGTTTTATCCAGAACCACAATCCAAGGAAAGGAAATCAAAAGGATGAAAACTGGAAAGGAGGAAGTGAATCTATCCCTATTTGCAGGTGATATGATTACATATATACAGGATAAAAAGACTCCACTGAGATTTCTGGAACTCATAAAAGAGTTTGGTAAGGTAGCAGGATATAAAATTAACACATAAAAATCAATAATCTTTCTAATCACAGACAATGGGATGGCTGAGAAAGAACTTTTAAGATCATTCTCATTCAAAATAGTTTAAAAATTAAATATTTTGGAATAAATATAACCAATATACAATGAAAATTACAAATTGTAAAACAAAGTAATAGAAAAAACAGAAAAGTGAAAAAATCTTCCATGTTCATGAATTAAAATAATATCATCAAAATGTCCGTATTCCCATGAGAAATTCATAGATTCAATGGGATACCAATAAAAATACCAGGGCATTCTTCTCAGGTCTAGAAGAATTGATACCGTAATTCATATGGAATCAAGAGACTCCAAATAACTAAAGCAATCTCATCGAACAACAACAAAAAAATGCTAGAGGCATCATGATACATGATTTCAAGATATACTACAGGGGGCTGGCACTGTGGCACAGTGGATTAACGCCCTGGCCTGAAGTGCCAGCCTCCCATATAGGCACTGGTTCGAGACCCAACTGCTCCACTTCCTGTCTCTGCTATGGCCTGGGAAAGCAGAAGATAGCCCAACTGCTTGGGCCCCTGCACCTGAGTGGGAGACCAGGAGGAAGCTCCTGGCTCCTGACTTTGGATCAGTGCAGCTCCAGCCGTTGTGGCCATTTGGGGAGTGAACCATCCAATGAAGACTTCTCTCTGTCTCTCTCTCTGCTTCTCCTTCTCTCTGTAACTCTGACTTTCAAATAAACAAACTAAAATCTAAAAAAAAAAAAAGACACACTACAGGTTAATTATAATCAAAACAGCGTGGTACTGGTACAAAAGCACTTGGGTAGACCAACAGAATAGAATAGAAACACCAGAAATCAATCCATGCACCTACAACCAATTTACCTTTGAAAAAAGAGGTAAAATCAATCTCTGAAGGAAGAAAATTCTCTTCAACAAATCACGTTAGGATAATAGGATCTCCACACATAGAAGTCTGAAGCAAGACCTCTACCTTATATCTTACACAAAAATCCACTTAATACCATTAAATTGTTAGAATTGGGAAAACCCGCCGGCGCCGCGGCTCAATAGGCAAATCCTCCACCTTGCAGCGCTGGCACACTGGGTTCGAGTCCCAGTTGGGGCACCGATCCTGTCCCGGTTGCCCCTCTTCCAGGCCAGCTCTCTGCTGTGGCCAGGGAGTGCAGTGGAGGATGGCCCAAGTGCTTGGGCCCTGCACCCCATGGGAGACCAGGAGAAGCATCTGGCTCCTGCCATCTGATCAGCGCGGTGCGCCGGCCGCAGCGCACCTACTGTGGCAGCCATTGAGGGTGAGCCAACGGCAAAAAGGAAGACCTTTCTCTCTGTGTCTTTCTCTCACTGTCCACTCTGCCTGTCCAAAAAAAAAAAAAAAAAAAGAATTGGGAAAACCCTACAGACATTAGCATAGGCAAATACTTCTTGGAAAAGATCCCAGAAGCACAGGCAATCAAAGCCAAAATTGAAAAACAGGATTACATCAAGCTGAGAACCCTCTGCATTTTAAAAGAAACACTCAGCCAAGTGTAGAGGCAACCAACCGAATGGGATACTTGCAAACTACTCAAGGATTGATATAAAGAATCTACAAAGAGCTCAAGAAACTCAATTACAACAAAACAAACAACCCAAAGAAATGGGTAAAGGACTTGAACAGGATTTTTTCAGTAGAAGAATTACAAATGGCCAACAGACACTTGAAATAATACTCAGGATCACTAGTCATTAGGGAAATGCAGATCAAAATTACAATGAAATTTCACATCAACTCATTTAGAATGGTTCACATACAGAAATCAATGATTAACAAATGCTGGTGAGAATGTGGAGTAAAAGCATACCCATACCCTAATCGATTGTTGATGGGAATGCAAAGTGGTCCAGCCACTATGGAAGATGGCAAGGAGATACTTCAGAGATAGAAAAATAAACCTAGCATATAATGCAATCACCCCATTCCTGGTGATTTACCCGAGTTAAGAGAAACCAGCATCTAAAAGAGTTATCTGTAGATAACGTATCACTGCCACTCATTTCAAAAAAGCTAAGATACGCAATCAAACCAGATGTTCATCAACTGATGACTGGAAAAAAAAATTCTGGTATATATACATTCTGGATTATTAGTCAGCTGTAAGAAAAAAAAAGAAGTCTTGTCTTTTGCAACAAAATGGATGCAACTGGAAAACACTAAACTTAAATAAGCCAGTCCCAAAATGACAGATATCATATATTTTCCCAAATCTAGGTAGGTAATAGAATACCTACAATATAATATACTGGAATGAATTGAACATTTTGAGGTTTGATGATTGCTTAAGCCCTGGTCTCTTCTGTTCAGAAAGTGTTTTTTTTTCTTTTTTTCTTCATATTATTTGTTGAATTCTTTACTTAATGTAGGATTAACCTTATATGTATAAACTAAACTGAAAAAAGATCTCTGTAAAAATTAAGAGTGGGAATAGGAGAGGAAACATTTTTATATATTTTATGTATTATATATTTTAAATATAAAATATATAGGTTTATATATAACACATATTTACATATTTTATATATATGCATTTATATATATTTAATACATAAAATTCAAATAAATAAAAGTTTAGATAGTAATAAAATAAAAAGTGTTGGAAATTTATGAGATACAATCAAATGGCCCAAAACACAATTCCAGGTGTGGAAAGAAAGAATGGTTTAGAAAGCTTATTCAGCGAAATAATTACAAAAAAGCTTTCCCAATTTTTAGAAGGGATGTCCAAATATAGTAAGCACATAGAATTCCTAATGGCATTGGTGAGAAAGATCTTGCAGTCAATTTTTCAACAGCAAAACATAAAGAAAAGATTCTAAAATGTACATGACAGAAATGCCAGATAACTTTCAGAGGATTTCTAACTAGACTCACAGGTGACTTCTTATCAGAATCTCTATGGCCTAGCAGAGAATGGGGACTAAGTCTTAAATGAAAAACAAAACAAAACAAAACAAAAAACCAAAACCAAAAACAAACAAAAAAAACTGTCAACTGAGAATACTATTCCCTGAAAAGCTCTCATTTATGAATTATGAATGAATGTGAAATAAAGACCTTCCATAACAAAAAGAAACTGAAAGAACTTGTTGCCACTCATTCAGCATTACAAAAGATGCTCTTGTGTGTTATGAGTTGTGATTTACAGCAATGGGCTTTCCCACAGGCATTACACTCAGATGAGGTTTCTCCCCTGTGTGAATTCTCTGATGTTTGATGAGCCGTGACTTGCACAGAAAATCTTTTCCACAGCCATTACATCCATAAGGCCTCTTTCCCATGTGAATTCTCCGATGTATTACAAAATTTGACTTCTTGCCAAAGGCTTTTCTACATTCATTAAATTCATGAAGTTTCTTCCCTGTGAATTCTCTGATGCAATTTAAATAGTGACTTTTGGCCAAATGCTTTTCCACAGTCATTACATTCATAAGGTTTCTCCCCCGTGTGAATTTTCTGATGTTTGATGAGGTATGATTTATGGCCATAAGCTTTTCCACAGTCATTACATTTATAAGGTTTTTCCCCTGTGTGAATTCTCTGATGTTTGATGAGGTCTGACTTCTGGCAAAAGGCTTTTTCACAGTCATTACATTCATACGGTTTCTCCCCTGTGTGAATTCTCTGATGCATTTTGAGTTGTGACTTCTGGCCAAAGGATTTTCCACAGTCATTACATTCATAAGGTTTCTCCCCTGTGTGAATTCTCTGATGTTTCATGAGGGATGACCTATAGCCAAAGGCTTTCCCACAGTCATTACACTCATGAGGTTTCTCCCCCATGTGTATTCCCTGATGCATTATGAGTTGTGACTTCTGGCTAAATGATTTTCCACAGTCATTACATTCATAAGGTTTTTCCCCTGTGTGAATTCTTTGATGTGTGATGAGGACTGATTTATAACCAAAGGCTTTTCCACAGGCATTACACTGATGAGGTTTCTCCCCTGTGTGAATTCTCTGATGTTTGATGAGCCGTGACTTGCACAGAAAGGCTTTTCCACAGCCATTGCATTCATAAGGTTTCTCTCCTGTGTGAATTCTCTGATGAATTACAAGATGTGACTTCTTACCAAAGGCTTTTCCACATTCATTACATTCATGAGGTTTCTCCCTCTTGTGAATCCTCTGATGCATTTTGAGTTGTGACTTCTGGCCAAAGGTTTTTCCACAGTCATTACACTCATAGGATTTTTCCTCTGTGTGAATTCTCTGATGTTTGATGAAGGATGACTTATAGCCAAAGGCTTTTCCACAGTCATTACATTCATAAGGTTTCTCCCCTGTGTGAATTCTCTGATGTGTTTTGATTTGTGACTTTTGGCCAAAGGTTTTTCCACAGTCATTACATTCATAAGGTTTTTCTCCTGTGTGGATTCTTTGATGTTTGATGAGGGCTGACTTATAGCCAAAGGCTTTTCCACAGTCATTACATTGATGTGGTTTCTCCCCTGTGTGAATTCTCTGATGTGTTATGAGGTATGATTTTTGGAAAGTGGCTTTTACATGCTCATTACTTTCATGAGGTTTCTTCTTTGTGTTAATTTTCTGATGTTTAATGAGATCTGACTTCTTGTAAGTGGTTTCTCCACAATCACTACACACATGGGGGTTTTCTAGTATGTGAATACAGTGATGGATTCTATGGCAGGCCTTACAACTGAATGATTTCCCAAATCGTTTACATGCATAGGGTTTTTTTCCTATATTTGGTCTCTGATTCATTGCAAGATCTGATTTGTAAATGAGAGGTTCTACATACCCAATATCTTCATAGAGCTTCTCCCCTGTGTTGATTTGTTGATGCTTGCTGAGGTTAGTATTTTCATGAAAATTTTTTTCTATTTGAGCTATCTTTCCAATAGTTCCAGTTGACTTATTACAGGTCTCTCCCATATGGCATGTCTCAAATCTAAAGAATATCTTCTTTCTCTTGAAGTCTTTCCCTTCTCCACTATGTTTAAATGACTGCTTCACAGTCTGAATCTTGTGATACTCATTGAGAGGCTCACAGCACTGGAGGGATTTCCCAGATACCTTAGAAGAATCAAGTTTCTCTCCAGCTTGCAGCTCATCAGGCCCACTGCGGGGATATACATTGTGACACACATTGCATTCCTCAGGTTTCAATGCTGAATAACTTCCCTTTCTGATAATCAGTTTTGAAATATGACTTGAACTTAAATTAAGTCTTTTTCTTAATTCAACTCTCTTGGGAGTTACTGTCATGTTATTTGTCGTACCATTCTGATTCAAATATTTTTCTTGAATTTCTTGGTTGGTCCTAATTATGTCATCATTTTCCATGGCAACTGAAATGAGAAAAAAAAATCACTGAATCATATATAAATGCTTTATCCTGGAATACTGATGTATGGGGAATAAAATTACTTGTTATCTAATGGGTGTAAGATTTTAACATAATCAGTAAAAGATATTTATGACCATGTTTTTTTCCTTAATACAATGATAAATCAAGTTATACTAATAGATTTCCCAATGTTCAATCATGATCCCGTTTACTACCTGAATTTTTTTCAAGTATGGCAGAATGCTTTTTTTAGTTAGATGTGTTAATTCACTGCTTGTGGTGCTTTGCATCCCAACATAGTGCCTGTATGAGCTCTGGCTTCTCTGATTCCAATACAGCCCTCTGCTTATGTAAACTAGAAGACACCAGATAATGGTTAATGTGCTTGGGACCCTGTGATACATCAGAGAAGACTAGATGGAATTCCAACCTTTTTGCTTCAGACTAGTGACACCTAATGGTTGCAGGCATTGGGGGAGTGAGCTAATACAAGATCTCTTTCTGTTTCTCCTCTCATTGTCACTCTGCCTTTCACAATGATGAGATAGCTATGTAAGATTTTAAAGAATGGACAAATATTTAGCAAAAAATTCACCCATAGCCTAGCAACCATTTTTTCCCTGTCCTTTTTCTCCAGTTTATTTTTATAAAATTTATGTTTTGTGCTTCTCTGATATTTCAACCATGAATATGAGAATTTTTACTGGATCATTTACTTGCAGGTGAAGAGAGTGAAATGTGTCTGTACTCTAAGCAGGACCACATTTAAGGAACAAGATCTGAATCTATGATTGATTCAACAGTATTTGTGGGCTTTTTCAAATGAAAAATTCTGCTTTTATCTGTACGCTATGACAGCTTCCCCATATTCCTAAGGACATCTAGCATCTTCAGTTTCTCAGAACTACAGCAGATACAAAAAAGTCCCAATATAACACCTTGGGTATACACTCCCTAACAGTATAAAGAATTTGTTTCTGCAACCCAAGGTATTTTTACCTTCTTTGAAAAGTGTTTTCTAGCTCATTCTCAAATCACCAGTCCTGGTTATCTCCCCTCAATTCATTCTACAAACACTGCTCTGTGATAATTTGAGTTTCTGGAAGCTTTTGATCAGTTTTCTCTTATTTTCAAAGAAATTTTCATTTCCTATGCCTTTCTTATCTTTTTTGTTTGAGACAGAATTCATACTTCAAACTCCACTCCTAAACAAATCTGAGACATTCAACATGAAACTATTAGGTTACTTGACCTTGGGATTCAGAATCAATGTTCATGGTTAGTTTAGGATCACTTATTTTCATGTTTCTATACAAATTCATGCTTAGCTTCAGGATTTCTGATGTCACAGCAGGGAGATTTACTTCTAACCATCTCTTAGCATTTACTTATTTATTTACTTACTTAAGAGTCAGAGAATGAGACATGAAGAATGAAACAGAGGGTTGCCAGCCACAGGCTCAGTCCTCAAATGTTTCAAACAACCTATCATTTTCTTATTTATTTGAGAGGCACAAAGAAAGAGAATAAGAGAAAAGAG
Organism: Lepus europaeus; assembly: GCF_033115175.1. NCBI lineage: Eukaryota > Metazoa > Chordata > Mammalia > Lagomorpha > Leporidae > Lepus > Lepus europaeus. The sequence goes on from NC_084836.1 coordinate 72,596,085, forward strand.
AAAGGCACAAAGAGAGAGAGTTCACATTTATTTGTTTACTCATGAGACACTTAAAATAGCAAGTTCTACACCTGGCCAAAACCATGAGTGGGAACTCAATCTGAGACAAGTTTCTATAAGTTGCCCAATTAACAAGCACTGAGGAAATAAAATACATGAAGGAAAAAATACTAAAGTATAGAGGACAAGTTAGAATTTGAGGAATGTATCAAACATAGAAAAAAAGCCTTAGTAACATCAGAAGAGCATTGGAATTTTTTTCCAATCAAAGAACATCTTCACCAAGAGATACTGATATCCCTAGATACTGCAGAATGCCTGTGTTTGATGCATAAAACCAGCTGTCATCAGGAGTAATGCATGGGAAAAATTCATGGGAAGAGCACCAGTCAACATCTGCTGCACTCTTTCTGCCTTGGCCTCCCTGTCCATTATGTGCAGTCTGACCTGGAAGGCTCTGATATAGGCATTCTTCCACCATCCATGGTTCTGCTCCTTGCTCCAACTTGAAGATCAAATCAGGTTTGGTAATGCAGTGCCCTATTAAAGGAAATAATGTAAGTCTTTATGGAATCACTATCTTTAGGTTATTTAAAGGACTACAGCTTAGTCTAAGAGCTATGCCACAATGTTCCAATTTGAATCCTTTCTTAGATAGTAGACATTCAGATTATTCATGGACTCAAATTCTACACCTGTACATCATTAAACTTTATGAAGTGTTCATTTATTTCTCAAATAGCAGGAAATTGTTATCATTGGGCATGTGATGGATGTCACTCACCTAAGGAAAGCAGGCTGCTGTAGGTCTCTAGCATCACATCCCTGTACAGGATTTTCTGAGCTTTGTTCATGTTCTTCCATTCCTCCCAGGTAAAATACACAGCCAGGTCTTCAAATCCTATCATCGCCTGTGATAAAACACTTCTAGTTAACATATAAACTTTGTCACAAAACAAACACTGGCAGTTTTCAATCTTACATATGGGTATGAAGAAAGAAGGAAAGATGTGGTTTCATTTTAGACTTGTTGAGCATTTGGACAACCACACAGAAGCATTCAAAGGGAGACAAACCTATGGTCTAAAGGCTGTGAAAAATGCCCAAACTAGAGGGAAACAGGAGTTTTAGATGACAAAGGAAACACATCTGTCAAGGACAATTACATCACAGGCTGAAAAGGGGACAAAACTGATTTTTGAATGAACAACATTAAAGGGAAGAATGTAGAGTATTCAGGTAAGAAGACAAGAAACCATCAGTGAAGCTATCATGGGAATAAATAGAGAAGAATTCCCAGAAAAGCAGAGTCCAGGGTGTTCCGCTTCCAATCCAGCTCTCTGCTAAAGTTTCTGAAAGAGCAGTGAAAGATGGCTTGAGTATTTGGGCCCCTTCCATCAATATGAGAGACCTAGATGGAAATCCAGGCCACTGGCTTTGGGATGGCCCAGTACCAGCCACTGAGGACATTTGGAGAATGAGCAAGTAGATGTAAGGTATTTCATTCTCTTTCCCCACCTCTCTCAATCTCTGAAGCTCTGCCTTTCAAATAAATAAATATTAAAAAAAAAAATCTGCAGTAGATTCTTTTCCCCACACATTCCTGATGCTATCCCTGAATCAAGTTCAGCTCCTCAAAACTATTAAGGACTGTATTACTCTAATAATTCAAAAACAAGGTTAACTAATTTGTTTTAGTACTAGATAACTGTTACTCTTGCAGAACGCAAACACTGCCCACTACATCATCTATGTAACATCATCTATGTGACTGTTTCAGACATCATGACCCAAAAGATTTAGCATGTTTTACCCTAAGTTCCAACTCAAAATATATAACAAGTCTATATTTTGCTTTGGCAACAGAAAGAGCAGAAACCAAACTGCCTTATCTTAGATGATTGTAATATTTCAAAATTATGCAAAATATCATTCATCTTATTTATGTACAATCCTGAGAATAAAATTTATGTTTATTTTTCCATTTTAATTAATAAACTATTATTAATCTCCTAAAATGAAAACTGACAACAAGCTGAGAAACAATTAAGAAAACTACTTACAGTTGATGTATTAATTTTCTTTGCTCTTGAAAATATGTGGAGGTTCCTAGAATTATACCTGGAAGAGAAGGCAAATCGAAGGATTTCCATCAAACTGGGAAAAAAAAAAGAATATGACAGAATGAAAAAAGAGTCATAAATACATGAACTGAGAAAACATCAGCTGTAGAGGATAAACAATTAAGCATGGAAATATATAAGAATATATATATATAAAAGCAGCAGAGATTAAAAATAAGTTATTTTTGATTTAATGAAAGCATTGTCTACAAATTTTGTAAAATAATGCAATATTAAAACAGTAAAATACAAGGATGATTGTTCAAATAAATGAGGTTATCAATGAGATAAACATTATGTTTCACTAAATTTTTTACTAAAGAAAGTTATTTGGCATTTACCATTTTTCTACTAATGCAAAAGTACCACACTGTTGCAGTGGATTCGTTTCTAAGAGGAAGAGCATGGTGGGGGCAAGAGGCGCGGAATCACCACACAAACCCTGGGAGTCGGGTGAAAGCAGGCCTGAGGCAAGCAGCCTGCAGACTCGTTTATGTCAGTTGCTACAGCTGCTTATATAGCAAAAGCAGCTAATCCAGTCAAGGGGTTGCCAGTCAGGCTCTGTTGTCAGGCAGTTTCTGAAACCATCCAATCACAGCCTGTTGTCAGGCAGTTTCTGTTGTCAGCGGCCATCTTGGCATGACCTTCTCACCTTCTCATTCCACCACATTTCCCCCTTTCCGTTTATTTTTGAGCAATGGGAGGCATGATTCTTGGTCATAACATTGTTGACCCCATTTCCAAGTGGTCTCCGTAAGCAGCTGTGCCTGTCTTAGGTTGTCTCCCAGGGGATCTTACCCGTCATTGGCTAACCAGCGCTCAAAACAGGAGACCTCAGGAGTGCTTGCTCAGATGGGGGTAGCAATGAGGAACAGTGGTAATCAGCAATGGCATGACCGCACCCAGGCTGTGGGCCATTTGAGTGGCTGACCAGAGCTAGTGGGGTATAAAGCAATAATGGATGTGGCTATGGGCAGTTTCTCAGGGTAGGATGATAGGGCAGGTGCATCTGCTAACAAGGTAGACTCTCAATCTTGTTCAGCTGGTTCTGGTTGGCTGTCAGTTGCAGGCTTGATGTTTCTGGCTGGTATCCAAATGGACTGTTCCGCATTCTCTGGAAAGACACATGCATATCCTTGACCCTTGGTTAGCAGAGGGTGTGGTCCCTTCCATTCTCCTGTCTGGGGGTCTTTCCACCTAACCACAGGGGCTGCAGTCTGGGATGGAAAGGATCCCCAGTGTTTATAAGCTGGGCTGATCCCTTGGGAATCCAAACTAAAAAAAATTGATAGTGAAAAGGACCTCAGTCAAAGCAAGCTGTGGGTCTGGGGGCATATGATTGTTTTTCTGTCCTTGTAGGAGATCTTTAATCATCCTATGAGTTCTTTCAATGATTGCCTGTCCCTGTGGGTTGTATGGGATACCTGTGGCAGACTGTATGTTCCTGGATTTCAGGAAGGAATTCCTTTGATGTATACGCTGGCCCATTATCAGTCTTTGTGGTCCAGGGGACACCAAGGACCAGCATGGCTGATTTAACCACCTTTATCGCATTACTAGCCTTTTCTCCAGATTGGGCTGTTGCAAATACAGCCTTTGAATAAGTATCTACCACTACATGGATAAACTTAAGTTTACCAAAGGAGTTAATGTGGGTGACGTCCACTTGCCAGAGCTTATCATGAGCAAGGCCTCGCAGGTTCACTCCTGCTTGTTGCAGTGGGCCTAATGGGACGAAGGGTGCACAATTCTTGCAAGAGTGTACTAGGTGTTTGCACTGGCTCATTGTTAGCTCCAGGGAAAGCAATTTTATGTTGCTTGCTGACATATGAAATTTTTTGTGTAGAATACGGGCTTGTTCTAGGTGTCCAATGGAAGACGTGTTGCAGGAGACAAGACGATCAACCTTTTTGTTGGCTTGGAAAATAAAGCCAGGTAACCCACTATGTGATCTTACGTGTGAGATATACCCTGGGTGTTTTCTGTTCTCAGTTAGCTCTTTAAGTGTTGTGAACATCTTGTCAATTGGCTTACTGGTCGGGTGAAAGACTGCAAAAGGGATCATCTTTGCTACCTGTACTGAGTATTTGCTGTCCAAAATATATTTACCAGCCCATCCTGGCTAAGGAGTAGAACCTTGATTATTGCCTTTATTTCTCCCAATTGTACTGATCCCCCATGGGGTTCTACATGGATCTTATCTTTTTCTGTTGATTTGATCACTATTCCAAACAGTAACTTGTTGGCATCTGTAAACACACATGGTACCATGGGTAGAGGTTGATTAGCAGGGAAAGCATGTGTTGGATAGTCTATTTCTAAGGTTTGTAACATCTTGAGTAGCCTGTCTGCTGGCAGGTGATTGTCAACCTGTCCTGGGAAATTTATCATTTCACCCCACCACACAGGATTCTGTATTTATGGGTACATTAGAACACTTCTTGTTTTTTTAGAACTGAAATTCTATAGAAAGCATGCAACTTACAGCTTCACATTTTTTTGGCCAAAATTGTATTGGAACAAATATACACAACTGCAGGAGATTACGTCCAGAGACTGACTGTTAACACAGGAGAAGGTCCAGTAAAGGACTTGGCATAAGGCCCTGAGTCCAACAGTCGTCAAGGACATTTACATCTGTAGCAGCAGACCTCCATCTGTTTGTGTTGCAAGACAAGGCAGCTGGGCCTTGACTGATAAATCCCCTAGGGATCGACCCTAGTAGTAAGCATGAAGGCCTTGAACTTTGTTTGCTTCCTTAATCTGCTGGCTATGCTGTTTTGCACTATAATAGGCATGCTGAAAAATAAAGCTTTTGGCAGTCTAAGAGTTGTCCATGTCCCGTGTTTTCCAGAGAAGAGTCTCACAGGTTCCGGGGGGCCAGAGCTCCCCCGCCCACACACACACAATGTATATTTAATGCAATACATTTTACCAGTAATGGTTCCAAATAACATCATTCCCTGTATCCATCCTTTCACAAGATTTCAATTTTTCAGTTGCTTAACCCCATGATGTATCAGTAAACGTAACAGAAACAGATAGTTTGTACAACACAGCAGCAGACATTTAAATGAAGCCATCTCTAAGGCACCAGTGTCAATCAGTTCCTCAGATAACTAGATCCTCATTTTTCCCCCCAGGCTGATCATAGGAACTGTCCAGCTGAGCTCATCTCAAAATACTGAATTGGAATTATAAATCAAATGGCTATTTTGTGTTTTCTGATTTGTGCTACATCAAATGCTGGTACATGTTGGTGAGCAGGGGAGAAAGTTCAATTACATGCAAAATACAATTAATACAACTTCACAATGTCATGTAGAAGTTTCTATAAACATAGATTGGCATTGTCATGTAGCAAATAAAGCTGCCCCCTGCAATGCAAGCCCCCCATATGGACATTAGTTCATATCTGGCTTCTCTGCTTTGGATCCAGCTGCCCGCTAGTGGCCTGAGAAAGCAGTGGAAATGGCCCAAGTACTTGGCTAAATGCTACTAATGCAGGAGAACCAGATGAAGCTCCTGGATCCTAGCCTCAGCCTGTCCCAGCCTTGCCCATTGAAACCTTCTGGGAAGTGAATCAGCAGATTAAAGATTTGTATCTCTCCCTTTCTCTGTATAGGGCAGTTTCAAATAAATTTTTAAATTCTTAGAAAAAAAGCTTCTATAAACATGATCTATGCTTATCAATTGGATCTTAGCAAAGCTATTGACACTAAAAAAAAGTCTTGGGGATCACACAAATGAATTATTTGTAGATCATAATGTTATGCTTCACATTTCTGCTTATATGTGATCATATTATTTTTATTTATATTTTAAGACACTGATTAGCACATGAAGTCTAATTTAGTATAATTTTACTATTCAGAAAATAGGAAAAAGCTCACAGTAATTTTCAGAAACTGCATGTGTACTAAATATTGCTCAAGGTTTTCAAGAAGAAATTACTGGGGCCGGTGCTGTGTCACAGTGGGTGGGGCTGCCACCTGCGGTGCTGGCATCCCATGTGGGTGCCGGTTCGAGACCCAGCTTCTCCACTTCTGATCTGGCTCTCTGCCTTGGCCTGGGAAAGCAGTAGAAGATGGCCCAACTCCATGGGGTCGTACACCTGCGTTGGATACTCAGAGGAAGCTCCTGGCTCCTGCCTTCAGATTGGCGCAACTCCAGCCACTGTGGTCTATTGGAGAGTGAAGCAGTAGATGGAGGACCTCTCTCTCTGTCTCTCTTTCTTTCTATGTGTAACTCTGACTTTTAAGTAAATAAATAAATCTTTTTTTAAAAAAGAAATTACTGATAGTAAATGGGAAAATTTTATGATATGCTTTTTGAAGTCATACAATCTGTACATAACAGAATCAAAAGGAAATCCATGGGGCTGGTGCCATGGCACAGGTTAATCCTTCACCTGCAGTGCCAGCATCCCATATGGGCGTCGGTTCTAGTCCCAGCTGCTCCTCTTCCAATCCAGCTCTCTGCTGTGGCCTGGGAAAGCAGTAGAAGATGGCCCAAATACTTGGGCCCCTGTACCCGCATGGGAGACCAGAAAGAAAACCTGGCTCCTGGCTTTGGATCGGCCAGCTCTGGCCATTGCAGCCATTTGGGGAGTGAACCAATGGAAGGAAGACCTTTCTCTTTGTCTCTCCCTCTCATTGTCTGTAATTCTACCTCTCAAATAAATAAATAAAAATCTTTAAAAAATAAAAAAAAGGAAAGGCATGCTCAGGGCAGTCTTTTAAAGCAATACTATTTCAAACTGGTGACAGCTTCTGAAATTGATCTGAAAATAAATGTGTTTTTTTTAATTAAGTGTGGCGAAATAGACAATACTAGCCAAAATTTAGGGTACCAAGCATCTACAAATCATGTGACAATACTCAAACCATTTATCTCCTGAAACACAATTTACTTTACCTATTTTTACATGCAGGGACCGTCAAACTCTTGTTGAGCTATGAGGGAGAATTATTAGGATACAGGGGGCAGCAGTATAGTTCTAGATACCAAGTGTAAGGCACACTAGGTTTCAAAGACCTCCATTTCTGTAAATCATGATACTATAATGAAGTAATGGACATGTGGTAGGAAGCAATGTAAACAGTGACTCTCAGACATGAGAGGTTATCCCTCTACCCCAGGCCACAGCCTCAAGACCAAATAAATAAGTAACATTTGCTAGGCTCTTTCCTTTCTTTCTAATCCATTCACCACTTTCTTTTGAAGGCTGGTCCAAACGTCCAATATCACTCAATCTTTCATAACTTATGGATGAGGTAAGGTAATATCAACTATATTTTGTTCACTCTGGTCAGTATGATCAATAACTGCTTGAACCCTTGCATTTCTTTTTTCTCAGCTCTGAAGCCTAAATGTACTGAGGTACTATCTCAGAGAGCATCAAGTGGTATTCTGTCAGAAATGATTTCTATTTTTGGAGCTTCCTTTTTCAAATATCATAAAACTACCCACTTCCAAAGGAAATGGGACTGTCACCTCGTGCCCAAATTTCCATGTTTTTGGAAACTAGGTCTTATATAAACCTCTGTAACCTCAAATGTGTAGTGCTTGGCAGGCTACACAGTTCAGGAAATCAGAAACTTCACTTAAAGGAGATATATCATGAAACACTGGGGCAGAGCCAAGATGGTAGAAGCAGAGGTGGAGCCAAGATGGCGGTATAGCAACAAGATGTTCTGCGTCAATGGGAGAAAAATAGATAACTAATAAGAAAAGAGAATACAGGCTGGCAACAGAGCTGAGAGTTTCACGCGAAGAAGCCCAGGAGTTGAGCAGACTGAGCAGGTCTACATATAGGGAACAAAGAATCACAGAGACACAGCAGAGGTGTGTTGGAAAAGCCAAAGGGTGTGACTGACACCACGCCCTCCTTCTCCCTGGGTGGACCAGGTAAGACTCGAGGTTGCAAGTCCATGGAGCTGTGGTTAGCAGTGGGTGAGAGAGCCAGGCGAACTGTGTTTGAAGTTCCAAGCAGAAAGAATAGGGGAATAGATGGAGAATTCAGGCATACCCCTGCCCATCCATGTATCCCCCTCCCTCCAACTTGACCTGCAGTTGACTGGGAGAAGTCATATTGTCTGTTTACATCTCGGAATGTACAAGGGTGCTACCATATTTGCCTCCCATATACACACACCCATCAATTGTGGGGGCCACTTTACCACACCTCCCCCACCTGGGAATGAGGATTACAACATTTTAGAGTAACTTCACACCATTACCACACAAGCTGTACAATGGGGAGAAGTTCTAAACATTGAAATCCCTAGCTTGTTTCACACACCAGAGCCCAGCCCAAGTCGGCAGGTCTTAGTAAACCAGAGCTCTCCTATCTGCTCCCATCACCATCCAGAAGTGAGCAGGACTTCCAGAAGCAGGGCTGTGTGTTTCCACTGGCAATGCACAGACACATGGCAGCTCATAGCAGAGCGAAATCTCACTACAAGCACCAAGACACATATTAAAGATAAAAGGAAGCAGAAATTGTGAAAAACAAGGGGAAAAATTTTAATAAGAGTAAGGAAGATGGTATGAGCCCCAGAAAGGAACATTACCTCTCCTCTTCAATAATAGAAGTGGAAGAAGAAGAGAATGAGGGTATGCCAGAAATGGAATTCAGAAAATTAATCATCAGATTACTTAGAAGCAATCAGAAACAAATTTACTATCTAAATAAAAAGTGTTCCCAAGAAATTGAGATATTGAAGAGAAGTCAGAATGAAATACTAGATACGAAGAATTCAATAGAACAAATAAAAAAACAGTGGAAAGTCTCAATAATAGAACAAATGAAACAGAAGAAAGAATATCAGAACTAGAAGACAATTTCTGGAAATAACACAGACCAAGCACAAGAAAAAGAAGAAATCAGGAAATTGAAAAACACAATTGGAGATCTGCAAGATTCTATCAAATGATCCAACATACAGATCCTAAGAATTCCAGAAGGCATCAAAACAGAGAAAGGATTATAAGGCCTTCTTAGTGAAATTATAGCAGAGAACTTCCCCCTTCTAGAGAATGAAAGAGACATCCAAGTTTAGGAAGTACACAGAACTCTCAATAGACATGACCAGAAAATATCTTCACCTCAACACATAGTGGCAAAGCTCTCCTCAGTAACACATAAAGAAAAGATCCTAAAATATGTTCCAGAGTAATGACAAATCACATTCAGAGGAAACCCAATTAAACTCACCCCAGGCTTCTCATCACAAACCCTACAGGCAAGGAGAGAATGGTGAGACAATATCCACGTCCTAAGAGAAAAAACTGTCAACCCAGAATACTGAACTCTGCAAAATTCTCATTTATAAGTAAAGAAAAAATAATGATTTTCCACAACAAACAAAAATTGAAAGATTTTGTAACTACTTGCCCATCCCTATGAAACACGCTCAAAGATATGTTATACACAGAAACAGAAACGTTACTACAAAAGTAGATAATTACCCAGCAAATAAACAAATGAAATCCAAAGTACATAAACAGAACTATTTATAGAATCATGCCATGGCAAAGTCGGTACTCAACAGAAACCAAAAAAGAGCTGGTGTGGGCATCTTAATATCAGACAAAATAGACTTTAACACAAAAACATTCAAGACAAAGAAGGATACTATGTAATGGCCAAAGGATCAATTCAACAGAAAGATGTGACTATTATAAATATATATGCACCTAACTACAGGGCACCTGGATATTTAAAAGAAATGTTATAGGATTTAAAAGAAGATATAGACTCAAATACAATAGAAATGGGGGACTTTAATACCCTACTTTCAGCAATGGACAGATCAACAAAACAGAAAATCAGCAAGGAAACAACAGAGTTGACACCATAGACCAAATAGACCTAGCAGATATCTATAGAACCTTCCACTCTACAGTGAAAGAATTCATGTATTTCTCTTTGGTACATGGAACTTTCTCTAGGATTGAACACATGCTAGGCCATAAAGCAAGTCTCAGCAAATTCAAAATAATTGAAGTCATACTATACATCTTCTCAAACTACAATGCAATGAAGCTGGAAATCATCAACTCAAGAATCTACATTATATGCAAACAGATGTAGACTGAACAATCTGTTACTGAAAGAACAATGAGTCATAGAAAAAATATCAAGAGAGAAATAAAAAAAATTCTGGAAACAAATGAAGGTGACAATACAAAAATACCAAAATTTATGGGATACAGCAAAAGCAGTGTTAAGGGGAAAGATTATAGCAATTGGTGCCTACATCAAGAAACTGGAAAGGCACCAAATAAATGAACTATCTATATACCTCAAGGATCTAGAAAAAAATTAGCAAACCAAACCCCAAAACAGGAGGAAGAAAGAAAGAATTAAAATTAGAGGAGAAGTCAACAAAACTGAAACAAACAAACAAAAAACCAAAACCCAAAAGATCAGCAAAATAAATGGTTGTTTTTTTGAAAAAATAAATAAACAATATTGACACATCATTGGCCCAACTAACCAATAAAAGGAGAGAGAAGACCCAAATCAATAAAATTAGAGATGAAAAAGGAAATGTAACAACAGATACCACAGAAATGAAAGAATCATCAGAAATCACTATGAAGAGTTGTATGCCAACAAATTGGGAAATCTAGAAGAAATGTACAGCTTCCTGGAGACATACAACCAATCTAAATTGAACCATGAAGACACAGAAAACCTAAACAGACCTAACTGAAATTGAATCAGTAATAAAGGCCCTCCCAAAAAAGAAAAACTCAGGACCTGATGGATTCACTGCCAAATTCTACCAGACATTTAAAGAAAAACTAACTCCAATTCTTCTCAAGCTATTAGAAACAGTTAAAGGAAAGGAAACCTCCCAAATCCCTTCTATGAAACCAGAATCACCTTAATTCCTAAATCCAGAAAAGATGCAACAGAGGGAAAACTACAGACCAATTTTTCTGATGAACATAGATGCAAAAATCCTCAACAAAATTCTGGTCAATCTATTTCAACAACACATCAGAAAGATCATTCACACAGACCAAGTGAGATTTATCCCTGGTTTGCAGGGATGGTTCACATTCACAAATCAATCAATGTGATACATAACATTAACAAACTGAAGGACAAAAACTATATGATTATCTGAATAGATGTAGAGAAATCATCTGATAACATACTACACCTAAAACTGGGTCTAGAAGAACATTCCTCAACATAATCAAGGTAATTTATAACAAACCCATGGCCAGTGTACTATTGAATGTGGAAAAGCTGGAAGTATTCCCACTGAGATCTGGAACCAGACAGGGATGCCCACTTTCACCACTGCTGTTCAATATAGTCCTGGAAGTTTTAGCCAGAGCATCAGGAAAGAAAAAGAAATCAAAGGGATTCAGATTGGTAAGGATGAAGTCAAACTATCATTATTTGCAGAATATATAAAATATATAATATGTATATTATATATAACACATTATATATAATATGTAATATATATAATATCATCTGCAAATAAAGATATACACACACACACATATACATGTATATATATATACTCTATGGAATACTAAACAGCAGTAAAAAAATGAATTCTGGTCATTTGCAACAAAATGGAGGAATCTGGAAAACATCATACTTAGTGAAATAAGCCAGTCCCAAAGGGACAAATACCATATGTTCTTTCTGATCTGTGATAACTAACAGAGCACCTAAAAGGTAACCTGTAGAAGTGAAACTGACACTATGAGAAGCAATTACTTGAACAGCCCTTGTCTTGACTGTCAAAGAACAGTTTATTATTTCATTTTATCTTTTTATTTATTCATTTTTTCTACTTAATACCATTGGTTCAACTCTTAACATAGAATTAATTATTTATAGGTGTATTAAGTCAGCTGAAAATTGATCCCAGTTAAAAATAAGAGTGGGAATAAGAGAGCGAGGAGCTGTATGGTTTGGCACACATTCCCATGGACTTACCGCTAAGGATGAAGCTAAAAACTTGCCAAGGGGCTCCAAATCCCATTAAGCTGGGTGACACTAAACCCCTCTTATGTGATAAAGTGATCATATTAGACCAAGTGTCTGGTAATAACAATAAATAGAACTAAAAAGGAGAGAAAGTTCCAACATAGGAAGCAGTCCACACAGCACAGTCATAGAATGACAAACACCTTAAACATCACTCTGACCTCATAATCAGCCTCTAAGGCATTCAGATCTGGCTGAAAATCCCATGAGAGCATTTCAGGAATGGAAAGCCAAGACATAGTGGCAAAAACTGTTCTGCATGAAGGATCTCCGTGAGTGAGACCCCAGTGGAAAGAAGAGGCCATCAAAGAAGGATGTACTTTTCTCTGAAAAGAGGAGAGAATTTCCACTTCGCATATGGTCCTGTCTAAATACTGATGGAGTTTGTGGACTCAAAAGGCTTCCATAGCCTTGGCAGCTCATGTCAAGTGCCTCAGATGGTCACTGCCATAAAAAATAAGATTGTTAATTTTTAAATCAACAGCAAGTGTCATGGTGTACTTATTCCCCATGTTGGAACTCTGTCTTTAATGAAATGTACTATAAGAATTAACAGTAAAACTTATATTCAAACTGTACTTTATACTTTGTGTGCCTGTGTGGGTGTAAACTGTTGAAATCTCTACTTAGTATAGAACTGGTTTTCTGTATATACTGTCAATGAAAAAAATAAGTTAATGCAGAATGAAATGGGAGAGGGAATAGGAGATGGGATGGGAGGAGGGATGGGAGGGCAGGAAAATGAGGAAGAACAACTATACTCCTAAAAGCTGTATATGTGAAATATGTATTCATTAAATAAAAAATTCTTAAAAAAAAGAACATAATGCAGACTCAGGCAAGCAGGCCTGGAGCTCATTTCTTTATCCCTACACTGTACCATAGAAAAGAAAAAGAAACCCCACAAATGTAACTGCTGCATAGTGCAAGTCAGCCTGCACACACCTCACAGTGGTTTCTCAGGGAATGTAGGAACATTTTATTAGTATTGCTAACATATTCATCTTACAGGTGGCTAAACAATAGCAGAGGTGCAACCTATATTTACCCCATATACATTTCCGCTCAAACAGCCTGAAAACCTATCTCCATGCCATGGCCATCTTGGATGAGACAGACTGTCTACAGGACTTTTGGAACTGCTTTCTCTACACCTGGAGGCACACTGATCTTCCGTCTGTGCACATTTGGCAAAAAAACCTTGAAATCTCAACCTTATTCACTCTTTCTCCAGCTCTAGAACTGAGGAACTACCACTGATGTCCCCTCCTGGACCAGCCAAGATTTACAAGGTGCACCTAAATGACAGATCCAAACACCTCAGATCCATGACTGTCACCCATGCCAGCAAGAGACACATACCTGTACTGCTCTCCAAGGTTCCATCTATCCCCACAATAACATTCACAAACACAGAAACCAACCACACACTTCTTGAGTAATATGAGGAAATCCCCAGGGCCAGGAACTCTGTAAAGATGGTGGGGGTGGTTGGAATGGCATATGCTGAGAAGGAAGACAGAGGAGAATTTCCATGGTTCTGCCCTGCTGACATCGTGGGCAGATGAGGCTACATTTCCCAAAAACCAATGCACAACTCCATTAGGAAGCAATAAGGATCATCTATTTGTTTGCTAGAAAATCAGCCTCCTGGGACACAGAGGGGATACATTGGAACTTGTCTAGGGGCTGGTGCTCTGGCATAGCAGGTGAAGCTTCTGCCTGCAGTGCTGGCAGCAGAAGATGGCCCAAGCCCTTAGGCCCCTCCACCCACGTGGGAGACCTGGAAGCAGCTCTGGCTCCTGGCTTTGGATTGGCACAGCTCTGGCCGTTGGACCCAATTGGGGAGTGAACTAGCAGATGGGAAGACCTTGCTCTCTCTCTGTGTAACCCTGCCTTTCGAATAAATAAATAAATCTTTAAAGAAAAGAACTTGTCTAGCAACATGAGATAACCACATAATACTTCAATTCTTCATTAATTCTTGATTTGGCAAATTTACATTTGAAAGAAACATACTATAAATGGAGAAATTAAAATGTTGAAATAATTTTTGGAAATTGTCATTAAATGTATTGTTTTAATTATCATAATTTGATTGTGGTTCTAGAGCCCTTCTTACAGATACTTAGGGGGAAAAAAAAACTCCAATAACACTGAAGAAACTACTATTCCTGAAAAATTCATTTTTAACTATTTAAAATGATACTTGTTCTTACTAAAACAAATTTGTGGGCAATTAATGTATCATATTTCACAGTGAGGAACATTATTCTAATACATTAAATGGATTAATATGGCTGGAAAACAGAGTGAGTGCCTTCTAAAATCTTTGTGAATATTTAAAATTGCACTACCTGGCAATTTTTTACCCCAAAATTCCTGAAATTCATCTATTCATCACTCCATCCAGTTATCTATATATATTTAGCAAAATTTTATTTTTTTGAGATCTGCACTTAATTTGCAGTATCTCCCACAAATTAGGTAAGGATACCAAACATAAGGGTGTCAATGAGCACCTGCTTTTACTCCTTTTCTTGTCTAAATCAGATGGACATGAAATTATGATCATGTTCTGGAGGATTTGAGTGGTATGTCATAGGCCATTGACTCTTGGCCCACAGCTATTGGTCATTTTTTTCTATGTATATTAATATATTAATTGTGCTGTTCAAATTCCTGTATCATCTCTAATCTGATAATTCTTTTCAGTGACTTTATTCTGCAAACTGAAGGAGGTCAGTCCTTTTTTTTTTAATACTTCCAGATTTTTAAAAAAATCATTTATTTACTTGAGAGGCAGAGCTACAGACAGAGAGACAGAAAGAGGCCTTCCAACCATTGGTTCATTGCCCAAATGGCCACAATGGCTGGAGCTGGGCCAATCTGAAGCTAGGAACCAGACAGAAAGAGGAAGGCCTTCCAACCACTGGTTCACTGCCCAAATGACCATAATGGCTGAACCTGGGCCAATCTGAAGCCAGCTTCCTCTGGGTTTTTCACACAGGTGCAGGGGCCCAAGGACATGGACCATCTTCTACTACTTTCCCAGGTCACAGCAGAGAGCTGGTTCAGAAGAGGAGAAGCCAGGACATGAACTGGTGCCCATAGGGGTATGCTGGCACAGCATTAAGTCGCAGTGCCAGCCCCGGGACCTCAGTCTTGAGCTTCCATCTTAAGTAACTTCACCTGAGACCTTTAATCAAATTATTGCTTAGTTCCCAGCATCATACAACTACAGTGGTGTTATAAAATAGTGGATTCCCTTGTCCTTTCCAAGAATTACTGCTCCCTATAATGGTAGCCACATAGCTCTGACAGTAGGAATTGCTGATTTTGGAATTGGAGATGAAGGTTCTGTGGGGATTCCTGAGAAGAAAGAAAGTAGGAAGGCCACACTCAATTGTTTTTGATTAATCTTTTACAATTCACTTCCTCTCCCTGGGTCTTAGTTATACCTTCCGAGTATTAGAGAAGAGCTCTAATACTTGATTAGCACTTAATGAAGAATGAAAAATGTAGTCCCTGTCATATAAACAAAGTAATGACCAGAGAATGAAACTAATTCAGGATCCCACATGGACTAAAATTTGAGGTCAATTTTGAGCTATTCATCATTAATGAAAATTAATGAAAATATACAGTAATGTACCAACCAGTGTTGTCTGATCATATTTTACTTTCTAATAATTTGATTCATTAGCATATTCTGTAAGAAGAGAGAGAGAACATTGAATGCCACCTTTCTCCACATGCATGCTCCCTGAATTAACCATATGGGGTGGTGCTGGCCCAGTGGTGTAGCAGGTTAAGCCGCCACCTGCAGTGCCAGCATCCCATATGGACACCAGATCAAGACTCAGCTGCTCCACTTCTGATCCAGTTCTCTGCTATTGCCTAGGAAAGCAGTAGAAGACAGCTCAAGCCATTGGGCCCCTGCACTTGCATGGGAGACCCAGAAGAAGCTCCTGGCTCCTGGCTTCAGATCGATGTAGCTTCAGCCATTGCGGCCAGTTAGGAAGTGAACCAGTGGATGGAAGACCTCTCTCTCTGCCTCTCCTTCTCTCTCTGTGTAACTCTTTCAAATAAATAAATAAATCTTAAAATAAATAACCATTTAGGTCAGTAAACATGCTAATACATTTTCTCAGGAATTAATAGCCATATTCACAAGTAAGTATAGAATGTATCATGCAAAACAGAAGTCATATTTTATGTGGAAATGAATTTGGAATATTTCTGTACCCTCACGTAGATTAATCTGTGTTACTGTTAGTGTGAAAGTTTTTGTTATATCCCTCATAGTGATTTACTTAAAAAATTATGTATAGTGGATATCATATATATCGTAATGGAGCTCAGATTGTGTTATCATTTTTCTACTTCTCATTGGTTTTAATTTCAAATATTCTATCTTATGGACTGCTATATTGATTTTACATGTACACTACTATCAGTTATCTATATTCTAGTTTGTGTAATTGTATACAGATAATTTGTTGTGTACATGCAGGCATTCAGGTTAGTCAGAGATAGTAATAAAACAGCAACAAAAGGAATGTTAAGACTCACTTTACACAGTAAGTCCTGCTTAGAGTTGGCTGCCTGTGAGGCAGACATCTGGGTGCTTTCCATTGTGATGCACTGAATTGTGCCTCTCCAAAGTTCCTATCTTCAGTCTCTAACTTGCAGTGTGACTCTATCTAGAGATGGTGCCTTTTATTACACAATTAAATTAGAAAAAAATCAAATATATGAGATCGTAACTCAGACTGGTGATCTCACAAGAAGAGAAACAAGAGATGGACATGAACCAAGGAAATATGAGATGACACAGCAAGATGATATCTGACTGGAAGCCAGAGGGAGGGGTTTCAGGAGAAAACAAACCTACTGGCACTTTGATCTTGGACTTCCAACTTACAGAACTATGAGAAAATAAATTTCTGTGTTTAAACAATCCAACCTGGCAAACTAAAGAAGGTGCACTCTGCCTGCATTATCTGCTGCCACCTACATGATCTAGACAATGAGTTATCAGTTATGGTACAGCAGGTTAAGTTACAGTCTGTAAGACTGGCATCCCATATGTATACCAGTTCAAGTCCTCTGTGCTCCATTTCTGATCCAGCTCCCTGCTAGTGCACCTGGGGAAGCAGTGGAGGGTGGCTCTAATACTTGAGGTCCTTCATATATGAAGGAGATCCAGAGGAAGCTCCTGATTGATGGCTTCATACTGGTCCAGGTTTAGCAGCTGGAAGACATTTTTGTCTCTCTGCCTCTCCCTCGCTCTGTAAATCTGCCTTTAAAATGAATGAATCTTTAAAAAAAGAATTAAACTATGGCTTTAGTACTTAAAGATCTAAACCAGAGAAAGAGAAAAAAAGGCAAAAGATTAAAGGAAAGATATTACAAAATCAATGAGGTTGGCACTGTAGCACAGTGGGTTAAGCTGCTGTCTACAATGCTAGCCTATCATACATATGTATCATACATATTGTATCCCACTTCTGATCCAGCTCCCTACTATTGGACCTTGGAATGTGGCAAAAGACGGTCCAAGTGTGTGGGCCTCTGCCATCCAAGTGGGGAACCCAGATAAACCTCCTGGCTTCAGCCTAGCCCACCCCTAGCCATAGCAGCCATTTTTTTTTTTTTTTTTTTTAATTTTTGACAGGCAGAGTGGACAGTGAGAGAGACAGAGAGAAAGGTCTTCCTTTTGCCGTTGGTTCACCTTCCAATGGCCACCGTGGCTGGCACGCTGCGGCCGGCACACCGCGCTGATCCGAAGCCAGGAGCTAGGTGCTTCTCCTGGTCTCCCATGGGGTGCAGGGCCCAAGCACTTGGGCCATCCTCCACTGCACTCCCTGGCCACAGCAGAGAGCTGGCCTGGAAGAGGGGCAACCGGGACAGAATCCAGCACCCCGACCGGGACTAGAACCCGGGGTGCCGGCACCGCAAGGCGGAGGATTAGCCTATTGAGCCGCGGCGCTGGTCTGCCATAGCAGCCATTTTAGAGAATGAACCAATGGATGTATGATCTCTGTCTGTATAACTATGCTTATCAAATAAATAAGTATTTTTAAAGATTTTTTTATTGATTTGACAGGCAGAGTTACAGAGAAAGACAGAGAGAGATCATCTATCCACTAGTTCACTCCCCAAATGGCAGCAATGAAATAGCTAGGTCAATCTGAAGCCAGGGTCCAAGAGCTTTTTCTGGGTCTCCCACATGAGTGTGGAGCCCAAAGAACTGGGACATATTCTTCTGTTTCCTCAGGTACATTAGCAGATAGCTAGATTAGCAGTAGAGCAACTAGGGCATGAACCAGTGCCCATAGGAGATGCTGGCACTACAGATGGAGGTTTTATTTGTGACATCACAGCACCAGCCCCGATATATCTTTTTTTTTTTTAATCTAAAGAAGGAAAATGTAAAATGTATAAATTATAGTTGTGGGGCTGGCACTGTGGCGTAGCAGGTAAAGCTACCACCTATAGTGCTGACATCCCATATTGCTGGTTCAAGCCCCAGCTGCTCTACTTCTGATTCAGCTCTCTGCTATGGCCTGTGAAAGCAGTAGGAAATAGCCCAAGTCCTTGGGCCCCTGCACCCATGTGGGATACCCAGAAGAAATTCCCGGGATTGGCACAGCTCCAGCTGTTGTGGTCAATTGGGGAGTGAACCAGAGAATGGAAGCCCCCCCCCCCTTTCTCTCTCTCTCTCTGCCTCTCTTTTTTTCTATGTAATTTTTAAAATAAATAAATCTTTAAAAAATTATAGTTGTGTACATGTATAAATTTTTGAAAAGTACATAACTTGATCCAATTGAAAATCTAAAATTTATTTATTTTTTTAAAGATTTTATTTATTTGAGAGGCAGAGTTACAGACAGTGAGAGGAAGAAACAGAGAGAAAGGCCCTCCTTTTGTTGGTTCACTCCCCAAATAGCTGCAACAGTCAGAGCTGCGTCGATCTGAAGCCAAGAGCCAGGAGCTTCTTCCCGGTCTCCCATATGGGTGCAGGGGTCCAAGGACTTTGGCCATCTTCCACCGCTTTTCCAGGCTATAGCAGAGAGTTGGACTGGAAGAGGAACAGCCAGGACTTCAAAGATGTTGATTCTTATGTCTCTACATCATTAGATGCACATCAACTTTCCCTGGTTTCACATGCACTTATTCACAAAATTTGATGGGTGCAATCATTAATGTAATTTAAATAACATTCTTACCCAGGGGTCCCACTAAATTTAAGCAGAGTACTCAATATAAATCCTAGGAAAGTTCTAAAGTATGTATCAAAAGAAAAGTAAAAGTAAATAATTTACTTAATACATCTCACTTTAATAGTATTGCCTAAATTTTCAATAGTCAAATGTGCACAAAAAATCCCACAGGTGGCAGAAATGGTCTAACACAGTGAGTAATAAAATAAAGTTCTTAAATTACTTGGCTAGAGAAAATAAGAATTTAGAGATCTCAAACTAAAATAATTCAGATGGCCCTATAAAAAGACACTCAATGTCTTTATGCATTAAAATTTATTACTTAATTAATAAAATTTATTAATTAATAAAAAGGTGATTATTTCAACTATTCTCTATTTGGCAACACAATTTTACCTATTAAATCTGGAAAAAATAAATAGCACCCCATGTTACATTACTAAAATCTTAATGCTATATGCCATCCATTATGTTTACCGTACATTATACCTAATATTAACATATCTAATGCCTCTCAATAGGTAAATGACATGTCTTAACTATTACAAATGTGGCAAACGTGTTTTGTTCAGAACTTTCCAAAAGGCCCTCAGTGTCAGTTTGCCTTCACTTTGAAAGGACAGTTCTAGGGTATACATGGGCACCTCATTGACTTTGCCATCAAACACAGTTTCTCCAATGAGAACACAAGCACACATCACATTGATGACATTCTCCCTGAATGATGTCCATTAGTTCTTAAGAATTATCTCTCTTGGAACCTTGCTATGTTTCAATACAATTAAATACATGACTATTAACTGTACTATACTAGAAATATAGTCTACTACACAACTTGAGCATGTGATTCTCCAAATCATGTTGTCTACCAAGACTTTGGCTATTGATCTAGAACAATAAAAACAGAGCATGATTACTGAGGCCTCCTTACCATAGGATGGATCCAAACTTGGCATACTCCAGTTGGTGAAGGGGATGTCCTTCAATGTCTACTGTCAGTGTCCAGATGTCAGGTTACTGAAGGAGATCACTCCTCTAACAAACAAGAAAAGCCATTTAAGTTCACCTGGACACCATTCAGCTGACTGCTGATCTCACTACTGTTGGTCTGGATACGTTCACTGGTTGCAATCCAGAGACTCAAAGTTGCCATAGACATTATCATTGACTAACATGAAACTCTGCTACAAAAGCTTAAACCAAGAGTTATAGCTTGGGGCCGGCGCTGTGGCACAGCGGGTTAACACCCTGGCCTGAAGCACCGGCATCCCATATGGGCGCCGGTTCTAGTCCTGGCTCTCCTCTTCCAATCCAGCTCTTTGCTATGGCCTGGGAAAGCAGTAGAAGATGGCCCAAGTGCTTGGGCCCCTGCACCCGTGTGGGAGACCCAGAAGAAGCTCTTGGCTCCTGGCTTCGGATCGGCACAGCTCTGGCTGTTGCGGCCATCTGGAGAGTGAACCATCGGATTGAAGACATCTCTCTCTCTCTCTGCCTCTCCTCTCTCTGTGTAACTCTGACTTTCAGATAAATAAATAAATCTTTAAAAAAAAAAAAAGAGTTATAACTTAATGTTTATTTTAACACAATTGCTCAGAAACCATCTAGCCCAAACCTGGAGAGTTGAAATCTTGGCCCAGCCATAAATGGGTCTTTGTGCCAGAAGGTTTTATGTCCTTGAACTGCAAGGGGAGTATCACAGACATTAATGCTCCAAACTGTTGCAGCTCCCTGCTTATATATCTGGAAAAGCAACATAGGATGGCTCAAATGCTTGGGCCCTTGCACCCATGTGAGTGACCTAGAAAAAGCTCCTGGCTCCTGACATCAGTCTGGACTAGCCACGATCATTGCAGCTCAGAATGAAGATTATTCTCTCTCTCTCTCTCTCTCTCTCTCTCTCTAACACTGCCTTTCAAATATAAAAATAAATCTTTTAAAAAGTAGATCACTTCAATAGATTTCTCATTGCTCAGTCATGATGATGTTTCTACCTTAAGGTGTTTTTCAATTCTTTTTTAAAGATTTACTTATTTGAAAGGCAGAGAGGGAAGCTGGTGTTGTGGTTCAGTGGGCAAAGCTGCCACCTGTTAAGTTGGAATCCTGTATGGGCACCATTTCAAGTCCCATCTATTCCACTTCTTATCCAGCGCCTTGCCAATGGCCTCAGAAAATCAGTGGAAGATGGCACAAGTACTAGGGCTCCTGCCATCCCCATGGGAGGCTCAGAAGAAGCCACTGGCTTCAACTTGGCCACATCTTGGTCACTGAAGCCATCTCAGGAATGAACCAGCTGATGGAAGATCTCTGTCTCTCCTTCTCTCTGTAACTCTGACCTTCAAATAAATAAATAAATAAATAGGTTTTAAAATTATTTAAAAAGGCAGAGAGAGAGAGACACAAACACACAGAAAGAAAGAGAAAGAGAGAGAGAGAGAGAGAGAGAGAAGCAGAGAGATCTTCCATCTGCTGGTTCACTCTCTAAATGTCTGCAATAGCTGTGGCTGGACCAGGCTCTAAAGTCCTCCACTTAGGTGGCAGATCAACCAAGCGGCAGGAACCAAAGAATGTGAGCCATCATCCACTGTTTCCAGGGATATTAGTACGAAACTGGTTTGGAAGTACAGTACTCAGAATAGATTATCACTTCAATTTAGACTGTGAGAATTTGATGCAATGACTAACAAAAAGTAAAACCCCCCAAAAAAATTAAGATTCCTGAACACATACAATATACCAAAATTGAGTCATGAAGAGACAAAGAAAACCTAAACAAACAAAAAAAATAATAAGAGGTTGAATCAGTAATAAAGATCCTCTCAACAAAGAAAAGCCCAGGACCAGACAGCTTCACTTCTGAGTTCTACAAGACTTTTAAAGAAGAACTAATTCAAATTCTTAAGCTATTAAAAACAATTGAAAGGGAGGTAATCCCCAAATTCCTTCTATTAGGCCAGCATCACTTTAATTCCTAAATCAGAAAAACATATACAACAAAGAGAACTACAGAACAATACAACTGATGAATATACATGCAAAAATCTTCATCGAAATACCAGCTAATCAAATCCAACAATACATTAGAGATCATTCACATGGATCAAGAGGGTTGTATCCCTAGCATGCAGGAGTGATTCAACATAAGAAAATCAATAAATGTGATACATCACATTAATAAATGGAATAAAAACCACATGATGATCTCAATTGATGCAGAGAAAGTATTTGATAAAATACAATTCATTATAAAAACCTTAAGCAAACTGGGTATAAAAGGAATATTTCTTAACATATTCAAGGCAACATATGATAAATCTTCAGAGTTGGAAGCATTTCCACTAAGATCTGGAACCAGATGAAGTTGCTCATTCTCACCACTGCTATTCAATACAGTTTTAAAAGATTTAGCCAGAGCAATAATGCAAGAAAAAGAAATCAAAGGGATAGAAAGGAGAGAACCGACTTATCTTTGTAAATTACATGATTCTATATATAAGGAAATAAAAAGACTCCACTAAGAGACTATTGGAACTCATAAGAGAATTTGGTAAAGTTGCAAGATGTAAAATTAACACACAAAAAGCAGAAGCCTTTATATGAAAAAACAATGTCATGGCTGATAAAGAACTTATCATATCAGTACCATTCACAATAGCTGAAAAAACTTTTATTACCTTGGAACAAATTTAATCAAGAATGTAAAAGATCTCTACAAAGAAAATTACAAAATATTAAATAAATAAAAGAAAACACAAAAAGGAAAAATATTCCATATTCATAAATTGGAAGAATTAACATCAAAAAGCCCATACTACCAAAAGCAATATTTAAATTGTTTTATTTTAGTTTTAAGGATCTACTCACTTATTTGAAAGGCAAAGTTGGGGCCAGCACTATGGTGCAGCAGCTTAACACCCTGGCCTGAAGCACTGGCATCCCATATGGTTCACTCCCCAGATGGCCACAATGGCTAGAACTGTACTGATCCAAAGCCAGGAGCCAGGAGATTCCTCAGGTCTCCCACATGGGTGCAGGGGCCCAAGGACTCGGGCCATCCTCCACTGCTTACCCAGGCCATAGCAGAGAGCTGGTTTACTTTCCAAATGGCCACAATAGCTGGAGCTGGGCTGATATGAAGCCAGGAGCAAGGTTCCCATGTGGGTGCAGGGGCCCAAGCACTTGAACCATTTTCCACTGCCTTCCCAGGCAATTAGAGAAGAGGAGCAGCCAGGACCTGAACCAATGCCCATATGAGATGACAGTGATGCAGGTAAAGGCTCAACCTAGTACACCACAGCACTGGCCCACCAAAAGCAATTACAGAGTTAATGTAATCCCAATCAAAATACCAACTTTCTTCTTTCATCTAGAAACAATTATGCTAAAAACTTATATGAAAATGTAAGAGATCCCAATTAGTTAAACCAATTTTAAACAATAAAACCAAAGGTGGAGGCATCACAATACCTGAATTCAAGACCACAGTTATTCACAATTAATTATTATTAAATTACTAATTATGTTTATAATTGCCACATACTAATGACAAATTAGCTAACATAAAACTCATTCAAATGCCAGTGTCTTAACTATTCATGTTATTATTTAAATCCTGTAATAGGCAACTGCATCAGAAGTGGAGCAGGCAGTCCATCCCACTCCTGAGAATTTAAAATCCAGTTACGGACTGAAATGTGCCTCCTTACAATCCATACCTTGAAGTGCTGTCAACGTGACTTTACTTGGAGAAAATGCTTTTAAGAAGGTGGAATGATATCATATTTTGATGTCCATCAGGAGAAAGGCCTCTGGAAAAATCAAGCCTCTTATGACCTTGATCTTGTATTTTCAATCTCCACTGCTCTGAAAAGTAAAATTCCATGATTTAAATCATATTACCTCTTAGTATTTTGTTAGCAAATTAACACATCCTCATTTCTTCCATCATTTCCTACAGTCATCTAGAAGGTCCCCACGATTATAAGGGAAAAATAGAAACTAAAATCTATTACTTCATCTACAAACACAAGAAACATCAGTTAAGCAACCTACTACTCTTCCTTTTCAAGGACTCAGAGAAAACAGTAAGAGTCAAACCAAGGACAGTAGAAAAAAGTGAATCATAAAGATCATAGCAGAAATAAATAAGGAAGGGGCCAATGCTATGGTGCAGTGGGTTAAAGCCCTGGCCTGCAGTGTCAGCATCTCACACGAGGGCTGGCTCAAGACCCAACCGCTTCACTTCTGAACCAGCTCCCTGCTAATGAACCTGGGAAAGCAGCATAGAATGGCCAAAGTCCTTGGGCCCTTGCACCCACATGGGAAACCCAGAAGCTCCTGTCTCCTGGCTTCAGATTAGCTCAGCAATTGCCATTGTGGCATTTGGGGAGTGAACCAGTGGATGGAAGAGCTCTCTCTCTCTCTCTCTCTATATATATATATATATGTGTGTGTGTGTGTGTGTGTGTGTGTGTCTTTACCTCTCTGTGTAACTCTACCTTTCAAATAAATAAATCTTAGAAAAAATAAAGAAAGAAGGAAGAACCTTAAACAATATTAAAATTAATAAAAGAGCTGATTCTTTGAAAAACAAAAAAAAACAATTCTCACTCAATGAAGAAAACAAGAAATTAAAGAGAAGAAATAATACCTATTCAAAGAGGAAAGTAAGAATTCAAATTTATATTTCTGTTTGCAGATAGCATGGTTCTATACAGAGAGAAACCTAAGAACATCATCAAGAGAATTCTGGAGCTGATAAATGAGTTCAGCAATATCGACAATACATTGTAAAAATAAAATCAGTGGCACTTAGTGAACTCACTGGGAAAAATTATAAGAATATATTTATAATTGTGACAAGAAAATAAAATACCTTTCAGTAAGTTTAACTTACTCAGGATATGAAATCTCCAATAAAATCACAAAACAATGATGAAAATCAAATACATAAAAATTATAAAGGTGTCTTATGTTCCTAGATTGAAGCAATTTGTATAATTGAGATTTTTATGTTGTCCCAGGTAATGTGCACATTTGATGCACAAAACACTAATGAAATTCTTCAGAGGGGATAGCAATGTGGCACAATGGGTTAAGTTGCCACCTGCAATGCCAGTTTCCCATATCAGAACAGTTGTTCAAGTACTGACAGCGCTACTTTTGATTTAGCTCCTGGTTAATTTGCTTGGAAAAGCAGCAGATGACCCAAGTTCCTGGGTCCCTGCCACAAATGTGGGAGATCTAGATGGAGACTAGACTCTGGATTTGACCTGGCTCAGCCCCAGTCATTATTGCCATTTAAGAAGTGAACAAGTAGATGGAAGAATTCTCTCTCTCTCTTCCTTTCAAATAAATATATCATTTTTTAAAAATTCACAGAACTAGAAAAAAGCCAACTTAAAATTAATTTGAAATCAGATAACCACAAAATAGTCAAAGCAATCTTGAACAACATAATAAATCTGAAAGAATCACAGTATCTGATTTTAAGACATAGTATAATGGAGACAGGGCATGATGGTGGTATAGCAGTGGGATGTTCCAAGTCATGCAGGGAAAAATGGATAGTTAATGAGTAGAGGGGATACAAGCAGAAGGCAGAATTGTGAGAAGTCCATGCAGAGTGGCCAGGACTCCACTAGAGACTGCTCAGGTCCACACTGGGGGAAGCAGAGAGGAGGGAGAAGTGGCCGAGGTGTATCAAAGGAATGGCAGAAAGATGGCAGGTGCCACTCCCCCAAAAACCAGGGGAGAGATTGGGAGGCCATGGAGCTGCAGACTGAGGCAGGTGGGAAAACTTGGCAAATTGTGCTTGAAGCTCTAAAAGGGGAAAAAAGAAATTGTAGGGGAATGGTCAGAGAGGTTGGGCACGCCACAATCTATCTGTGTCTCTCCTACCCTCTAATTGGATCTACAGCAGGTGGGAAAGAGACAAATTGATTATTTACATTTTCTAGTATAAGCAGCGGGCTCCTGTGTTCACCTCCCATGCACACAACCATCAATTGTGGGGGCCATCTCACACTGGCATAGATGCCCCACCCAACAAAAAGGATCACAACATTTCAGAGTGATTTCCTTCCCACTACTCAAGTTGTACAACAATGAGTAATCCTAAACAACAAAAATCCAAGCTCATTTTATGAACCAGTGAGCAGGAAGCCCAGCCCCAGTAGGCTGGGCTTAGTGAACCAAAGCCCTGATACAAGCTTCCTTGGTACAAGCCTTGTATTGGTACAAAAATAGATTGATATACCAATGGAACAAAAAAGAAATCCCACAATAGAAACTCCCAGGAAATCAATCCAAACATCTACAAACAACTTAAATTTAACAAAGGAGCTAAAGCCATTCCTTGGAGCAAGGACAGTCTCTTCAACAAATGGTGCTGGGAAAACTGGATGTCCACAGGCAGAAGTATGAAGCAACACCTCTCTCTTACACCTTATATAAAAATCCACTCAATATGGTTTAAAAATCTAAATCTATGATCCCACATCATCAAATTAATCAAGAACATTCGGGAAACCCTGAAAGACATTGGCACAGGCAAATAATTTTTGGAAAAGACTCCAGAGGCATAGGGAGTCAAAGCCAAAATTAACAAATGAGATTACTTCAAACTGAGAAGCTTCTGTACGCAAAAGAAACAGTCAGGAAAATGAATAAGCAACTGACAGAATGGGAGAAATTATTTGCAAACTATGCAACTGACAAAGGATTAACAGCCAGAATTACAAAGAGATCAAGAAATTCTGCAACGACAAAACAAACAACTCAGTTAAGAGATGGGCAAAGGACTTAGACATTTTTCAAAAGAGAAAATCCAAACAGCCAACAGATAAATGAAAAACTGTTCAGGATCACTAGCAATCAGGGAAATGCAAATCAAAACCACGATGAGAGTCACGCTGATCCAAAGCCAGGAACCAGGTACTTCTTCCCAGTCTCCCATGTGGGTGCAGGGGCCTAAGGATGTGGGCCATCTTCTAGTGCTTTCCCAGGCCATAGCAGAGAGCTGGTTCAGAAGAGGAGCAGCCAGGACTAGAACAGGTGTCCATATGGGATGCTGGCACCACAGGTGAAGGATTAACCTACTGTGCCATGGCACTGGGCCTTAAGAAACAATAACTTGAATAGCCGTCATCTTGACAGTTGAAGAACAGTTTTTTATTTTTTTTTTCTTTTCTCTTCTTCATAATACATGTCGAACGCTTTACTTAACATAGAATTAATCATACGTATATAAAATCAATTGAAAATAGATCCCAGTAAAAAATAAGAGGGGGGATAAGAGAAGGAGGAGGAAGTTTGTAACTATAAAGCCGTACAGTTCTGCATACAATTCTACAGACTTATTTCTAAAGGTACAGTTTAAAAACTTGTCACGGGACCCCAATCTCATTAAAACTGGTGGTAAAAATGCCACCTTTATTCTTAAAGTGAACATGTAGATAGGATTAAGTGTTAAAGAGATCATATAAATAACATCAAGTGCCTGGTAATAATAATAGACACAATTAAAAAGGAGGGAATATCCAACATGGGAAGCAGTTCACACAGCAGAATCCTAGAATGACAATCGCTGTAAGCAACACTCTAACCTCAGAATCAACTCTTAAGTCTTCCTTGTCAGGCTGAAAGGCCTTTGAGAGCATTTCAGGCATGGAAAGCCAAGAAACTGTGGCAAAAAAGATCCTACATGAAGGATTTCTGTGAGTGAGACCCCAGTGGAAAGAAGAGGCCATCAAAGAAGCATGTACTTTTCTCTGAAGAGAGGAGGGAACTTTCACATTTCTTATGGCCTAGTCCAAATACTGATGGAGTCTATGGTGACAAAATGCTTCCACAGATAGCCTTGGCAGCTCATGGCAAGAGCTTGGGTGATCACTGACATCATAAATAAGAGTCTTAATTGTTAAATGAATAACAGAAGTCACTGTGCACTTACTCCCCATGTAGGACCTCTGTCCTATGAGTTGTACTATGAGAATTAACTGCAAAACTTGTTCTCAGACTGTACTTTATATGTTGTTTGTGTGTGTAAGTGCCAACTGTTGCAATCTTTACTTAGCATAGAGTTGGCCCTCTGTACATAAAGTTAAACTAAAAATGAACCATAATGAAGAATGGGATGGGGAAGGGAGAAGGAGACTGGACAGGAGGGGGGTGGAAGGGTGGGTATGGGGGAAAAAAACACTATATTCCTAAAGTTTTACCTATGAAATATGCTATCATTAAATAAAGGCTTTAAAAAAAAAGACATAGTACAGAAGCAGTATAAGCACTGGCATAAAAACAGACACACAGTTCAGTGGGACAGAATAGACAGCCCAAAAATAAACCTACATTTCCACAGGGAATTCATCTTTCACAAAGAAACCAAAATGCACTGGAGAAAAAGGAATCTCATTAGCAAGTGGCCCAGAGGAAACTGATTATCCATATGTAGAAGGTTGAAAATATACCCCAACACTTCTTATGCTATGTAAAAGTCAGCTCATGGTGAATTAAAATCTAAGACCAAAAACTAAGTAAACATAGGGGAAACCATAAAACACTGGCATAGACAACAGCATTTGGGTAAGATTCCAAAAGTGCAGATAACAAAAATAAAAGTAGATTTGATTATATCCAACTAAGATACTTCTTCACAACTAAGTAATCATCAGAGTGAAGATCCAAGGAACAGAACTGCAGAAGACATTGAAAACTCTAAATGACAAAAGACTGATATCTAGAACATATACAGAACTGGAAAAACTCCAAAACAATAAATAAAAATGCAGTTAAGAAACGGGCAAGAATTTGAATAGATATTTCTCAGAAGAATATAAATGGTCAAAACATATATGAATATGCTCAATGTCACTAGCCATTAGGTACATGTCCATCAAAATACAAAATCACGCTCCAACACCTGTGACAGAATGAAATGCTGAAGTTTTTGTCTATGCAGTAAGTGGGTTTAGAGGATCCTGTTCGTCTTTGGAGATCATAGCCTATCTGGAGGTAAAGAAAATCTTACTCTTTCCCTAAAGGGCTTGTTAGAATCTTGACCAGTGCCTATTAGCCTTGTCACAAACTTTTCAGTTTCATTACTTTTCTTCTTCTAAACTCCTATTTAGACTCTTCTCTGTGACTTGCAAAAATAGTGTGCCTTCTATATACTGAGGATATTTTTTGTTTTGTTTTCATTCCTTCCATCTCTTATTAAGTTCCTCCAAGGAATCATGACCCTCAAAAGATTCATTCATTTATGTAGTCTGTAGATTCATGAACTATTACATGCCAAATAATATGTTAAAGGCAAGGCGTAGGCCAGAAACTGCACAAAATTCACAATGATTAAAGCAGAGTTGGGATCAGGGGCCACTGACAAAGATGAAGATGGAGAAGTAGGTAGAAGTAAGATGAAAAAGAATCACGTGGTTTAGCCGAAAGTATGAAAGTAAAATAAGGTGACATCTATTTGTGTTTTACTTTCTTCTTCGGGAATGGATTGGAGTTGACAGCAAGAATGGGAGCCATGTTAGATAATTACTGCCATCTGTGTAGGAAACTGCAGATATAAGGAAGTTGGGACCAGGAGGATGGCAGGTGGAATAAAGACATTTGAAAAACAACTAAGGAAGGGCTGGCACTGTGGCATAGCATGTAAGGCTGCCACCTGCAGTGCTGGCATCTCATATGGGTACCAAGTTCAAGTTCCTGCTGCTCATTTCCTATCCAGCTCTCTGCTATGGCCTGGGAAAGCAGTGGAGGGTGGCCCAAGTCCTTGGGTCCCTGCACCCACGTGGGAGACCTGGAAGAAGCTCCTGGCTCCTGGCACAGCTCCAGCCATCATGGCCAATTGGGGAGTGAACCAGTGGATAGAAGACCTCTCGCTCTGCCTCTCCTTCTCTCTCTGTGTAACTCTAACTTTCAAAAAAATAATTAAAAAAAAAAAAAGATTAAACAACTAAGGAATAGGATCCGCTAGCCATGGATAAGTGAATGACAAAAAAGGGAAAAATTAAGAGTTCCCACATATTTGCCTTTTATAGGAGGTTGAATGTTGGTGACATGCTCTGAGATAAAGTTTTCCAAAGGAAAAGCAAGTTTTACTTTTAATTTTGCCCATATTGATTTTGAAGAACCTCTGAAAGTCATAATTGCATAGAGGAATTCTATGCTCAGGAGAAATGTAAATTTCTTCAGTATAATATAAAATATGAAGTCATAAGGAATAAATGAGAATACCTAGGCATTATATATATTGGTAAAGAATGAAGACAAGCACTGCAATGGTAAACATCTGAGCAATATCAATATTTAATTTTAGGCAGAAGAAACTGTAAATGAACTGAAAAGGATTAATCAGATGTCTAGAAGAAAGCCAGGGAAATGAGATATGATGCATGCTGAGGGAGGCAGTGTTTGAGGAGGGAGCTAGGACATGTGTCAGGTGCTGCCTTCTAATCCCCTGCATTCTCATTAGTTATCCAATGTATCACTTTCATAACACAATTTATTCTTGATGAAATTGTATGTTATAGTTTCTTATTAGTATGTTATCATATAATCACTAAGAGAAAAGGAGCCTATATTCTTCCCTAGAAGTGTGTTTGGCACATAACTCCACCTGCTGCTCACCCCCTTACTCCCATCCCTAGCCCACCTAAGATATAAAAAGACCCAGCCTGCTGGGATCTTTGCCTTCTGTCATATGTTTGGTCTGTGCACACTGGCAGTTGGTCAACCTCTGCAAATTTATTTGCTTTAAATAAATGTAGTCTGGTTATCTCCTCTCTATTTCTGCCCCTTTTCCTTATAGCTTGTCTCAGCCCATTATTGCAGCCATTAGGGGAGTGAACTAGTAGATGGGAGACCTCTTCCTCTCTCTCTCCATAAATCTGCATTTCAAGTGAAAATAAATATTTAAAAAGAAGGACCACATTAGTTGTGGTAAGTGTGCCATGCTTTTTTTTTTTTTTTAAGATTTATTTAATTATTTGAAAACCAGAATTACAAAGAGGCAGAGAGAGGTCTTCCATCTACTGGTTCACTCCCCAGATGACCGCAACAGCCAGTACTGATCCAATCCAAACCAGTAGGCAGAGAGCTGGAATGGAAGTGGAGCAGCTGGGACTCTAACCGGCACCCATATGGGATGCCAGCTTTACCTGCTATGCCACAAGTGTACCATGTCTAATATGAGATGTTAGTAATAATGGGAATTGGGGCTTGGAGTATCTGTAAACACTTTTATCTTTATAATTTTTTCTGTAAATTTGAAAAATATTCTTTTTTAAAAAAATATTTACTTGAAAGAGTTACACAGAGAGAGAAGGAGAGGCAGAGACAGAGAGAGAGATCTTCCATCTGCTGGTTCACTCCCCAGTTAGCCACAATGTCTGGAGCTATGCTGATCCAAAGCCAGGAGCCAGGAGCTTCTTCCAGGTTTCCACATGGGTGCAGGGGCTTAAAAACTCGGGCCATCTTCTGCTGCTTTCCCAGGCCACAGCAGAGAGTTGGATCAGAATTGGAACAGCTGGGACTCAAACCTGTGCCCATAAGGGATGCTGGCACTGCAGGCAGCAGCTTTACCCACTACGCCACAGCACCAGCCCCAAAATATTCTTAAAATAACATTACTTTGAAAAGATAGCTCAGAAGTCTATATTATGGGAAAAGCACCACAACCTGGCATTTAAAAGTTGAAAATTGAAAAGATGAATTAATGCAGAAAAATGATTCCCCTGGATCTAGAACAAATCACCAATTGGCTATGCTTCCTTTGAATGGTAAAATGGATGGGAATACAGTTATAGTTGTTGGAAAAGTGTTTGATATTGTATACAAAATCAGTTTTCTGGATAAGTTTTTTTTTTTTTAATTAAGTGATGGTTATTTAAATCTCACTGTACAAAAATTGCAGACTCATTTCATGCTGCATGGTGAAGAGAGTTTAAAAATAAAAGTCTGGGGCCAGTGCTGTGGTGTAGCAAGTAAAGCCTCTGCCTGCAGTACCAGCATCCCGTATGGACACTGGTTCGAGTCCCAGCTGCTCCACTTCCAATCCAGCTCTGCTATGGCCTGGGAAAGCAGTAGTAGATGGCCCAAGTCCTTGGGCCCCTGTTCCCATGTGGGCGACCTGGAAGGAAACTTCTGGCTCCTGGCTTTCGATCGGCACAGTTCTGGCCATTGTGGCCAGTTGGGGAGTAAACCAGCAGATGGAAGAACTTTCTCTCTGCTTCTTCTCTCTCTGTGTAACTCTGCCTTTCAAATAAATAAATAAATAAATAAATCTTAAAAAAAAAAAATGAAAGCCTTCAGGTGGATGTTAAATTGCAGTGAGTTAAGCTACCACTTGGGATGTCCTTATCCCATGATAGAATACATGGAATCTTGTCTTGTCACCACTGCAGTCTAGTTTCTTGCTAATGCTCAAGAATGTCCAAGTGCTTAGGTTCTGTCCAGCAACATGAGAGACCCTAGCTCCTGGGTCAGCATGGCCCAGTTTCATTTGGGAAGAAAACCAATAGATGGAAGGTCTATCTATCATTTTTAATAAACAGTTTCCTCTCTTTTCTTCAGTCTTTGAAATAAATGAATGAATGAATGAATAAATAAAGGGTTTTTTTTAATAAAGTGTCTTAAAAGTGATCAAATGCTTACTGTTTTTGTTAAGTGAACAAAATGCAGTGCACAAAGAGCTTAAACTAAGGACCGAGTCATTCATCATGAGAGGATCTAAGAAAGGTGCTGCCCAAACCAAGAGGGAGTTTTCCCATTGAGAGGCAAACTGAAACTAACAAGAGGGGCTTGATAATAACCAGTAGGCATTAAGGCCTGGACAGGTATATGCTAGGCCCAGACATATCTACGTCATCACATGGGGTATTAGAAGAGACATCATAAGGGAGGGTGAACCTCCTTAGGGAAGACACGCCTGGGAAGAGAGCTGGCTTGAACAGGTTATTATTATTATTATTATTTTTGACAGGCAGAGTGGACAGTGAGAGAGAGACAGAGAGAAAGGTCTTCCTTTTTGCCATTGGTTCACCCTCCAGTGGCCGCTGCGGCTGGTGCATCGCGCTGATCCAAAGCCAGGAGCCAGGTGCTTCTCCTGGTCTCCCATGCGGGTGCAGGGCCCGAGCACTTGGGCCATCCTCCACTGCACTCCCTGGCCATAGCAGAGAGCTGGCCTGGAAGAGGGGCAACCGGGCTAGAATCCGGCACCCCAACCGGGACTAGAACCAGGTGTGCCGGCGCCGCAAGGCGGAGGATTAGCCTGTTAAGCCATGGCACTGGCCGAACAGGTTATTTTTGAATAGGTGGCTCCTATAAAGGGAAATTAGTGCTCTGCCTACTTTGTTACTAACCCTAGGCCATCCTCCCAACAGTAGTGGTTACTTTGGAAGCTAGTCAGAGTAAAGGACTTTTTCAGTTTAGGGAAGGCCAGTAGAGTCTGCAGCTCTGACCCAGAAATCCTTCAACCCCCAGGGCAATTCTGATTCCAGTGGCCTTGCTCTTGGAAGAGCTGATAGGGCTCTTCAGGAGCCAGTTTCTGTCACGACAGCTATTTGCCCAATGCCCTGACTGCTCATACTGAAAACATGTGCCACTTGGGGGTGGACTGGCCTTGCTGCATCTCTTGATAGCAGATCACCATATAGAGCAGCCTTAACTGGCCTGCCACCTATCCTTACATTGCTCCTGCTGCCTAGCTCACTCCTCTCCTCCTGGTTTCTGTTAAAGTAGACCACAGCAGCAGCCTTTAGGAATGTCAGCCAAGGGGATGCTCAATCCCACCCCTACTCTTTGGTGGCCTAAGCTAGAAATATGTAATCACAGGCATGTTATGACAGTGTTTTTCCTGTGAGATAAGATGATGCCCATAGGAAAGCTAGGTCCTTCTAGGTAAGATCAGACATTAAGACCACGTTATTCAAACTGCCTTATAAATTTTGAAGTAATTTATAGGACTTTCTCTCCCTTAGTTTGGCTTGAAAGAAAGTGCTTTGCCTATTTACTGTACCCATGGCAAAATAAATCTAGCTGTAAAATCATAATTTCTTTTATATGTGTCTAGGCTATTATCACAGAAAATTGTTATAAGGCCTAAAGTGAATCAGCAGATGGAAAATCTCTTCCTGCCTGTCTCTCTTGTCTTATGAATGAAGTGAAAATAAGTAAATACAATTTTTTTTCAGTTTGGAATATGGCGTTTGACTTTATTCTTGACAACGTTCAGGTGGTTTTACAACAGACTTATGGAAGCACATTATAAGTTACATAAACATCGCCAGGGAGCCTGGGGCTCTCTGCTAGCTGTGCCATAAGTGCTTGTGAGGTATTTGCAAAGTGCATGGTAGTGACGCTCTGAGTTTTTATAATTTTAAATTTCTTTTTAAGCAAGTGTTTTGTATGTTTCTTTTCAAAAAGTGCCAAAATGTCAGTATTGCATGTAAATAACGGTGTTAATTCTTTTACTGTAGCATAGATTCTATTTACAAAACGTTTGTTTATAAAGTTTTATGGACTTTTACAGTGAAGTGTCTACAGTTGTTTAATAAAGAACTGTATGTATATTTTGTACAGGCTCCTTTTTGTGAATCCTTAAAAACTCAACTCTAGGAAGCAACTACTATTTATTATACTAAAAGGCTGAAAATAAAGTCGCCAGGCCAGACTGTTGCAGGCTCCGTGCTAAGCTTTGAAATTCCTGAGAGGTCCCAGCCTGGGATGATTCTGCTTGTTCCAAGAAAGGGTAAAGCTTCGCAACCACCGTCTTCTCCTTCCTGTCTCCAAGCGTGAGTAAATACAATTTTTAAAAGACATATATACACATGCCTTTTTTACTCTGCATGGGGACATTTTTTCTGTATCTTGTTTAACACACAAGAACTCCGTCCCTAAATCATTTTTCAGATCATTACATACTTAGTATTTCATTGTACAGATATACCATGATGTATTTTACCAATTCTCTATACATTTAGGTTGTTTCTGTTTTATTCCTCTACTGTATTATACTCACACCAATATGAGTGCAAGAGCCTGTTTCCCAAGGCCTTCAGCAAGGGTGTGTGATCAGAGTCAGAATTCCCTCAGATGCTTCCAATTTCCCATTTCCTCTGATCTCTATCTTCAAATTTTCTTTCCTTCTTTTTAGCTCTCTGAACAGTTTTCTTATTTTTTAAAAACTATTTATTTGAAGGTCAGTTACAACCACTGGTTCACTCTTCAGTCAGCTGCAACGACTGAAGCTGTGCCACTCTGAAGCCAGGAGCCAGGAGATTTTTTTGAGTCTCCCACATGGGTGCAGGGGCTCAAGGATTTGGGCCATCTTCCACTGCTTTCCCAGGCCACAGTAGAGAGCTGGGTCAGAAGTGGAGCAGCCAGGACTCAAACTGGCACCCATATAGGATGCTGGCACTGCAGGTGCCCTACCTGCTACACCATAGCGTTGGCCCCACACACTTAGTTTTCTTACCAACTTCTCTGTGAATATGGTTCTGCACTTATTTCCTCTATACTTACTCTCTACATTGCCTTTTGTCATACCTCAAACCTCACTTTTCCTGTTTACCTACTTCCCTTATAGCTTCCATGCTGTCAGCACAACTGAACAGAAAATAGATGCTCTTTCCCCGGTCTCCCAATCTGCCAGCCTCCTGAATCAGTAGAGAATGTTAATCAGGAAACATGAAAATAATTAACCTGGGTCACATTATAAGAAAAAATAAATTCCTATTGGTGTAGCCACAGGGAAAACTCATCTAGAAGAATTTCGTATTATCTTTTATTAAAATGGAATCCGGGGCTGGTGCTGTGGCATATTGACAATAAAGCTGCCACTTGCAATGCTGGCGTTCCATATGGGTGCCAGTTTGAGTCCTGGCTGCTCTACTTCTGATCCAGCTTCTGCCAATAAGCCTGAGAAAGTAGCAGATGATGACCCAGGTGCTTGGGCCCCTGTTCCCCATGTGGGAGACTTGTATGAAGCCTCTGGCTCCTGTTTTCAGTCTAGACCTGCCTTGGTCGTTGTGGTCATTTGGGGAGTGAACGAGCAGACAGATCTCTCTCTGCCTCTGCCTCTCCCTCTCTGTATCTCTGCCTTTCAAATGAATAAATAAACTTTAAAAAAAGAAAAAGAAAATTCAGGTAACATTAAAAATAATGGAATTTTTTTTCTATATTCCATACTAGATAGGATTTCTGTCTTTGGATCAATAGCTCATGATTTTTATTCATCATTCCTTCTTTGGAACTGAGGTAGGAGTAGGCAAAAATACAGATGAAAGGAGGGGAACAAATAAAAACCTAAAAGTACCAGACTGTAAAGTAGGAACAAATGGACAGGAAGACTGGAGATGAAGGAGTAACGGTAAGGTTAAGAAAAAATCCAACTTCTTAAATCCTTAAAAACAGAAATGAAAGGAGGAGAAAATATGTAAAGAAGTACGGTTATATTCTTAGAATTGTACCCATTAAATACATGGAATCTGCTCCCTTTATAATAATAAATATAAATATGTTTAAAAATTAATTTTTTTTTCTTTTATTGCATCACTACTGCTCACTCCAGTACTCTAAAAAAAGAATCCTAAGGCAAGCATGGGTTGCAGGATGGGACACAGTGGAATGGGCAGTGACAGCTCTATTTCTCTAACAGCAATCTCTGCACCCCAACTTCTGACCAATCACCTAGAATCAGCTTCATAAAATAAACTACTTGGGGGGAAGGCTCAGAGAAAATCAATCATCCCACTATCTCTTTGCCTATGAAGCATGCTGCTAAAGAAAGTGAGATTATGGCCAAGCTATGTATAAAGAACACAAGGATATAAAGTTGGGAGGCAGTTTGATGATTTATGAGTACCCACAATAAACTGCAGATGATAGAAAGAGATCGATCCCAGAATGGGAGCTGAAGCAGGCAGCCAAGAGAGCAGTGATCAACCAGTCTTTAAGTTGAGATTTATGAGTATTTGCAAAGTATACAAATGAGTCCTCATATAGCAACAATAATTTTTTTTCCTTAGGACACAAGGTAAAACATATTTTCCCAAATTTTATCTATTTTTCATTTCATTTGAAAAGCAGGGAGACGGGGAAGGGAGAGAGATTTCTTGTATTTGTTGGTATCTCCCCAAATGCCCACAACAGCTGGGAATGTGCCAGCCTAAAGCCAGGATCTTGGGACTCCATCCAGACCTATGTGAGTTCAGCTGATCATGAGGACACAGAATCCCCAGTGATACCAGCCTTTATAAAGACACATCTCAGTACAAAATAACACACCCTACTGAAGGCTTTTGGGATCTGAAAGAACGAAACATTAATCCAGAGGCTGTTGTGAGCCAACAAGTTTCCTGCTTAGCTCGGAATCAGACTAGTCACCAGGAAAACAGAGGAAAGAGGGCCAAAGGTACTTGGGACTTGTGCCTACAGTCCATCTCTGGAGTGAACAAGAAGGCAGAGCCAGTCACGGGCAGTTCTGGGGCTCCATGACTCTGGAGTGGTTATAAAAACTAGCCAACTTCAAATTTAGGCTGAGTGAGCAGATCAGCAGGCTGGCCAATGATTGTGTCAAGGGGCTAATGCTATGGTGTAGCAGATAAAGCTGCCACCTGCAGTGCCAAAATCCCATATGGGCACTGGTTCAAGTTCTGGCTGCTCCACTACCGATCCAGCTCTTCGCAATGGCCTGGGGAAGCAGCATAAAATGGCCCAAGTCCTTGGGCCCCTGAACCTGTGGGAGACAGAGAGGAGGCTCCTGGCTCCTGGCTCCTGGCTTTGAATCAGCTCAGCTCCCGCCATTGTGGCCATTTGGGGAATGAAACAGTGGATGGAAGAATTCTCTCTCTGCTTCTGCCTCTCTGTAGCTTTGCCTTTCAAATAAATACATCTTTAGCCAAAAAAAAAAAAAAAAAAAAAAAGATTGTGTCATCTATTCGGGAATCTGGATACAGGAGTGGCCTAAAAAGAGCCATCAAAAGATGCACACAGAGCTAGCACTGTGGTGTAGCCAGTAAAACTGCTGCCCGCAGTGCCAGCATGCCACATGGGTGCCAGTTCAAGTCCCAGCTATTTCACTTCCAATCCTGCTCCCTGCTATGGTTTGGGAAAACAGCGGAAGATAGCACAAATCCTCAGGCCCCTGCACCCATATGGGAAGACCTGGAGGAAGCTTCTGGCTCCTGCGTTCGGATCAGCCCAGTTCTAGCCATTGCAGCCATTTGAAGAGTGAATCAGTGCATGGAAGCCCTCTCTCTGCCTCTCCTTTTCTCTCTGCGTAACTCTTTCAAATAAATAAATAAATCTTAAAAAGTAAAATAAAAAAAGAAGAGAGAGATGAACACAACAGGAGCCAGGGCACCAAATGGGTAACAAATGCACAGATTCTAGCCCAAGACAGCAGATAATGCCAACCTTCTCTTCTGTTGTCAAGTTTCCTTTATTTCAAAGGCCTTGGGGAACATATCCGTAGACATTTCATATGTAAGACACACATGGGCTATTAATATTTGTTCTATAAATATTAGAATTCTTTCCCTGAGCAATGAGCTCCCTCAGGGAGAGACAATTAAAGGGAATTACTTCAGTCTTCCTCCTAGGGAATTACACATCATACATGAAGCTCTTCTTTCAAACCACTTCTCCAATCTTCCATTTAAAAACAATAAAATCTTTTTTTCTATATCCCATACTGGATAGGATTACTGTCTTTGAATCAATAGTTCATGATTTTATTATTTTTATTATTTTTCCAGGGGAAATAATTTATCTGTAAACAGGCCTCTTTTATCCATAAGCCCAACAACTGCCTTGGGAATCACTTGTGATGCCAGGTGGATGGTCAAGCAAGCCAACGGGGTCATCTACTAGGAGACAGCATCATTGACCCAAATTGCTATAGTTCACTCTACAGAAAAATGCAACCCAAAACAAAGAACTCCAGTCCATCAGTCTCCTGGTTTAAGCAAAGGGTACACATATATTATTCCAGGTCTGCATCCTTTCTATTGTGCTCACATGTGGACACAGAGTGTGAGCCAGGAATTACTGCAGCAGTAGAAGCAGTCAGTGTTTCCAATATAAAATTGATTTTAATGACCTCAAATTCAGTCATAAAACTTCTTCTCTTAGCAAGGGACACACACAGCCATATTCATCTCTCTATTGAAACTCTATTGTGAACTGATTATATAAGAATGTCTTTTTGCATTTAATTACACCAGTTCTCTACTGCTTATAAAAATATCTACATGAAAAAAACTGAAAAGTGAGTCAACGATATCAGAAACTCAATTTAAAAAACTAATTCTAAATTAAAAAAATAAAATACCCTAAGAGATAAAAGGATAATTTTGGTAATCTGCACAAATGACCTGTGTCCAATTGTGTTTTTGAATCCTTCTCAACCTCTCTTCTGGCCTTCTCCTCCTCCCTCACCCCTCACCCCCCTTTCTGCATTACAGCCCCACATGCCACTGAAACTTTCCCTTTGGAGCAGTCTTGCAGACTGCCATTCAATCATGTGAGAAACATTACTTACTTCAAAATGGTTCTGTAGAGCAGGCCTGAATGGCAACTAATGGCAATAAACAGACCTTTTAATATTCCTTACATATGTTTCTAGCATATGTGAGGCCAGCATTATGGCATGTCAGGTAAAGCTGCTAAATGTGACACTGGCATCCCACACAGGCTGTGGTTCATGTCCCAGATACCCTACTTCTAATCCAGCTTCTTGGTAATGGGCCTGGCAATGTACCTGAGGAGAGTTCTGCTCCTTCACTGAAAACTTAGATGAATCTCCCCGCTCCTGCTTTGATCCAGCCCAGCACTGGTTGTTATGACCACTGAGGGAGTGAACCAATAGATGGAAGATTAATCTCTCTCTCTTTCTCCATCTCTCTGTGTGGTGGGGATGTGGATATCTTTTCCTCTTTCTAAAACTGCCTTTCAAATAAATAAATAAACAAATTAAAAAAAAAAAAAGTTTTAAAAGCAAGTCCACACTGTGGCACAGCTAGTTAAAATCATGGCCTACAGTATCAGCATCCCATACAGGCACCAGTTCATGTCCTGGTGGCTCTACTTCCCATCCAGCTACCTGCTAATGGCCTGGGAAAGCAGCAGAGGATGGCCCAAGTCCTTGGACCTGTGCACCCACACTAAAGATCTGGCTCCTTGCTCTTGGCTTCAGTTTAGCCCAGGCCAGACTGTTATGGCTATCTGGGGAGTGAATCAGCAGAAAGATCTGTTTCCTAGAATAAAAGAAAGTTAAAATTAAAAAGAAACAGGTACAAAAATTCCCTGTTAGTCATTCTGCCTTTCTATTAAAAAATTAAAATGACCACAAATAATCTGACTCAAGTTGTCATATGACAGAGCCAAGAAAGCCACTGCTGACCTTGTCTAGTGCCTCTCAATCCTTTCCTACTTAAAAACCATTTCTCTTGCTTTCCAAGCACTCAAAACCAAAAGAACCAATGCTAGCCAGTATAATCCTGATTAAGGCTGCTCTAGCAATGAAGGAAAGAAAAGGAGCAAGAGGCACAAACTCAGGGTGATTTCAGGGTGACAGTCTCCTCCTCACTTTGCACCTTAGATTCTAGTTAGAGATGGTCGCAAAGGCAACTTCAGATACTTCAGTGCTGCACAAACACCTCAATGACAGACACTCCTCCCATAGGCTCCCGGTGTGCACACTGGAAGGAGAACACAGAGCACTCCACAAGGAAGGAACACATTGAACAAAATTCCACCACCCTGCTGATCACAATCTCAAGATTGGCCAAAATTCCATTTCACTTTGAGAAACAGACTACATGAATTTTTTCTCAACTTAGATGTATTCCTGTTTGAAGAATCCATCTCCATGAGGGATAGAACCACCACACAATGTAAACCAGGCTAATAGCAGAGCTATGGCTTTGATGCTCTGAGCGGAATGGATAACATCTAGGAGTTATGGCTTGACCAAAAAACTTCCCCCTGCTCTAGGAGTCTGATACAGGTCTGGGTTAAAAAGACAGAAACACAGAAACCACTGGAATCTGTTAGGTGAGAAAATGAAATATTGGTCTCCAGCAGTTACTTTGTAGCA
Source organism: Lepus europaeus (assembly GCF_033115175.1). Taxonomy (NCBI): domain Eukaryota; kingdom Metazoa; phylum Chordata; class Mammalia; order Lagomorpha; family Leporidae; genus Lepus; species Lepus europaeus. Next base: position 72,637,569 of record NC_084836.1, read on the forward strand.
TATTAGCTTTAAGAGGATTTCACTTTCACTTATATTTGAAGAAATAAAAAGGTTGAGCCAGTTTCATCCTAATATTACATTATTACATATTACAACTCCTCTCTGCAAAGCATTTCCCCAACCTCCTTTCTGAAAGAAGACCCAAGGCAGAGTGGCCTTTGCTTTCTGTTTCCTATTGATGAACAGATTAGTTGGAGAAAAGGGGAGTTTAAATATGAACAGGATGTTTTAGATGGCAAGGTTTGATGGGCATTTTCAGTACTGTATTTAAAAAAAAAAAATAGCACAGCTAGGAGTCTTTGACACTGTCTCATGTTTTATGTGGTCTGTCCACAAAATTCCCATTTTTTACTTTTTAAGAATGTTCATCTAACAGAAAAAAAAAGTGCTGTAAATATTTATAACAAATTTTTTTAAGACGGATCAAAATAAGAGAAAGAGGTTTTTGGGAACAAGTTAACATATAAAGTGGTTTTATATAAAACATCAATTGTCTTGTATATTTTGATAAGCATCAGTACCAGCTTTCATTTGTAACACAGTTTGTGGCATTGGAAGAAAAAAGATTGTGATTGCTGAAATCAACTGTTATAAATGCAAAGATATGATTAAAATATTAAAAAACATATTTTCTAAAAATAAATAAATAAAATAAAATAAAATGGTGGGACCAGCACTGTGGCGTAGCAGGTAAAGCCGCCACCTGCAGTGCCGACATCCCATATGGGTGCTGGTTCAAATCCTGGCTGCTCCATTTCCAATCAAGCTCTCTGCTATGGCCTGGGAAAGCAGCAGAAGATAGCCCAAGTCCTTGGGCCCCTATACTCACATGCAAGACCCAGAAGAAGCTTCTGGCTCCTGGCTTCAGATGGGTGCAGTTCCAGCTGTTGCAGCTAACTGGGAAGTGAATCAGCAGATGGAAGACCTCTCTCCCTCTCTCTGCCTCTCCTTCTCTCTCTGTGTAACTCTGACTTTCAAATAAATAAATCTTGGGCCAGCGCCGTGGCTCAACAGGCTAATCCTCTACCTTGTGGCGCCAGCACACCGGGTTCTAGTCCCGGTCGGGGCGCTGGATTCTGTCCCAGTTGCCCCTCTTCCAGGCTAGTTCTCTGCTGTGGCCAGGGAGTACAGTGGAGGATGGCCCAAGTGCTTGGCCCTGCACCCCATGGGAGACCAGGAGAAGCACCTGGCTCCTGCCTTCGGATCAGCGCGGTGTGCCAGCCGCAGCACGGCAACCATTGGAGGGTGAACCAACGGCAAAAGGAAGACCTTTCTCTCTGTCTCTCTCTCACTGTTCACTCTGCCTGTCAATAAATAAATAAATCTATCTTTAAAAAAATAAAATAAAATTGTTAATTCTTACAAAAAAAAAATAGAAAGAGTGAAAGAGGAGCCACATACAAATAATAGAGCAAAGCTACAGTTGTGCTGTCCCTCAGCAGCCTTCTGCTTTCAGTGGGAAGTCTCCAGCTTACAGACATGGATACAAAAGACACACTCACAACACTCACAACATATTTCAAAATAAAACATGAAAGGTTTCCAAGGCAGGTTGATTATGATGACTTTCCTTGTAAAGTTACACTAAGTACAGGTAGCAAAGTTAACCTAGTGTCTAACTCAAGGAGATAGCCTGAGGAAGATGTGCTGACAAGGAAGAGAGCTGAAATGTCTCCATTACTCTTCTCAGTATCAAAAAGAGAAGGAAGAATGGGTACTCACGTCTGTGGTTGTAAAGAGGATGGAAGCACAAAAACTTCAGAAGAGATGGAAGCAAAGCTCAGATATAGTTTTAAAAAAATAAAATGAAGCAAATCTCAGAATACAATATGGGTTGGAAAAACACTATCAGTACATCAGTTCTTACCAGGATCCAGGAAAACTGCCCTGTCTACACACAGCCCAAATATTTCAAAACGCATTTTCTAATTAAATTAATGCAGGAGACTGCATGATTCAGCAATTTGAATCTCCAAGTGCCAAATAAATGTTTAGTTCTCACTATAGGCAGTTGTAACCCAACCAGGCACTCAAAAAACATGAGAAAAGTTTTTCTATGAGCAGGAACCTGAAATATGAAGAAGTCACACGGAACAATTCCATCTAGTGCTCAAAGTGAGCCCCAGGATAAGCACCCATCAAAACTGTTAGGTCCCAAGAGAAGTCAGTTTTCCAATCTTGCAGTCACAATGAAAACACAATTTCTAGAAATACTTTATGGTAACTGATAATATCTTTGTCCTTCTCTGAAAAATAGCCTGAAGCAGAAAAGGCTTGAGAGCTATGAAAACAGAATCATAGGCAGTCTGTTGGAAAATTATAAAATAATACCAAAATCAGAGAAACATGACAAAAGCAATGAAATGAGGGATGATGAATTTCTTCAGCCTTTCTCCTCCATCAAATTCTCTAGAAAGCTACACTTGTTAACGTATTGGCATTCATTGCACTGCCAAAGGGTTGGAAGGCAGGACAAGTTGTCTACCTTGAAGATGCCCAGTTTAAGTCCATCAGAGTCCCTTTCAATGGCCAGTGTCACACAAGAAGCAATCTTGTGTGACAAGTGGCATCTTGGATCAAGGCAGTGACTATTCCTGGGCAATCATCCTCTTTGCAGACCAGCAGAAATAGCAAAGAGAAAAAAAGGGGGGGGGGAGAAAAATATGGAACCCTCAAGTGGTAAAGACTCTTTCTGGCTTACAGATGCTCAGGTGAGAGCCACCACAGGCTTCAGGATCCAGTAGGCAGCAGCAGAACACCGTGGTCACTCAGAAAAATCAACAGACAACTTCTGTGGTCTGCACATAACTGACTTTGGTCTGTCTACATTCCAGGTGAAATTCACCTGAGTCAAAGAAAAAAACCTACAAAAACCTTCAAATACATTATTCCCTGGAAAATACATTATCCCCATTGCAGCCATCTCAGATGAAGATCTTTTTTTTAGGATTTACTTATTTGCAAGGCAGAGATACAGAGAGAAAGGGAGAGAATGAGAAACAGGTTTCCTGTTATTGACCTGACAAACCCAGGTCACCCAACAGAGTACATGGGGGTTCTATAATTTAAAGCAGCACTACTCATGGCAGACTTAATATTCAGAGACTGGTTTTGAGCTATGAAATTTCCCCAAATATCCATCCTCTCTTCATCTCCCTTATCAAGGACCAGACATTAAAGAATCCCCATATCATGCATATCTAGAAAAGAACACTTGTACATATGAATTGGTACCAATTGTAAACATGTATACTTCATGCAGATTAGCCATAAACATGCATTTTCTGAAACAGGTTCTCTGTAAGCCAACAGCAGCAGCATTATTTTTGATGCACATGCCTCTCTCAACACACAGGATTCCAATTCTCTGTTCTGAGAAGGAATAAAGTCACTTCAACAACATGCTTGGTATCTCTAACAGTATTCAGTAACATAATTGATGACTTTGGCTTATGTTGCCTACAACTATCTTTCACAGGATTGCTAATTCTATTCATCCATTCTTTTTTTTTTTTAAATATTTACTTACTTATTTGAGAGGCAGAGTTACAGATAAAGAGAAGGAGAGACAGAGAGAGGTCTTCCTTCTACTGGTTCACTCCCCCAAATGGTTCTAACAGCCAAAGCTGGGCTGATCTGAAGCCAGATTTCTTGGGCTCTCCCACATGAGTACAGGAGCCCAAGCACTTATGCCATCTTGCACTGTGTTCCCAGGCCATTAGCAGAGAGCTGGATTAGAAGAGGAGCAGCAGGGTCATGAAGTGGTGCCTACATGAGATGCCAGAGCCACAGGCAGAGGCTTAACCTACTAGGGCATAGCGCCAGATCCTATTCATTTATTCTTAAAGAGATTAGTAAACTGCTTTGAATTTGCCATTATCATTTTGCAGGGTTGGAAAAGTTTTCTCTGCCAAGACCATCTGAATATTTATAACATCATTCATGGACAGTACAAAAGTATCAACTTAAAAATAAGATTGCTACAGATTGATTATCCAGTCCCACCTGCAGTTGCCTTGGCAGGGTCAGAACAAATGATTTCATGGACCTTACATGGTCACAGGCTGGATGTTCCCCACCCCTGATTTAGAGCAAAATGTTAACTGAAGTTCTGACTCCTTTTGTTTCGCTTATTGGCCTAGTCAAAGCAGATGTCCAGTAAAGGCCCATGGAACCAACTGGAGTAAGAATAAATTTCTTTCCATTTCCCTTGTGAATTTAGATCATGATTGTCCATAGTCACTGATTCCACTTCAAAATGTCTATTGATGGGCTAGCTTTGTGGCACACTGGGTTAAGCTACCACCTGCAATGCCAGATCCCATATGAGCACCAGTTCAAGTTCCAGCTGCTCCATTCCAATCCAGTTCCCTACTAATATGCCTGTGAAAGGCAGCAGAAGATGGCCCAACACTTGGGTTGCTGCCACCACATGGGATTCCCGAATGGTATTTCAGGCTTCTACTGGCTTTAGTCTGGCCATTGCAGCTATTTGGGGGCTGAAAGAGTTCTTTCTCTCACTCTCTGTCACTCTGCCTTTCAAATACACAAAATAAATATATTTTTAAAATTATTTTAATTGAGAGATAAGAAAAAGTTTATTTTATCAAAACAAGGATATATAAGATAAATACTAGGACTCATTAACTTCAAAAATACACGCTAAAAAATTTTAATGAAACTCAAAATATAACCAAAATCATCATCTACTACACATTATAATTTTTATATTGAGCTATATCAAAAAAATTTAGCTCCCCCTTTGAAAACAATCCCCTTGGGGCTGGCATAGTGGGTTAAGCAGTCACTTTCAATTCTGGCATCCACAAGGGCACTGGTTCAAGTCAGTCTGGACCATTTCCAATCCAGCTTCCTGCTAATGCACCTGGGAAAGCAGTGGAGGATGGCCCAAATACTTGGGCCACTGCACCCAAATGGGAGACCCAGAAGAAGCTCCTACTTCCTTGCTTCAGCCTGGCCCAGCCCAAACCATTGTGGCCATTTGAGGAGTGAGCCAATGGATGGAAGACCTCTCTCTATCTCTCCCTCTCTCTGTGTAACTCTGCCTTTCAAGTAAATAAAATTAATCGTTTAAAAAAAAAAAAAACAAAACCTATACAATGCACTATTATGACTATTCTCTCATACAATGAAATCTTATATAAACTGTAGATGAATCCTCCTGACTTGATGCAATTCAGAAAGAGTATTGCCTTCTGCCATCCTATGGTAGGCATCAATGAAGGTCATTAATGGGAAGATGAATGGACACCATCAGACTGCTTCCGCACATGGCACCTTTCCTTAAAGACATCATGCTACATTACCAGATCATGTACCTCACAGTAAAACATTTCTCTATTAAAAATGGTAAAGAATGATACCAGCACTGTGGCATAGCAGTTAAAGCCGCTGCCTGCAGTGCCAGCATCCCATATGGGCACCAGTTCGAGTCCCGGCTGCTCCACTTCTGATCCAGCTCTATGCTATGGCCTGGGAGAGCAGTAGAAGATGGCCTAAGTCCTTGGCACCTGCACCCACATGGGAGATCTAGAAGAAAGCTCCTGGCTTCAGATCAGCTCTGTTATGGAAGGAAGTACAGCCAGAAAGCGAGGTCTTCCATTCCACCAGTTCACTCCCCAAATGACCGAAACGGCCAGAGCTGAGCTGATCCGAAGCCAGGAGCCAGGAGCCTCCTCCAGGTCTCCCATGCAGGTGCAGAGCCCAAGGACTTGGGCCATCTTCCACTGCCTTCCCAGGCCTCACCCAGTTCTTAGAATTCCCCTCTGCCTGCTGCCCCCTATCACCACTCCCCAGCCCTAGCCCTCTTAAAAAGACCCTGCCCCTGGGGGTCGAGGCCTTCTGCCACATGCTCTATCCTGTACGCGCAGGCAGTTGGTCACCTTCCTCTGTGGATTTATTTTCTCTGAATAAATTCGTTCTGGCTGTAAACTCATGCACTGCCTCCTCTCTATTCTATGACTCTTTTCCTAACATTTTAGTGCCCCGTGTGAGGAGGCACCAATCTGCAACTCTTTTCCTAACACTGACTTACAAATAAATATATAAATCTTTGAAAAAAAAAAAAAAAGAACTGAGCAGAGAAAACTATTACTTTTCTGTATTTATCACAGTTTTCTACTTTATGTAAATCCAGATTAAAAGAATTCATTATTGACTCACACAGTAGACTTCTTGATTGCAGTTCACTTCCCACTTTGCAAAAGGATCAGTGGCAGGTAATAACAGCTGACATCCTTGCTAACAAGAGGAGCTGAAGACAGAAATTGAAAAGCAGAAAAATAAGTCAACAGCTACGTTTCCATTTCTTCAAGCTCCAGATTGAAATAAGTCTGTTAATTAAACACGGAAGAGAGATCAATCCATACCCTTCACGCTGCTCCCTCTGGGAAAAAGTTAGCCACATACACAGGGTCCCAGCTGCCAGATGTGTCCTGGGGGGGGGGGGAGAGGGGACCTCACTGGGCCAATGAGGTGCAGGATGGGAGGCCTGAAAAAGATCCTAGTCTGAGCCTTCTTCCTCACCCCTCTGCCACCTACGGCTTCCCGCTGAAGGCCACTGAGCCCCTCCTCGCCTAAACCACCGTGGGATACAGTGGGAAGCCTGGTCGGACGGCATTCTGCTACCTAACCGAAGTGGGAACCGGGCTTATTTAAATAAAGAGAACGGAGTCTCCCTGCCTTCCTTCACTGTGCTCCCACCTGCCCTGCTTGTGCAGTTCCCCCTTCCGTTGCACTTTAAGCAGTTTGAGCGATGTAGACCGCAGGACTGACCGAGCGCTGTGAGGCTGGGAAGCGGCGGTGGGAGACACAACATCCCGGGTCCCTTCCCCGCCTGCCTGAGGAAGCTGCGAGGATCACTGAGAAGCAAGTGAGCCACGTCTGGGAGCCGCCAGCCGCCCTCGCACCGACCCCCTTCCCACACACATAGGTGCCTCTTCCTGTTCTCCGTACTTGCCATGGAAAGTACCGGGAGCACGTCCCCTTTTTCAGGCCACACAGGGAGCAAAGCGGAGCGCGTGGGACAGGAAAAGTCCACGGCACGTGGGACACACAGGCGGCAGATGCAGAGGCACAGAAGCAGCAGGTGGCAGGCTCCGGGTGTGCGCTCACAAACTGCCTGGGTTGCACTTACCGAGCAAGATATTCAGTGAATGTGTGAGAAGGAGCAGCGCGGCCTCATACGTCCCACTGCGATCAGTAAGCAAACTTCCTGTTTCCAACTCTGAGCGACCTGGGCAGGCATGCGCATGCGCACGCACACATTCGCCCACATTCACACGCACACGCATTCTGAGCGCGGAAAACGTCAGAGACCTGGTGACTCTGGGAAATGGAGTCCGGGCCAGGGTATTCCTAGATAGACCTTCTGGCCATCTCCAAGAGCTTCAGTGTGGGGTAGATGGAAACAGACTGGGAACCAGAGGGGTCTGCTTTGGTTTACACCCCTTCGTCCCTTCCTTCCCACCCCCAAATCTTAAGGATCAGTTGATGTTCTTCGTCCTGTCTTGGACCAAAATCTTAAAAAGTGACACCCATTGCTGCTGACGACCAAATTATGGTTCTTTTATAAATTCTGTCTTCTTTCAGAAAAATCTTACTGACTTCTTTGTTCCTGGAAAGTTTCTCTCAAATAATAAATGACTATGAATTCAATGTAACTTTTAGCAGAGGTGTAGACAGCATAGTTTAACATCCAGATTTGAGAATACAATTTTTATTTGTGTTTTATTGATGTTTATTCTTTTCAAATCATTTTACACCATCCTCTAATTCACCAAGTACAGAAACAAACAGGGGAACTGGATATAGAACTAACATTGCCAAGTATCTTCTAGGAGCCAGGATAAGGGACTAAATGTTTTACATCATATCATTTATACGTTTGATTAAGTTTTGAGACAACATTATCAATTCACAAAGAGGCAACAGATGAAAAGAGTTTAGAGTTGAGTTTGCCAATGGAAATATGGTTAAGAAGTCTTGGTTAAAGGCTAACCTAAATGAAATACTGGATTAAGAAATCTTTTGGGGCCAGCACTGTGACCTAATAGGCTAAGGCTCTGCCTTCAGGTATGACATCCCATATGGGCCCTGGTTCAAGTCCCTGCTGTTCCACTTCCAGTCTAGCTCTCTGCTATAAGCTGGGAAAGAAGTAGAAGATAGCGCAATTGCCTGGGCCCATGTACTCAAATTGGAGACCTGGAAGAAGCTCCTAGCTCTGGATAATGTTAGTTCTGTCTGTTGCACCCATTTGGGGAGTGAATCAGCAGGTGGAAATCTCTCTCTTGCCTCTGCGTATCTGTAACTCTGCCTTTCAAATAGATAAATAGATAGGTAGATAGATAGATAGATAGATAAGGATATCTTTCGTCTTAAGGCTCAGTTTCTAAAACCCCAGATTTTTCATCTGTCAAATAAAAAGTGAGAGATAAGTAGAGTATCTACAATGATAATCCACACTGTAGAGAAACACATAGGATTATAAATTGATTAAAAAAGAAGAGATTCAAAGTTGCTATTACTCTATTTTCATTTTTTCTCATGTTTAATATCAAGATAGCATATAAATATTATGCATTCCTAGGTATATGTGTGGTGTTTTGTTTTTAAGTAGAAATGCAAATGGATAGCTGGATGACATGGAATTTTATGTTTATCAATTATAATTCATAGGATTAGAGTTGCAGGATTAGGAATGCTTAAATCTATTCATTTCACACTAATGTTTACTATTTCAGGCAATATTCTTTGTGTAGACTGCTCCTTCTTGACAGAATGAAAACTTAAGGAGGACAAGAAACATGTTTGCTTTGACATTAAAACTCAGCATCTTGACAGAGTCAGTCTCTTAAGTTGAATGAATAAATGAGGCGATTAAAATAAACAAATGCTATTTCTGATTCTCAAGAACTATCTCATAGAAGAGACAATGAAGTAGATATCTATTTGATAACTGCCACAATTAGGTGAATGTATAATATGTTGTTCTGAGATAAATTTGATAAAAAGGGACATATTAATAACTACACAGGGTTGAAATGTATAAACAGGAACCATCCAGGGCCAAGCAGGTCAAATGTTCACCCTAGCTATTTAAGGCATTCCATTCATTATTTATTGAGCATTCTTTTGTATGATGTGTTGAAAGAACTACCATCCACTTGATTTCTCTAGAAATTGTAGTAAGAGATACTGAGCAATCAGAAAGTGGCAAAGAAAGTGAGATGAACTAAAAGGCTTTGGACACAAAGGTAAGAAAAACAAAAAAGCAGGGTGGTCAATTAAAAAATATATTAAAGATAATTTAGAAGGAACTGAATCAAGGTATGGTGGTAGTGGGAATGGAGAAGAGGCAATAGATTACAGTGAGATCTAAAAGGCAGAACCAACAGGATTTCAATGCTTTACCATGGTAGATCAAGACAAAAGGGAACTCACGTATAAATCTTCATTTGTATTTTATTATTTAAAGGACAAGGTGTTCTCAGTACATTAATGTCCATCAGTAATAAAAAGCTACCGCCAATCAGCTTATAAAGTTCTCCTAAATCCAGGACAAAATCTCATGGGTAGATACTATCTATAAGCCCTATGTTAATCCCCAAGCCAAGTATTTTTAACTGCCATCATATACAATGGTCTTTGTTATGATGCAGTTACTTAGAACCTACAAGATGTAATCTATGCCTATGAGAACAATCCAAATGAAAAATTAAAATAAAAACCCACAAAATTATTTAATTCAAAGCTAAATTTGGAATACCTCCCTAATTCACAGTTCATGTGTCCACCTTAGATAACCAAAGCACAAAGAAGGAGGGAAGAAGTAAAAATAATTCTCCTAGAATATCCAAAATACACATTATAAAACTCAAGTAAGGGGTCTAGCTACTGGCTCAGCATCATGACTCTTTTTTTTATTTTTTTAGTTTTATTTTTTGACAGGCAGAGTTGACAGTGAGAGAGAGATAGAGAGAAAGGTCTTCCTTTTCCGTTGGTTCACCCCTCAATGGCCACCACGGCTGGCATGCTGCGGTATGCACAGAGCTGATCCGAAGCGTGGAGCCAGGTGCTTCTCCTGGTCGTTTTTTAAATTTTTTTATTTTTTACTTTTATTTAATGAATATAAATTTCCAATGTACAGCTTTTGGATTACAATTGCTTCCCCCTCCCATAACTTCCCTCCCACCAGCAATCCTCCCCATCCTGCTCCCTCTCCCCTTCCATTCACATCAAGATTCATTTTCAGTTCTCTTTATATACAGAAGATCATTTAGCATATATTAAGTAAAGATTTCAACAGTTTGCACCCACATAGAAACACAAAGTGAAACATACTGTTTGAGTACTAGTTATAGCATTAAATCAAAATGTACAGCATATTAAGGACAGAGATCCCACATGAGGAGCAAGTGCACAGTGGCTCCTGTTGTTGACACAACAAATTGACACTCTAGTTTATGGTGCCAGTAACCACCCAAGGCTCCCGTCAGGAGTTGCCAAGGCTATGGAAGCCTTCTGAGTTTGTCAACTCTGATCATATTTAGACAAGGTCATGAAAGACAGGGTGAGGATAGTAACCAGTGATCCTAAGAGTGGCATTAACCAGGTCTGAACAATTATACAGCATTAAGTGGGGAAGAGGACCATCAGTACACACAGGTTGGGAGTAGAGCCATTGGTGGTAGAGTAGAGGTTATGATTACAAAGGAATGAGGCCCAAGTGTGCTAGACAGGGTCTAGAACAGAGTCATTATTAGAGGAGCTAAGAAAGGTGCTGTCTAAGCTACAATTAAGTTTTCTGAGTGAGAGGCAAATAGAACCTGACAGAAGGGGCTTGATAATAATCAGGTGGGCTTTAGGCCTTGTAAGATAAGAGGCCCAGATCTATCTATCTCTTCACATGGGGTACATCCTAAGGGAGGTGTGAACCTCCTAGGGGAAAGGCACCCTGTTGACTTTCATTACTTAGCTGGCCTGGGAGGAGAGCTGGCCAGGTAAAGGCAGGGGGCATCTCTAACAAGAAATTTACAGTTCTGCCTGCAATGTTGCTGACCCTACTTGACCATCCCCTCAGCTGCAGTGGTCACTTTGGAGGCTGGGCTGAGTGAAGGGCTTTTCAGCTTAGAGCCAATAAGATCTGTGGCTCTGACCTGGGCATCCTTCGACTCCAGGGCAGGTCCATTTCCAGTGATCCAACTCTTGGCAGAGCTGCCAGGGCTTTTCACAAGCTAAGTTCAGCTGAAGCCCAGGCTTACCACATTGAAAGCCACTGCAGTGGACTGGCCTGTTGGGTCTCCTTGAGGGAAGATCACTGTACAGATCAGCCATTAATAGGCCTGCCACCCATTGCTTCTGATGCCTAGCTTTCTTTTCCTCCTGGTTGTTGTTAAAGCAGACCAGAGGATGCAAGTCAAGGGAATGCCCAAGTCCCATCTCTAATCTTCAGTGGCCTGAACTACAAGGCTATAGTCACAGGCATGTTCTGTAGTAGTTTTTCTAAGGTAGACAATGCCCATGAGGAAAATTATATTCTCACTTTAAAACTTTCTTTCCCTTTGGTCTGAAAGGGAGGTTTTTTCTACTTACTGTTTACTTTGCTGATGGCGAAGTAAATCTAGCTATGAAATTATAATTTAAGCTCTTATTTTGGCTATGCTATTACAGAAAAATGTTAGCCATCTCTTTTATAAGGTCTAAAAATTAAATTGTGCATCCTACAGATTCCTTTATAATAGAATTAGTTTCCTACCTTGAAGAGAATAGAGAAATGAAAGAACAAGTTGGGCTTAGAATAGAGAAATGAGGGAGCAAGTCCTAGATCACTTGCTGACAATAGCAATATCACATGAATACTTAGCAAACAGTTTCAACCATTAGATACCAACTTAAGAAAACATTTACCAGAAGGTCCAATGCCTTCTATAAATTTTAAGAATCATGTATTTGGAAACACCTCTTAAATATCTAACATGGTGTAGTTTGTTTAACCAGTAAACTTAAGCACAACCATATAAAATGTTTTTAGTTTCTTTCTACCAACAAGTTTAAAACATATGATACACAGATTCAGGTCAGACAAATTAAAATGTATCTTTGATTAATTTTAGCAGCTTAAATTTATGGACAATCTTATCTATAAGCCAATTAAAATGAAATTGTTAATAAAATTTTCCCATGTGGACATACAATATGTACACACATATAATATAACATAATAGACCAATATGGCAATTTTAATAATAGCTTTTAAAATCCTTAACTCTTTTTGTAGATTGCCAATTGATTTGAATTTTTTTTTTAATAACCTCAGTTAACTATACTTTCTCTCAGTTGGTACTGTTAATACATTATTGGCTTCATCTGTTTACAGAGCCATCCCTAAGTACTGACTACAATAGAAGTGGCTGGAAAAAGTCCATAGGAACCTATAAGAGGACAGCTAAACACAGAACCAACAATGCTTTAGTTTTATGAGCAGCAAATCATATATAACTGTGGATGACAAAAGACTTTAAGTCGCCATGTTTAAAATTATAAACTCATCAACCAACAAGAGGCACTTGCTTACTTCACAGTATTTTTGAAAGCACCTACCTGTAGGATTTTACAAGTATTTAACCCTTTAGGCCTCTGGGGCTTTCTCATTAAGATAACTATCATGTCTAGTAACACAAGATCATTAGACTTTTTAATTTTCAAACATTTGTATTAATAGCATTTTCCATTATAGAAACTTAAAATTTAGTACCACGTCACATCTTGACAGTACTTCTAATATAGTCCAAATAGCTTGATTAGTTGGCGTCTCTATAAGATGAGAGACATAGGTCCTTCGATTTTTTCAGTTGGGCCCAAACTTGAAAAACCAAAGTCCAAGATTTACTGGAAATTTTAGAGTCCAGATTGTTTGAAACTTTGATTTTTTTGAATGCCTGTGAAGAACACCAAGAAGGCTCAAAATCCAAAATATCTGGTTGAAATAAGATTCCTTAAAATCATGACATAACATAGACCAAATTTGATCATTGTTACAAGGTGATTATTCAAATCTTTGAAAATAAGCACATATTTAAATAACCCATAGCTCTTAATAAAATTTCAGCTGTTTTTGAACAATTAGAATTTAACAGACATCAAGAGAACATAATAGATTACTTTAACACATTGCTTTAACAGAGCATCAGAGTTTAATTCTATGTCAAAGAGAAATTGAGCTTCCTGTGATCTTTTGCTGTGAGGTTTCCTTCCTTTACCTTCTTTCATATTGAGGACCATGTTTCTGTTTTTTGAGTGTAACACATCTTTAACCATGTTTTGCAGGGCTGGATGAGTGGCGACAAATGCTTTCAATTTCTATTAGCTTTATTTCTGCTTAATTCACAAATGAGAGCTTTTCAGGATATAATATTCTGGGCTGGCAGTTTTTCTCTCTTAGTACCTGGGCTATGTCTCGCCATTCCCTTCTAGCTTGCAGGGTTTCTGATGAGAAATCTGCTGTGAGTCTAATTGGAGATCCTCTGAGATAAATCTGGCGTTTCTCTCTTGCACATTTTAGGATCTTTTCTTTATGTTTCACTGTTTTGAGTTTGATTACTCGTGTCATGGTGAGGATCTCTTTTGGTCATGTTTATTTGGGGCTCCATGAGCTTCCTGTACTAGGATGTCTCTGTCCGTCTCCAGACCCAGGAATTTCTCTGCAAGTATCTCACTAAAAAGGCCTTCCAATCTTTTCTCTCTCTCCATGCCTTCAGGAACTTCTTGAACCCAAATGTTGGGTTTTTAAATAGTATCCTGTAGATTCCCAACAATATTTTTAGATTTCTAATTTCCTCTTCTTGTCTTTGGTTTGACTGTATACTTTCCTGTTCTCTGTCTTCTAAGTCCGATATTCTCTCTTCTGCTTCACCCATTCTGTTTTTAAGGCTCTCTAATGTGTTTGTCATTTGATCTATTGAGTTCTTCATTTCATTTTGATTGCTCTTCACTATCACACTTTCCTGTTCTACTAGTTTCTGCGTTTCATTTTGATTCCTCCTTAATATTTCATTTTCTCAAAGGAGATTTTCTATCCTATCCACTAAGGAATTCCGTACCTCAAGCATTTGTTTTTGAAAACTACTAATTGTTTTTATCATAAGTTTTTTGAAATCCGTATCTTGCATTTCTTCCATCTCATCATCTTCATAATCTTGGCTTGGGGTGTCTTTTTCATTTGGGGGTGTCTTAATGTCTTCCTTGTTCTTGTTTCCTTGATTTTTGCATTTGTTTTTTGGCATTGTAGAGATAGTCTTTGGATTCTTCTTCCCTCACTGTGGTGTTTTTTCTTGTTATACTATGACTGTATTACGTGGACTGTCTGCTTTTGATGGAGCCTTAGAGGCTTGAGGTGGGTGTGGCCTGAGAGTTCTGTTTGGTTCCTCAGGGTTAAGAGTGTGCCAAAGGTGACACTCCCAGGTTAGTTGTGGTAAATCTCTCTCTCTTTCTTTGTTTCTTTCTTTCCTTTTTTTTTTACTTAGAAGGGATGTAATTCTGCACAGTGGAACGGAATTGGAGGTAGTTAGCAGGCGAATGATATACCCACAGGAGCCAGGGATCAGAAGCTCTTTCCCAAGGACCACAGAGGGAATCTGTGTTTCCCTCAGTGTGGGCTCAAATTTTCCTGCAGTCTCCCACTGGGTTGCCAAGGTTACCAAATTGTAGCGTCTCTGCAGAGTACTCACATGAATTCCATTAGTTCTCTCCCCCACCGTCCCTTTTTTCTCAGTCTCAGTTCATTAGTACCACACATTCATTAGATCTTAATCTCCTGTTATTTCACACACACACCCCCCAGAGCCAGGTTTTTCAGCTAGGCTCAGGGCCGGTGCAGACCTGAGGTCACCCTGCTTATGACGTATGTCTAAAATGGCACCTGCTCTTTGTCTTGCTTGCCTTTGAGAGGTGAGCAGAGAGAGAGAAACTCGTGTCCGTATTGGTCACTTTTTTTTTCTCTCTGTCTTCTAGTTAGCCTGGTGAACTTTTCCCCACAGGGCTTCAAGGCTAGTTCACTCTTGTCTCCTCTTTCCGCTCCCTGCTGGTGTCTCGTGCTATTGAGGTTTGGCTCACCTTGCGTTCTAGCACTGGTGTGTTGAGTCTGCCGCTTGTATCCCGAACTTGGGCTCCCATGCTCTCCACGCAGGTCCACTGTGAATCACTAGTTCTGGAAGAGTTTCCTCTGCTGTTTCTTCCCCTACTCTTCCTTTAACCTACAGTATCTCCACTTTTATTAAACTGTCTCTCCCCAGACTATCAGTGTGCTCCCTTCCTATTCTGCCATCTTGCCACATCCCCTCTCCTGGTCTTTCATGTGGGTGCAGGGCCCAAGGACTTGGGCCATCCTCCACTGCACTCCCAGGCCACAGCAGAGAGCTTGACTGGAAGAGGAGCAACCGGGAGCTCTCCACATTTAAAGCCAGGATCTTTTTAACCTTGAGGTTCCCTCTTCCATATAAAGGCGCTTAGCATTATCTTCTAAGTATAAACCTTTCCTGACACCAGACCTCCAATAGGACCACATCAGGGGACAGATGATAATGAACAGAATCTTGAGGTGTCATGAAAATGGAAGACCCATAAATCTATTCTCACCTCTGAGTGTACTTCAAGGTAAGAAAACTGAGGCAGGGGACTCTGGTCACACTCAACCTTAGAGTCCTCATTACAAACAAACAAACAAACAAAAAAGATCAAGAAAAAGAAAAGAAAGAAAATCCCATTCACACCTCAGAAGGGCCCATCCACCCACCTCCTGAGTATATGCTCCTGGAAAATTACAAATCCTCTAAGGCCAGAATTGGGCAGGCACTATCTTGACAGTGTAGAAAGCATTTGGGGAGGAACACACCTGCCCCGCTAGAGCCCATTGCTCAAAGGATCCAGCAGAAGACTCAAAGGCTTGCCACATCACAATCTGCCCACAGAGTAGGATGATCACAGAAAGCCTGAAGATGTGCTTTGAGTTGTGGCCTCGTGGTACTGATTTCAGCTGCTGACACACCAGGAGAGAGTGATGGGAAGTTTGAGCTAGCCCTGCCTCTGCCTGGCGAGCACTGCAGTAAGCATGGGGTGAGTCTGCTCCTGGAGTACCTGACGAGGCCAATGGATATGTGGAGACCTACATTCAGAGGAATTCTGAAGCACTGGCCTCAAGTTTGGAGAGTTGCCATAGCAGCAATATTTTCAGTAAGTGATGTGTCAGAGGCAGCCCTGGTAAGGCAGGGTGGCCTCCTAACCACATAGCCTTCCCCTTATGCTCCTCTGAACTTAGATGAGCCTGAATTGAGAGCAACAACCTGGGTGGGTGATGCTGAGAGGCCACCAGATGAGATTCTGGTTAATGTATGTAGGTTGTGGGTCATAATGGCAACAGTATATGCAACGTTGGGTGCTGGCCCATGTGTTCACCCACACACCTGATATGAGTGAGGGTCTGACAGAGGGAGAGTGGGCCATGGGATTTTCAAGACAAATCTGTGAATGAGTAAAGCATGCTGACTTCTTACCTGGGACAACTAGAGAAGGGGAGGAGAGGTTTGCAGGCTAGAAACTAAGTGAAGAGATAGGAAATATTACATCCCGTTTACCCCTTCCCTAAGGTACACACCCAAGGTTAACAGTTGCCTTCCTCTTAAATCTGAATTGGTGGTAGTAATGATGTTGGAACTTGTGAATAAAGGGCCTAATATGGTGAACATTCTGCTTGTCTTTCCTACAAATGGTCTAACAAATGATATTTTCTTTTAAAAAAAAGATTTATTTATTTGAAAGTCAGAGTTACACAGAGAAATGAGAGGCAGAGAGAGAGAGAGGCCTTCCATCTGATGGTTCACTCCCCATTTAGCCACAATGGCTGGAGCTGTGCCAGGAGCCAGGAACTTCTTCCAGTTCTCCCACACAGGTGCAGGGGCCCAAGGACTTGGGCCATCTTCTACTGCTTTCTCAGGCCATAGCAGAGAGCTGCATAGGTTGTGAAGCAGCCAGGACTCAAACCGGCACCCATATGGGATGCCAGCACTTCAGGCCAGGGCATTAACCTGCTGCGCCACAGTGCCAACCCCACAAATTATATATATATATATATATATATATATATATATATATATATAAAGATTTTATTTATTCATTTGAGAGGTAGACAGTGAGAGGGAGAGACAGAGAGAAAGGTCTTCTCCCCGTTGGTTCACTCTCCAAATGGCCACAATGGCTGGAGTTGCACTGATCTGAAGCCAGGAGCCAGGAGCTTCTTCCAGGCCTTTCCTGTGGGTGGAGGGGCCCAAGCACTTGGGCCATCCTCTACTGCTTTCCCAGGCCATAGCAGAGAGCTGGATTGGAAAAGGGGCAGCGAGTACTAGAAACGGCACCCAGATGGGATGCCAGCACCACAGGTGGAACATTAACCTACTGCAACACAGTGCCGGCCTCATATTTTCTTTTTTTTTTAATTGAACTTTTATTTAATGAATATAAATTTCCAAAGTACAGCTTATGGGTTACAATGGCTTCCCCCTCCCAAAACTTCCCTCCCACCCACAACCCTCCCCTTTCCCACTCCCTCTCCCCTTCCAATCCCATCATGATTCATTTTCAATTCTCTTTATATACAGAAGATCAGTTTAGTATATATTAGGTAACAGTTTCAACAGTTTGCCCCCATATAGCAACACAAAGTGAAAAAAAATACTATTGGAGTACTAGTTATAGCATTAAATAAGAGTGTACAGCACATTAAAGACAGAGATCCTACATAATATTTTTTTAAAAAATTAATTAATTTTCTTTTTTTTTAAACTTTTATTGAATAAATATAATTGCGAAAGTACAACTTTTGGATTATAGTGATTCTTCCCCCAACAACCACCCTCCCACCTGCAAACCATCTCATCTCCTACTCTGTCTCCCATCCCATTCTTTATTAATATTCAATTTCTAATTATCTTTAAATACAGAAGATCAACTTAGTATATACTAAGCAAAGATTTCAACAGTTTGTACCCACACAGAAACACAAAGTATAAAGTACTGTTTGAATACTATTTTACCATTAATTCGCATAGTACAACACATTAGGAACAGATATCCTACATGGCAAGCAAGTGCACAGTGACTCCTGTTGTTGATTTAACAATTGACACTCTTATCTATGACATCAGTAATCACCCCAGGCTCTTGTCACAAGCTGCGAAGGCTATGGAAGCCTCTTGAGTTCACCACCTCCGACCTTATTTAGACAAGGCCATAATCAAAGTGGAAGTTCTCTCCTCCCTTCAGAGAAAGGTACCTCCTCCTTTGATGATCCGTTAAAATAACCACTTTTACACTGAAACATCACATCAAGTGCAGAAAAGGTTTGGAGTAGTGCAGATGTCAAACGCTGCCCAGCGCCCAGCGAGAAGTTACACTGGGGGAAAGAACATGTGTGCCTATAGGTTTGCAAGCTGTTTTCAGAAGGTTACCTAAGACTCTAAAAACAGTTACTTGCCTGGGGCAGCGAACTGGCAGACAATAACAAAGGAGTAGAAAAAAAGCTTCATTGGGTATACTTTTCTACTTTTTGATTCTGAACCATCTGGTTGATTACTTAAATACATTTTAAATTTTTAAAAAAGGCAGAGGAAGAGAGGCTGATGACAATCACAGGTGCAAATTCCAATTTTCTGGCAAATCCCACCCAATCTGTTTAGTACTGCTCTTACATACACCTGTCAGAAGCTTGGTTTCTGTCAAAATATAGGCTCCTGGTTGTTAACCCTATAGAGAAATAGAAGTTTGTATGACTCGAAAAGAAGGGTGGGATCTTACCAAGTTTTCTATTCCCCACAACACCTAAACAACACCTTGCATACAGGAGGACCCTACATGTTTGGTTATCTCAACAGGTATTATTGTGGGAGGCAGTATATTATCAAGTGTTTACTACACATCTGGCATGGTGATGACAATGTGGAAAACCCAGCAAAGGCCTTATCTGCTAAATAACTCCAAATTAAGAATGAATGTATGAACGGAGGTGGTACTAAGACGTCCAAGGGATGGTTACAATGCAATAGTTCGATGAAACAAGATTCCCAGAAGTGTCTCTAAGGCACATTAGCAATGGCCAGGGCTGGGCCAAGCCAAAGCCAGGAGCTTCATCCTGGTCTCTCCAGGTAGTAGAGGCCCAAGCACTTGGGCCATCTTCCGCTGCTTTCCCAGGTGCATTAGCAGAGAGCTGAATCAGAAGTAGAGCAGCCAGGAGAGACTTGAATTATCATTTCTCAAGCACTCATATGACACCAGCATTATGGATAGCGGCTTAAATCTTTGTGCCACAACAGGGGGGCCCAATAAATAAATCTTAAAGGATGCTGACACCAATGGGAAGAGGAAGCAAGGAGAGCTGTCATCTCATTTTTGGCACTGGAGGAAAACAAACCCCAAAACTGGAATATGTCACACTACTAATCAGAGAACTGAAACTAGCTACAGGCTAATAGTAACCCCCAGGTGACCTGTAGAAGCAAACAGGAATCTTCTCTGGGAAAACCCAACTAGCTGACAGCAAGTATAAAGCAACACTGGTTTCTAAAACACTTTGATCTGACAGAAATTATTAGATAATCCTCAGAACTGATGAAATATGGTACTTATGATTTGTACTGGAAAATGTGGTCATAATGCTTTATGCTAGGGGTGGGCGCTGTGGTGTAGCAGGTAAGGCCGCCGCCTGCAGTGCCAGCATCCCACATGGGCGCTGGTTCGAGACCTGGCTGCTCGACTTCTGATCCAGCTCTCCGCCATGGCCTGGGAAAGCAGTGAAAGATGGACCAAGCTCCCGGCTCCTGAGCGGCACAGCTCTGGCCATTGCAGCCAGTTGGGAAGTGAACCAGCGGATGGAAGATCTCTCTCTCTCTCTCTCTCTCTCCCTCTCTAACTCTGAATTTTAAAACAAACTTTATATTCTCCAAACACTAAAATAATTTTCTTTGGCAATTTCTCAGAGTATTTTCCAGTACATAACTTGACAATACTTCCTGTGACTCTACAGCTTACATTTAGGTTTAAAGACAAACATCTGACAAATTTATAGGCTACTAAAAACACAAGAAAATGGTCAAGCATGTAGTATCAATCTATAAAGCTGTTAAGAAATGGTCTGAGTTTTTAACCAAAAGAGAAGAGTTTAAGATGACTTCCTTCCTCTAATTGTAAACTTACTTGATAGCCGCCAACATTTTGGATAGAGTTTCCTCTGCTGGAATCAGAGAACGAAATCGTACAGACTCTATTGGCCCATACTCCTTAAAAATGACTTCAGTTTCTTCTTATTACATGTGACAGGCAAATTTCCAACAAACACAGTTCTCTCATTTAATTTCTCTTCCTCTTGGTTGATTTGGGTTTTCTTTCTTTGACTTACATCAAAGTTGTGATCTGCATCT
Source organism: Lepus europaeus (assembly GCF_033115175.1). Taxonomy (NCBI): domain Eukaryota; kingdom Metazoa; phylum Chordata; class Mammalia; order Lagomorpha; family Leporidae; genus Lepus; species Lepus europaeus. The sequence goes on from NC_084836.1 coordinate 72,658,052, forward strand.
TCAAGTAATTTTCTAGCTGCAACTTTAACTTTAGACTGAGAATTTTTTTCTTTCTGCCCTTGTTTTTGTTGACTTTCTTCTTCTAAATCAGCACTTGCTAGAGCGCTTTCCCTGTTTGCTAAATTTTTGTCTGCCTCGGAGAGTTTCTTCTTCACTTTTACTTTTTTTGCACCTTCTTGCAAAAACGGTCTTTGAGTCTGGAGTGTACTTTCTTCCTCCTCATCCCGTTTCCTTTTTTTGGTGGTTTCTTTGGGCACGGGCACGTACACGGGTTGAACTTGCGGCTCCAAAGAGCTAAAAAGAGACGCCAGCCAACCTGTACCGCCTCTGGAGGAGCGCTTGCCGTGGGCTAAGCTACCGGCCAATTGTCCAACCAGGTAGTCTCCGGTCAGATGCCCGCCGACGCCGCCGTCCAGCTTCTCTCCAGGCTCGGCACTTCTCTTCTTCTTTTTGTTCTTCCCTTCCAAAGCCATACTTAATCCAAGCCCTCCAAGCCAACAACAAGTGAGACATCCAATTAATTAACTTTCTATGCCATTTCCAATTTAACACCAGGTTTTTTTGTTCATTTCCAATTATCTTTATATACAGAAGATCAATTCAGTATATAACTAGTATAGATCTCATCAGTTCGTACCCACGCAGAAACACAAAGTGTAAAAATACTGTTTCAGTACTAGCTATATCATCACTGCACATTAGACAACACATTAAGGACAGATCCCACATGGGATGTAAGTACACAGTGACTTCTGTTGCTGACTTAACAATTTGACACTCCTGTTCATGGCATCAGTAATCTCCCTAGGCTCTAGTCATGAGTTGCCAGGGCTATGGAAGCCTTTAGAGTTCGCTGACTTTGATCTTATTCCGATAGGGTCATAGTCAAAGTGGAAGTTCTCTCCTCCCTTCAGAGAAAGGTACCTCCTTCTTTGATGGCCCGTTCTTTCCACTGGGATCTCACTCACAGAGATCTTTCATTTAGGTCTTCTTCTTTTTTTTCCTTTTCCATGGTATCTTGGTTTTCCATGCCTACAATACTCTCATGGGCTCTTCAGCCAGATCCAAATGCCTTAAGGGCTAATTCTGAGGCCAGAGTGTTGTTTAGGACATCTGCCATTCTATGAGTCTGCTGTGCATCTCGCTTCCCATGTTGGATCCTTCTCTCCCTTTTTGATTCTATCAGTTAGTATTAGCAGACACTTGTCTTGTTTGTGTGATCCCTTTGATTCTTAGACCTATCAGAGCCATCGATTGTGAACTGAAATTGATCACTTGGACTAGTGAGATGGCATTGGTACATGCCACCTTGATGGGATTGTATTGGAATCCCCTGGCACATTTCTAACTATCAGTTGGGGCAAGTCTGATTGTGCATGTCCCAAATTGTACATCTCCTCCCTCTCTTTTTCCACTCTTAAATTTAACAGGGATCACTTTTCAGTTAAGATTTAAACACCTAAGAATAATTCTGTGTTAATTACAGAGTTCAACCACTAGTACTAGAACAACAACAACCACAACAACAAATAATAAAAAGGATAAAGTATTACATTGTGCATCTAGAGTGAGGACAAGAGCTGATCAGGTCATTGTTTCTTATAGTGTCCATTTCACTTCAACAGGTTTCCCGTTTGGTGCTCAGTTGTCACCGATCAGGGAAAACAAATGATATTTGTCTCTTTGGGACTGGCTTAATTCACTCAGCATGATGTTTTCCAGATTCCTCCATCTTGTTGCAAATGACTGGGTTTCATTGTTTCTTACTGCTGTATAGTATTCTATGGAGTACATGTCCCATAATTTCTTTATCCAGTCTACTGTTGATGGGCATTTAGGTTGGTTCCAGGGCTTAGCTATTGTGAATTGAGCTGCAATAAACATTAATGTGCAGATGGCTTTTTTATTAGCCAAATTAAGTTCCTTTGGGTAAATTCCAAGGAGTGGGATGGCTGGGTTGTATGGTAGGGTTATGTTCAGGTTTCTGAGGAATCTCCAGACTGACTTCCATAGTGGCTTAACCAGTTTGCATTCCCACCAACAGTGGGTTAGTGTCCCTTTCCCCCCACATCCTCTCCAGCATCTATTGTTGGTAGATTTCTGAATGTGAGCCATTCTCACCGGGGTGAGGTGAAACCTCATTGTGGTTTTGATTTGCATTTCTCTGATTGCTAGTGATCTTGAACATTTTTTCATGTGTCTGTTGGCCATTTGGATTTCCTCTTTCGAAAAATGTCTATTGAGGTCCTTGGTCCATCTCTTAAGTGGGTTGTTTGTTTTGATGTTGTGGACTTTCTTGATTTCTTTGTAGATTCTGGTTATTAACATTTTATCTGTGGTATAGTTTGCAAATATTTTTTCCCATTCTGTCAGTTGCCTCTTCACTTTCCTGACTGTTTCTTTTGAAGTACAGAAACTTCTCAATTTGATGCAATCCCAAATATTAATTTTGGTTTTGGTTTTCCAACTTTTCCTCATTCAATAGGATGTTGGCTGTGGGTTTTTCATAAATTGCTTTGATTGTATTGAGGAATGTTCCTTCCATACCCAGTTTGCTTAGAGTTGTCATCATGAAGGGGTGTTGTATTTCATCAAATGCTTTCTCTGCGTCTATTGAGAGAATCATATGGTTTTTCTTCTGCAGTCTGTTAATGTAGTGTATCACGTTGATTGTTTTGCGAACATTGAACCATCCCTGCATACCAGGGATAAATCCCACTTGGTCTGGGTGGATGATCTTTCTGATGTGTTGTTGCATTCTATTGGCCAGAATTTTATTGAGTATTTTTGCATCTATATTCATCAGGAATATTGGTCTGTAATTCTCTTTCAATGCTGCATCTTTTTCTGGCTTAGGAATTAAGGTGATGCTGGCTTCATAGAAAGAATTTGGGAGGATTCCCTCTTTTTCGATTGTTTTGAATAGTTTGAGAAGAATTGGAGTTAGTTCTTCACTAAATGTCTGGTAGAACTCAGCAGTGAATCCATCTGGTCCTGGGCTTTTCTTTGTTGGGAGGGCCTTTATTACTGTTTCAATTTCTGTGTCAGTTATGGGTCTGTTTAGGTTTTCTATGTCTTCCTGGCTCAATTTAGGCAGGTTGTATGTGTCCAAGAATCTGTCCATTTCTGATAGCTTTCCCTGTTTGCTGGCATACAAGTCCTTGTAGTAATTTCTGATGATTCTTTTTATTTCTGTGGTATCTGTTGTTACGTTTCCATTTTCTTCTCTGATCCTATTGATTTGGGTCTTTTCTCTTCTTTTTTTAGTTAGTTGGACCAATGGGGTGTCAATTTTGTTTATTTTTTCAAAAAACCAGCTCCTCATTTGGCTGATTTTTTGTAATGTTTTTTTGGATTCAATCGTGTTGATTTCTTCTTTGATTTTAATTATTTCTCTTCTCCTACTGGGTTTGGGTTTGGTTTGCTGCAGATTTTCTAGATCCTTGAGATGCACTGAAAGCTCATCTATTTGGTGCCTTTCCAATTTTTTTATGTAGGCACTTATTGCTATAAACTTTCCTCTTTACACTGCTTTTGTTGTATCCCATAGGTTTTGGTATGTTGTGCTTTTATCCTCATTTACTTCCAGAAAATTTTTGATTTCTCTTTCGATTTCTTCTATGACCCATTGTTCATTCAGGAGCATGTTGTTCAATCTCCATGTGTTTGCACGTGCTCTAGGGATTCCCGAGTTGCTAATTTCCAATTTCATTCCTTTGTGGTCTGAGAAGCTGCATGGTATGATTCTAATTCTTTTGAATTTGCTGAGACTTGCTTTATGGCCTAGTATGTGGTCAATCCTAGAGAAGGTTCCATGTGCTGCTGAGAAGAATTGAAATTCTTTCTGTGTAGGATGAAATATTCTGTAGATATCTGTTAGATCCATTTGGGCTATAGTGTCGTTTAAATCTACTTTACCCTGGTTGATCTTCTGTCCTGTTGATCTGTCTATCTCTGATAGTGGAGTATTGAATTCCCGAAGTACTATTGTATTGGTGTCTAAGTCTCCCTTTAAGTCACTTAACAAGTCTTTTAAATAAGCTGGTGCCCTGTAATTAGGTGCATATACATTGATAATCGTTATATCTTCCTGTTGAATGGATCCCTTAATCATTAAATAGTGCCCCTCTTTGTCTCTCCTAATAGTTTTTGTGTTAAAGTTTATGTTGTCCGATATTAAGATGGCTACGCCTGCTCTTTTTTCATTTCTGTTGGCAGGGTATGTATTTTTCCAGCCTTTCACTTTCAGCCTGTATGGATCATTGTTGGAAAGATGAGTTTCTTGTAAGCAGCAAAAAGATGGGTTTTGTTCCTTAACCCAATCAGCCAATCAGTGTCTTTTAACTGGACAGGTCAAGCCATTAACATTCAATGTGACTACTGAGAAGGAGTAACTTTGCCCTGTCATTTGCCAAATATTTTTTCTAATATATGGTTTGAGGCTCCTGTGATCTTTTGCTGTGAGGTTTCCTTCCTTTACCTTCTTTCATATTGAGGACCATGTTTCTGTGTTTCTCTATGTAATACATCTTTAAGCATCTTTTGCAGGGCTGGATGAGTGGCAACAAATTCTTTCAATTTCTGTTTGCTGTGAAAGGTCTTTATTTCACCTTCATTCACAAATGAGAGCTTTGCAGGATATAATATTCTGGGCTGGCAGTTTTTCTCTCTTAGTACCTGGGCTGTCTCTCGCCATTCTCTCCTAGCTTGTAGGGTTTCTGATGAGAAGTCAGCTGTGAGTCTAATTGGAGATGCTCTGAGAGTAATCTGGCGTTTCTTTCTTGCACATTTTAGGATTTTTTCTTTGTGTTTCACTGTGGTGAGTTTGATTACGACGTTTCGTGGTGAGGATCTCTTTTGATCATGTTTACGAGGGGTTTTATGAGCTTCCTGTACTAGGATGTCTCTGTCCTTCTCCAAACCTGGGAAATTTTCTGCTAGTATCTCACTGAAAATGCCTTCTAATCCTTTCTCCCTCTCCATGCCTTCAGGAACTCCTAAAACCCGAATGTTGGGTTTTTTAATAGTGTCCTGTAGATTCCTGACAGTATTTTTTAGATATCTGATTTCCTCTTCTTTTCTTTGATTTGACTGTTTCCTTTCCTCTTCTCTGTCTTCTAATTCCGATATTCTCTCTTCTGCTTCCCCCATTCTGTTTTTAAGGCTCTCTAATATGTTTGTCATTTGATCTATTGAGTTCTTCATTTCATTGTTGTTTTTTGTCACTATCACAGTTTCCTGTTCTACTAGTTGTTTCATTTCATTTTGATTCCTCCTTAATATTTCATTTTCATGAGAGAGATTTTCTATCTTGTCCATTAAGGATTTCTGTAGTTCAAGAATTTGTTTTTGAGAACTTCTTAATGTTCTTATTAATTTTTTGAGATCTGCTTCTTGCATTTCCTCTATCTCTTCATCTTCATAATCTTGCATTGGGGTGTCTTGTTCATTTGGGGGCATCATAGTGTCTTCCTTGCTCTTGTTTTCTCAGCTTCTACTTTTGTTGTTTGGCATGTTGGAGATAATTTATGGTTTTTTTTTTTTTTTTTGCTGTGATGTTTTTTTCTCGTTATACTATGCCTCTAAGTGGGCTGTCTGCTTTGATGGATCCTTAGAGGCTGTGATGGGTGTGGCCAGAGAGCTCTGCTTGATTCTTCAGTTTTAAGGCTGTGCAAAAAGCGACTCACCCAGATTGTTCACTCCCTTGCTCCTTGCTGGATTTCTCTCTCTCTCTCTCTCTCTCTCTCTCTCTTTTTTTTTTTTTTTTGACTCAGTTGGGAAGTAATTTTGCACAGGTGAGTGGAATTGAAGGTAGTTGAAATCTGGCCTCTGTGAGTATTTGTTTGATCTACCCCTGGGACCACACAAAGAGTTTATGCAGCCCTCAATGTGTTCTCAAGTTTCACCAAAGCTCCAAAGTTACTGAGTTTGTGAACTTGTTGGCGGCGCTTTACATACGTAAAATGACGCCTGCTCTTTGTTTTGCTCGGTGAGTGAAGAGAGAGGCCTCTGCTTTTCCCCCCATTGTCTCGGGTTTTTGACGTCTTTGTCTTACCTTCCGTTTGATCCCGCGCTGCCAAGATTTTGCGGCTCATCTCCCGTGGTTGGGTTTCCACGCGGTGGGCTCCCTATAGGTCCTCTGTGTCACATCCACTAGATCTGGAAGCATTTCCTCTGCAGTTTTTTTCTTGAGTCTTTTCCTGAGGCTACAGTAATTCCACTTTTATGAAACTGTATTTTCCCAAACTACGGTGCACGTCCTCACTATCTGCCATCTTGGCTCCCCCCCCCCCCATATTTTCTTAAAACAAAAATAGGCATGTACATAGCTTGAGATTTGACTGAGAGTTCTTGCAAAAAAATATTTACTCCTTGTTGACTTGAAAGATACTAACTGTGTGGCTCCTCTTTGGCGATTTGGATTTCTATTATTAGAGCTGCTTTTTGCCATTGGTGGTGCATATCACTTTCACTACTAGAGTCTCTGACAATTCCTGTGGCATTTACTATTGTTAGACATTTTCCCAGGTTTCCAGCTGAAAGGCAGCCAAACATTGATCCCACTATCTAAAGACTGAAATCTATCTGAACTGCAATAGTTTGTGACTGGCTAAATTTTTATTATAAAATTTATATGAGAAATATGCCATCGATGTTTGCTTTATTCTGATTTTATCATACACAGTGATGGAGAAAGGAAAAGAAGCCTCATATACATGTTAACCTATCACCTACAGAATAAGCAGGCCCCTTTTTCTCTGTCTTGCAAATATACCCTCCCTTCCCCATGCTTTGACCAGCCCTGCTCTGCCTCAACTTTTGGACACAACACTATCTGAAGACTCCTTCTATCAGCCTGAGATCTCCCCCACTCCTCCCAAGCTGTCTCCCTCTATCAGAAGCTCAGCCTCACCATCCAGCCTCAGCCCAAACCCTTCCCAGATCACACTGTTATCTCAAAGAACCTTTAAATCTAGCCCAAGCACTCCCTGTTTCTCAGCATCCCTGCTGTAGTTCACACTTCCAAGCCTCTTCCCACCACTTTGTACTATATAAAGCACTAGTCTGTAAGGGAGGAGCTTCTCTCTGCTAGGGGTGTGCTGGCAACTCTCTGCCAAGAATTAACCTTGGAGTGAATAAACCTTCTGAATAAACCTGTTCTGCCTGTGGCTTCATGTTCAGTCTCCTCTTTTCTGACACACAGCGTGTCTTGTGGGCTTGAACTTGGAATATGGCTCCACTAATGTGCCTGTGATCTTAAAAATCTTCTTGGCTGCTTTTATTGGGAGATGGGTGTCAGGAATTAAACTGCTGGAAAGGGATTGATGAGGTTTCCTTTATGAATTATGTGGTGCTTCACTGAAACTTGAAACATTTTGGTAATTTAGGCCCTTCAGATAAAAAACTCATTAACAATTTTTGCTCAATGATGCTAAAAATAATCAGCTATCTAGATCATAGACCTTGGATAAATGTTCTCTCCAACTTGAAATTTCTAAAGATGATTTCATTTAAAGGTTTTAAGATTGATGTTTTCAGAAAGAAAAGACAAATAACTACCCTTTTTTTTCTGTGATGTTACTGAACTTAGTTGTGAGAAGGAAGGGGAATGTGGAATCCAGTGACTGTTGATATCTGGAGATCTGACCTCCTAATGGCTACTTCCCTGATTTCATACAGCTTTTATATGTGAGTGAAATCAGGTGAGAAACGATAGTGTGCAAGCAAAAGGTCACTGGCCTTAAAAATTTCATTAAAAATATGTGCCAGGGAAAACTAGGTGTTGATTTTTTAAAATTATAATAAAATTAACTTACCTTTTATTTTGATTTTTCCTATGAACTTTTTTTTTGACAGGCAGAGTGGACAGTAGAGGGAGACAGAGAGAAAGGTCTTCCTTTGCCATTGGTTCACCCTCCAATGGCCGCCGCGGCCGGCGCACTGCGCTGTTCCGATGGCAGGAGCCAGGTGCTTCTCCTGGTCTCCCATGGGGTGCAGGGCACAAGCACTTGGGCCATCCTCCACTGCACTCCCTGGCCACAGCAGAGAGCTGGCCTGGAAGAGGGGCAACCGGGACAGAATCTGACGCCCCGACCGGGACTAGAACCCGGTGTGCCGGTGCCGCAAGGCGGAGGATTGGCCTGTTAAGCCATGGCGCCGGCCATTCCTATGAACTTTTTAAAGTCCCTTTGGATATAGTTTGCTTATGTGAGGTCTAGAGCACTCTAGGGAGGGATATGGGAGACACTGATGCCTCTGCAGCTGCATGATATGTTGATTAGGCTTATAAGCTCAGAATATGGGAACTCAAGTGCAGCCCATTGGATATAGCCTGATAGGATATAGTAGTAATAATGGTAAACCAATATTTATTGAGTCATTATATGCCAGACACGGCTATTAGTGTTTTAAATGTGTTGTCCCATTTCATTTTTTGCTTAAGCACTAGGTATTATTATAATAATTTTCCAGGTTAAGAGGAGCAGTGAGTAGCCAAAATTTTATTGCTAAGCAGTGGAAAATTCAGCATTCAAATTTGGAAGCATTTCTTAATGATGATGGTTAATTTTTGGTTGGATTTTCAGAGTCTGGTTGATTGTACATACTCTATATACTTTATACACACTCTAGAAGACTTTTCTTTAAAAAGGTTTATTTGTTATTGGAAAGGCGGAGGGAGAGAGAGAGAGAGACAGAGACAGAGAGAGAAAGTGATCGTCTATCCATTGGTTCACTCCCCAAATGGCCGCAATGGTCAGAGCAGGGGCTTCTTCTGGATTTCCCACTTGGGTGCAGGGACTCAAGCACTTAGGTCATCCTCCACTGCTTTCCCAGGCACATCAACAGGGAGCTAGATCAAAAGTGGAGCATCTGGGACTCAAACCAGAGCCCATAGGGATGCCAGAGCTGCAGGCAATGGCTCTACTTTCTATACCACAGTGTGGGTCCAAGGTTAAGACTTTCTGTTTTGTTTTAAAAAAATACTTATTCTTTATTTTAAAGAATTACACAGAGATAGAAGGAGAGGCTGAGAGAGAGAGGTATTACATCCTCTGATTCACTCTCCAGTTGGCCATGACAACTGGAGCTGTGCTGATCCAAAGCCAGGAGTCAGGATCTTCCTCCAGGTCTCCCCACAAGAATGCAGGGGCCCAAGCACTTGGGCCATCTTCTTCTGTTTTTACAGGCCATAGCAGAGAGCTGGATTGGAAGTGGAGCAGCTGGAACTTGAACTGGTGCCCATATGGGATGCTGGCACTGCAGACAGTGGCTTTACCCAGTGCGACAGCACTGGCGGTTAAGACGTTCAGAAAGCCTTATATGTGACCTAAGTTAATGGGAGTACAGAAGAGTTTGAAGCACCAAGGGACCTTGCAACACATCTTGAATGAGAAATCTGAGAATATTAGTGTCTCCCATCTCAGCCAACCTTCAGAAGAGGGTGATGTAGAGTTACTTTACCTTCTGTCTTACAAAGGGATGTTGGCCCTGTTGCCACTCCTAGGGATTCCAGAGTGAAACACAAGGCAGCCTTTGCCTACCCAGCCAAAGGGATTTTGGATGCATTTTTAGAGAGCTATAACACAGTGGAGAAAACAAGTACTGTGCTTTTGCAGGAAGAATTTAATATAGTTTCCAGCCTTACCACCACTGAATCCCCATGAACTCTCACCAGAAATTCAGATATTTTGAGGACCTACATTAGCACATATCTTAGTCAATATGCAGGTGAGTAAGTATGGCTAATCCAGTGAGGCAGGAAAGAGCTAGGGAAGAAAATTACACTTGGCATTTTCCATTCATGCAGGTGGTAGTGGGCTGTTTGCCTTTGAAATATTCTGTGGACTTCACTAGGTGCTATCCCCTCTACCTTGGATGGAAGTAACCAGGTGCCAACTGGCAGCCATTCAGAGACAAGCCTTTGTGTTTTTTGCAATGAGGCCACTTCTGTACTGGGCTGTGAGATTTCTTATTTGAAGACTAAAGTAGTGAGAAATTTAGGAGTTGGATTTAAAAGGAGGAAAGACAAAATCTCTGCCTTACCTTTATTTATTTCTATTTTAGGAAACTTGCATTATTTGTAAGTAAAACTTACAGCTTGATTCTTACATGTGAATTTCAAAAAAAGTAAATAGAAAATAACTTTTTCACAAGTTCAGAAAACTTTTCTAGACTTTTAGCAATGTTCCTGTTACTACTAAATTTGTGTTTTCTCTTTTTCTTGCTGTATTTAAAAAGTTCTGCAGTGATTCAGGGCCTTTAAGAGGAGAGTGTGTCTGAAGCTGGCAAAAGAAAAGTCCTAAGACTGTGTTTACTTGATATCTTTAGACCTTGTTCAGCCCCACAGGGTGCCATCTTCTAGTGTAGGGGATTGGGAAATTGTCATAATGTTCTGAGCAAACTCCCCTCTGGTGGACATTGCTTTCACATTTGGAGAAGGGAAGATGCTGTGAAGAAATGTCCAGATCAAAATAGGGAAGCCAGGGGCAATGATTAATAATAGGGCTGAAGAGAAATTCTTGGAATGTTCCCCTGAATTTTAATGTGAACCAAAGTGTCCACAGATTTTTCTCCTTTCTCTCTTTTGATCTTCAGAGATCCATCTACAGGTGAAGGTTAGTGTTTCATATGGTTTTGAAAATGATCTGGGTGACTCAGAGCTGTAATTATGCATCAGGTACTGGTATCAAGGCCTTGAACTTCAGTAATGAGTACTGTGGTTTAGAAGAGGGAGCCAAAGACACAGGAAAGGCAGGAGCTTCATGGATATCACTAAAGACTGTTATTCAATGTTAGAACAAGGTGACAGTGGATACAGTAAGAGGACAGTAACAAAGCTTCTTTTTTAAAAGATTTTATTTATTTGAGAGGCAGAGTTACAGACAGAGAGAAAGGTCTTCCCACTGGTTCATTCCCCAAATGACCACAATAGTCAGAGTTGAGCCTATCTGAAGACAGAAGCCAGGAACTTCTTCTGGGTATCCACTCAGGTGCAGGGACCCAAGCACCTAGACCATTTTCCACTGCTTTCTCATGTTACAGCAGAGAGCTGAATCAGAAGTGGAGCAGCCAGGACACAAACCAGCACCCACATGGGATGTTGGTGCTGCAGGTGAAAGCTTAGCATACTACACCATGCTGCCAGCCCAGCTTCTGCTTCTGCTTCTGCTTCTCCTTCTCCTTCTTTTGACAGGCAGAGTGGACAGTGAGAGAGAGACAAAGAGAAAGGTCTTCCTTTTCCGTTGGTTCACCCCGCAATGGCTGCTGCGGCTGATGCGCTGCAGCCAGCACTCCACGCTGATCGGAAGCCAGGAGCCAGGTGCTTCTTCTGGTCTCCCATGCGGGTGCAGGGCCCAAGCACTTGGGCCATCCTCCACTGCCTCCCCGGGCCACAGCAGAGAGCTGGACTGGAAGAGGAGCAACTGGGACAGAATCTGGCGCCCCGACTGGGACTAGAACCTGGTGTGCTGCGCCGCAGGTGGAGGATTAGCCTATTGAGCCGTGGTGCCAGCCCTGCTTCTTCTTTTTATCTTTACTTTCTTCCCCTAATATTTAGATTCATCTGGCTATTAAATTCTTCCATCATTACAGAACAGAGCAGTCTCACATCCTTATATTTACTTTCAAGAGCAAGGAAAGTGCTAGATTCCCATTTATTTTTCTTTTGTGGTATTAATTACTTTTCTCCTGCTCCATATTAACTAGAGAGCTGGTGGCCATGACATTGATACATCCCAGGAGCCATGGAGCCAGCGCTCTGGCACAGTGGGTTAAAGCCCTGGCCTGAGCACTACCATTCCCTATAGATGCTGGCTCTAGTCCTGGCTGCTCCTCTTTCAATCCAGCTCTCTGCAATGGCCTTGGAAAGCAGTGGAAGATGGCCTAAGTCCTTGGGCCCCTGCACCCATGTGGGAGACCTGGAGGAAGCTCCTGGCTCCTGGCTTTGGATCGGCACAGCTCTGGCTGTTGCGTCCATCTGGGGAGTGGACCAGAGGATGGAAGACCTCTCTGTCTCTACCTCTCTTTGTAACTCATTCAAATAAATAAAATAAATATTAAAAAAGCATCCTTCTCTCCCCAGAGGCATCACTACTTTTTAATATTGATTTTGAGACTATGTGTGTCAAACCACAGATTCATCTTTACGTGGCTGTCACATCATAGCTTCAGCAAAGGTAAGCTAGGCAAAAGAGGTACAGAAAGCAGCTGTGTTTCCTGGGACACAGAGGAGCTTCTCATGACATCTTGACTTTTTTATTTATTTATTTATTTTTTATTTTTGACAGGCAGAGTGGACAGTGAGAGAGAGAGACAGAGAGAAAGGTCTTCCTTTTGCCATTGGTTCACCCTCCAATGGCCGCCGCGGTAGGCGCGCTGCGGCCGGCACACCGCACTGATCCGATGGCAGGAGCCAGGTGCTTATCCTGGTCTCTCATGGGGTGCAGGGCCCAAGCACTTGGGCCATCCTCCACTGCGCTCCCTGGCCACAGCAGAGAGCTGGCCTGGAAGAGGGGCAACCGGGACAGGATTGGTGCCCCAACCGGGACTAGAACCCAGTGTGCCGGTGCCGCAAGGCGGAGGATTAGCCTAGTGAGCCGCGGCGCCGGCCGACATCTTGACTTTTTGTGACTCATCTGGAATCTCTGTCTTAGAAGTTGGACCAGGTTCAGAAATGCTAAGGTGAGGAGAATTCAAGGTGGCCTCAGAGGTCTCAGGGAAAAACTGAACATTATTTCTCTCTGTTCTCAGCTTTTGGGAATCAAAATATTTCTTTTTCTCCCATTTTCCCTCTTTATCTCTTGTATCTGCCTTCTGAAATGCTTCTTCTTCCTTCAAGTACTATTGAAGTCATTATCCAAGATGATTCCCCATCATCTTTATCAGTATTCACATCCTTTGCACACTCACTAAATCTGTGATAGCCTTGTAGAAACCATAGTATGTCATGGAAGAGATGATGTCTGACTTTTGAGGCTGTTATAAAGACCATTCCCATCTGCCTTGAATCATTTCCTATGGGGTAAACCCCCATGCTGCAAGGACATTCAGAAATCCTGTGGACAGGTGCATGTGTGTAGAAATCAGACTCTAGCCAAAATCTAGTGACAACTTGTCAATCATGTGAATGTCCTTTAAATGAACACATCAGCCTCAGTCATCCCTTCAGATGACTACAGCTTCAGTGAATGTCTGACTTTAGCCTCAGGAGAGACTGCACCACACAGCTACTCAATCCTCTTTCACATTCCCGACTCAAGGTCTGTGAACAATAACAACTTAAGTTCTAATGATTTTTAAAGCTACAGTTGGGATAATTTCTTGAGCAGCATTGATAAGCTAAATAAGTACAGTTTTAATTGTTGGAAAGCAAATATTCTTGGCTTGCTTATTTACCTTTATGATCAATTGGACTCAAAGACCTTTCACCTCATACAGTAATACTCCTAGAAGCATGGAGTAGCAGCAGAAAGGCATGTGCACTATAATCCTGAAGTGCTTGGTGTTTACTCTGAGGGATAAATGGGGGCAGCTGTGGAAGTTATTGTATTGAGGATGCCTTGGGTGTTTATGGCTCTAGGACTATGACTCTTACAGGGCTACAGCATTGGGCTGCATAAACCTATTGCTGTGGGAGCAGCTTCCACAGTAAGCAGAAGAGGAAGAAGAGAACCTCAGCTTTGGGTACTTGGGAGACAGAGAGCAGTAGGAACCATTCAAAGAAAACTGGGCTCATTTTCATTTTTAATGCTTTCTTTTTATATATACTTACTTGCTTAAAAATATTTCTTTATCTGAAAGGCAGAGTTACAGAGAGGCAGGGGCAGAGAGAGAGAGGTCTTCCATTCATTGATTTACTCCCCAAATAGCTGCAATGGCCAGAGCTGGGCTGATCTGAAGCCTAAAGCCTGATGCCTCCTCCAGGTCTCTCATGTAGGTGCAGGGACACAAGTACTTTGGCCATCTTCCACATCTTCCCCAGCCACAGCAGTAGGTATTAGAAGTGGAACAGCTATGATTTGAACTGATATCCATAGAGTATGACAGCATCACAGGTGGCAGCTTTATCTACAATGCTGCAGCACTGGCTCCTTTCAGTTGCTTTCTATCATGCTATGTGGAATGAACGTAAGTTGCTCTTCCTGTCAATTACTTAGTTTTATAATTTTAACCATGGATATGTAGAGATTTTTGTCAGGGTTGGTGCTGTGACATAGCAGGTAAAGCTGCCAGTTGCAGCGCCAGTGTCCTGTATGGGAAGCTGTTAAAGTCGTAGGCATTCCACTTCCAATCCAGCTCCCTGATAATGTGCCTAAGAAAGCAGAAAAAAATGTGAGTACTTGGGCCCTACAGCCATGTAAGAGACCCAGAAAATCTCCTGGCTCCTGGCTTCTGACCAGCCCAGCTCCTGCCTTTGCAGTTATTTGGGGAGTGAACCAACACATGGAAGATCTCCTCTATTGCTCCCTCTCTCTCCCTGTCTCTCCCTTTCTCCCTCTGTAACTCTGCCTTTGAAATAAATAAATATTTTTAAATGATTTTTGTAATTCACAATTCTGTATTCTTCTCTAAAAACACTTGCAATCAAATTCATAGAAATAACTGTAACAAACAATCTTTTAAAAAATTATTTGTTTATTTATTTAAAAGGCAGAGTTACAGAGAAGCAGAGGCAGAGAGCGAGGTCTTCCAACTGCTGGTTCACTCTCGCATGACTGCAATTGCCAGAGCTGTAGAGAGCTGTAGAGCCAGGAGCTTCTTTTGGGACTCTCACACAAGTGCAGGGGCCCAAGGATTTGGGCCATCTTCTTTTCCAGGCCACGGCAGAGGGCTGGATCCAAAGTAGAGCAGCTGGGACTCAAACCAGCACCCAATACGGGATGCTGGCATGGCAGGCAGTAGCTTTACTGCTAAGCCACAGTACTAGCCCCCAAATGTTCTTTTTTTAAAAAAAGAATTATTTTATTTATTTGAAAGACAGAGTTACAGAGAGAGGTAGAGCCAGAGAGGGAAAAGTTCTCCATTCTGCTGGTTCACTCCCCAGATGACTGCAACAGCCAGGGCTGAGCCAATCTGAAGCCAGGAGCCAGGAGCTTCTTCCAGTTCTCCCACATGGGTGCAGGGGCCCAAGGACTTGAGCCATCTTCCACTGCTTTCCCAGGCCACAGCAGACAGCTGGATAGGAAGTGGAGCAGCAGGGACTTGAACCAGTACCCATATGGAATGCCAGTGTTACAGCCTAGGGCCTTAACCCACTGCACCACAGTGCCAGCCCCTCAAATGTTCTTAAATACAGGTGTTTGACTACTTTTGATAAAAATTTCCAGAACTCTGAGGGAAAGAAAAAAAAACTTTTTTAAAAAAAGCACTAAAATTCTAATGGAGAGCAATCAATAATTAGTTACATAAGACTGAATGAATCAGGCCAGTGCTGTGGCACAGCAGGTTAAAGCCCGGGCCTGAGGCACTGGCATCCCATTTGGGCGCCAGCTCTACTCTTGGCTGCTCTTCTTCTGATCCAGCTCTCTGCTATGGCTTGACAAAGCAGTAGAAGATGGCCCAAGTCCTTGGGCCCCTGCACCCACGTGGGCAACTCGGAAGAAGCTCTTGGCTCCTGGCTTTGTATTGGTGCAGCTCTGGCCATTGTAGCCATCTGGGGAGTGAACCAGCAGATGGAAAACCTCTCTCTGTCTCTACCTCTCTCTGTAACTTTGTCTTTCAAATAAATAAAATAAATCTCTAAAAAATGAATGAATCACACAAATTCATGGATTTATGTTTTCATTTTAAATATTATTGGTTCTGTATTTGAATGTTTCATTTAAGTTCTGGAATATTTCTCTAATTTCTATTGTTTATTAAACTTTGATATACTTTTGTATAAGGTAGAAGAGTTTATCTTTTACCCTAATTAATTCCTCTAAAATGTAAAACTTTCAGGAGGATTTTTTGTTTCTTATGACATTATGCTGAGTGAGTTCAGTAAGAATCTGTACTCATGATATCATGATATAACTGAGAACATTAACATATCACAAATTATGCACAGAACACATGGCTTCAAGTGTTCCTAGCCTTTCAGTGAGTGAATATAAGTTGTGACTTCTTAGTAGGCCTCCGAAACATCAAAACATTAGATACTGAAGTTAAAAAAGAAAATATACAGAGCTGGCACTGCAGCCTAGCAGGTAAAGATGCCATCCATGATGCCAGTATCCCTATATGGATGCCAGTTCAAGTTCTGTCTATGCACTTGTGGTCCAGATCCCTGCTAATGCAGGAGGGAAAGCAGTGGAATATGGTCAAAATCCTGTACCCATGTGGGACACCCAGAAGAAGCACCTGGTTTCTGGCTTCAGATTGGCACAGGTCTGGTCATTGTAACCATTTGGGGAGTGAACTAGCAGCTGGAAGACTCTCTCTCTCTTTCTCTCTCTCTCTCTCTCCTTCTCTGTCTCTCTCTCTTTTTCTCTGTAAGTTTGTCTTCCAAATAAACAAAAATCTGTAAAAAAGAAAATATGATTCTTTCCTGGATTGGATTTTTAATTTTGAGAGGTTCTGAATCATAGCTCATTATATGTATTTAATGCAAATAAATAATCAATAGATAATAATGCACCTACTTTTTGATTGCAACTCTGTTCATTGTTTTTAGATTTGCTAATTTTTAAAGTTTTATGGGAGGCCAGTGTGATGACATAGCAGATAAAGCCACTTCCTGCAGTGCTAGCATCCCATAAGGGCACTGGTTCAAGTCTTGGCATCTCCACTTCTGATCCAGCTCTCTGCTATAGCCTGGGAAAACAGTGGAAGATGGCCCAAGTGCTTGGGCCCCTGCACCCATGTGGGAGAACTGGAAGAAGCTCCAAGGATCCTGGTTTAGGATTGGCCCATCTCCCTCCAGTTGATGCAGTCATTTGGGGAGTGAACCAGAAGATGGAAGACTTTCTTTCTCTCTGCCTTTGCCTCTATGTAACACTGCTTTTAAAATAAATAAATAAATCCTTTTTAAAATAGCATTTTATGGGCATTATTTTCTTATTGGTTTTGTTATATATTTTTTCTTTTTTTTAAAGATTTATTTATTTATTTGAAACTCAGAGTTACACAGAGAGAGAAGGAGAGGCAGAGAGAGAGAGAGGTCTTCTATCTACTGGTTCACTCCTCATTTGGCCACAATGGCAGGAGCTATGACCATCCGAAGCTATGAACTAGGAGCTTCCTCTGGGTCTCCCATGTGGGTGCAGGGGCCCAAGGACTTGGGCCATCTTCTACTGCCTTCCAAGGCCATAGCAGAGAATTGGAACAGAAGTGAAGCAGCCAGAACATGAACCAGTGCCCATATGGGATGCCAGCATTGCAAGTGGCAGCTTTACCCACTACTCCACAGGGCCAGCATTGTTATATATTTTCCTTTTGAGCTTTGTGCCTCTTGCCTGGCAGAATTTTTCATAAGTACAATTCCCAGCAAAATACTCCTGGCCTTGCACTTTGAAATAGTGAATTCTGGCTATATAACTGATATAGCTAAGTTTATTAATGGACTACAGGTAAAGTTAGCCTGAAGACTACTCCTTCTAACCCCTCATTGTTGCTAAAATTTGGCAAAAAATGCATTTACACTGACCCCTTCTCATCAAATATTTCTCTCCTGACATGGGTCTGGATCAAAAACCAGGTCAAATAAAACCTAGAAAAATTGGAATATGATAAGCTGCATTTTCAGAAATAGATTTTGATCACAAAGAGGAAAGAAAAATCAAGATGCAATGAGTCATTATTGTCAATCCTAAACCAAATCAGATGAAGCAGGGTGGCTATAAAGGAAGGATTATTTTAATGAATTATTCTTTGATAGTAGCTATAATAAAATGTTGTCATAACTATACCCTCAGGGCAGAGCCAAGATGGTGGGATAGTGAGGGCGTGCACTGATAGTCTGGGAAAAGATAGTATAATAAAAATGGAGTTGCTGTAGTCTCAGGAAAAGGCTCAGGAAAAAATTGCAGAGGAAACTCTTCCAGATCTAGTGGATGTGACACGGAGGACTTATGGGGAGAGCAAGGTCACCCACCATGTGGAAGCCCAGCTGCAGAGTCTGTGCACCAGCGCTGGAAGGGGAGGTGAGACAAAAACCTCAGTAACCTGAGACATTGGGGGGGGGAAAGGCAGAAAGAGCCTAGAGGGAATGAGGATTGAAGCCCTGCTGGGGAAAGTTCACCAGGCTGACTAGAGGAGAGAAAAAAATGAATAAATCAGGGGAACTGGCATGGACACTGGCCTCTCTCTCCACTCACCTTACAAAGCTAAGCAAGACAAAGAGTAGGCTCCATTTTGGACATACATAAAGCGGCACTTGACATCAACCAAGCAGAAAAACCTGACTCTGGTGGGGAGAAATAACAGGCGGTTAGGACCTAGTGAAAGTGTGGAGCTAACGAACTGAGACTGTGAAAATCTGAGGGGGGGCGACAGAACTCACCGAGTACACAAACTTGGTAACCTTGGCAACCTGGTGAGAGACTGCGGAGAAATTTGAGACCACACTGAGGGCTGCATAAACTCTTTATGTGGTCCCATAGATAGAGCAGACGAATACCCACAGGGGCCAGATTTCATACATCAACTACCCTCAATTCCACTCAGCTGTGTGGATTACTTCCCAACTGAATCAAAAAAAAGAGAGAGAGTGAGCGAGCAAGCGAGTGAGCAAGAGAACAATCTGGGTGAATCACCTTTGGCACACCCTTAACCCTGAAGAACCAAACAGAGCTCTCTGGCCACACCCAACACAGCCTCTAAGGATCCATCAAAGCAGACAGTCCACTTAATCTAGAGTCATAGTATAATGATAAAAAGCACCACAGCAAAGAAACCAAAGAATATCTCCACAATATGAAACAAAAAATGCAGAAACCAAGATAACAAGAAATAGGAAGACACTATGATGCCCCCAAATGAACAAGACACCCCAATTCAAGATTATGAAGATGATGAGATAGAAGAAATGCAAGAAGCGGATCTCAAAAAATTGATGAGGACATTAAGAATTTCTCAAAAATAAATTCTTGAACTACAGAAATCCTTAAAGGACAGGATAGAAAATCTCTCATGCAAAAATGAAATATT
The DNA here is from genome assembly GCF_033115175.1 of Lepus europaeus. Classification (NCBI taxonomy): domain Eukaryota; kingdom Metazoa; phylum Chordata; class Mammalia; order Lagomorpha; family Leporidae; genus Lepus; species Lepus europaeus. The sequence goes on from NC_084836.1 coordinate 72,677,180, forward strand.
AAGAAGGAATCAAAATGAAATGAAACAACTAATAGAACATGAAACTGTGATAGTGATGAGAAATCATAATGAAATGAAGAACTCAATAGATCAAATGACAAACACATTAGAGAGCCTTAAAAACAGAATGGGTGAAGCAGAAGAGAGAATATCGGACTTAGAAGACAGAGCACAGGAAAGTATACAGTCAAACCAAAGACAAGAAGAGGAAATTAGAAATCTAAAAAATACTGTCAGGAATCTACAGGATACTATTAAAAAACCCAACATTTGGGTTCTAGGATTTCCTGAAGGCATGGAGAGAGAGAAAGGATTGGAAGGCCCTTTTGGTGAGATACTAGCAGAAAATTTCCCAGGTTTGGAGAGGACAGAGACATCCTAGTACAGGAAGCTCATTGAACCCCTAATAAACATGACCCAAAGAGATTCCTCACCACGACACGTCGTAATCAAACTCAAAACAGTGAAACATAAAGAAAAGATCCTAAAATGTGCAAGAGAGAAATGTCAGATTACTCTCAGAGGATCTCCAATTAGACTCACAGCAGACTTCTCATCAGAAACCCTACAAGCTAGGAGAGAATGGCGAGAGACAGCCCAGGTACTAAGAGAGAAAAACTGCCAGCCCAGAATATTATATCCTGCAAAGCTCTCATTTGTGAATGAAGGTGAAAGAAAGACTTTTCATAGCAAACAGAAATTGAAAGAATTTGTTGCCACTCGTCCAGCCCTGCAAAAAATGCTTAAAGATGTGTTACACACAGAAACACAGTAACACGGTCATCAATATGAACGAAGGTAAAGGAAGAAAACCTACCAGTAAAAGATCATAGGACGCTCAAAGCATATATTAGAAATATCTTTGCGAAAATGGCAGGGCAAAATCACTACTTATAAATAGTCACATTGAACATTAGTGGACTTAACTCTACAGTTAAAAGGCACAGCTGGCTGAATGGATTAAGGAACAAAACCCTCTATTTCCTGCCTACAGGAAACACATGTTTCCAAAAAAGATGCATGCAGACTGAAAGTGAAAGGCTGGAAAAAGATATTCCATGCCAACAGAAATGAAAAAAAAGCATGTGTAGCCATATTAATATCAGACAAAATAAACTTTAACACAAAAACTGTTAGGAGAGACAAAGAGGGGCACTATATAATGATTAAGGGTTCAATTCAACAGGAAGGTGTAACTATTATAAATGTGTATGCACCTAATTACAGGGCACCAGTTTATTTAAAAGACTTGTTAAGGGACTTAAAGGGAGACTTAGATGCCTATACAATTGTATTGGGGGACTTCAATACTCCACTCTCAGAAATAGACAGATCAACCGGACAGAAGATCAACAAGGAAACAGCAGATTTAATCCACAAATGGATCTAACAGATATCTACAGAGCTTTCAATCCTACATTTAAAGATTTTACATTCTTTTCAGCAGTGCATGGAACCTTCTCTAGGATTGACTCATACTAGGCCATAAAGCAAGTCTCAGCAAATTTAAAAGAATTAGAATCATACCATGCAGCTTCTCAGACCACAGTGGAAGGAAGGTGGATATTAGCAACTCAGGAATACCTAGAAAGTATGCAAACACATGGAGACTGAACAACATGCTCCTGAATGGAAAATGGGTCATAGAAGAAATTAAAAGAGAAATAAAAAACTTTCTGGAAGTAAATGAGGATAACAACACAACATATCACATCTTATGGGATACAGCAAAAGCAGTATTCAGAGGAAAGTTTATAACAATAGGTGACTACATCAAGAAATCAGAAAGGCACCAAATAAATGAGCTTTCAACACATCTCAAGGATCTAGAAAACTGCAGCAAACCAGACCCAAACCCAGTAGGAGAAGAGAAATAATTCAAATCAGAGATGAAATCAACAGGATTGAATTAAAAAAAATTGTAAAAAATCATCCAAATGAAGAGCTGGTTTTTTGAAAAAAATAAACAAAATTGACACACCATTGGACCAACTACCAACAAAAGCAGATAAAAGACCCAAATCAATAAAGTCAGAGATGAAAATGGAAACGTAACAACAGATACCACAGAAATAAAAAGAATCATCAGAAATTACTACAAGGACTTGTATGCCAGCAAACAGGGAAATCTATCAGAAATTGACAGATTCCTGGACACATGCAATCTACCTAAGTTGAACCAGGAAGACATAGAAAACCTAAATAGACCCATATCTGAGATAGAAATTAAAACAGTAATAAAGGCCCTCCCAACAAAGAAAAGCCCAGGACCAGATGGATTCACTGCTGAATTCTACCAGACATTTAAAGAAGAACTAACTCCAATTTTTCTCAAACTATTTAGAACAATCAAAAAAGAGGGAATCCTCCCAAATCCTTTCTATTAAGCCAGCAGTACCTTAATTCCTAAGCCAGAGAAAGATGCAGCATTGAAATAAAATTACAGACCAATATCCCTGATGAACATAGACGCAAAAATCTCAATAAAATTCTGGCCAATAGAATGCAACATCACATCAGAAAAATCATCCACCCTGTCTAAGTGGGATTTATCCCTGGTATGCAGGGATGGTTCAATGTAGGCCAATCAATCAATGTGATACACCACTTTAACAAACTGCAGAAGAAAAACCATATGATTATCTCAATAGATGCAGAGAAAGCATTTGATAAAATACAACACCATTTCATGATGAAAACGCTATGCAAAATTGGTATAGAAGGAACATTCCTCAATATAATCAAAGCAATTTATGAAAAACCCATAGCCAACATCCTATTGCATGGGGAAAAGTTGGAAGCATTTCCACTGAGATCTGGTACCACACAGGGATGCCCACTCTCACCACTGCTATTCAACATAGTTCTGGAAGTTTTAGCCAGAGATATTAGGCAAGAAAAATAAATTAAAGGGATACAAATTGGGAAGGAAGAACTCAAACTATCCCTCTTTGCAGACGATATGATTCTTTACTTAGGGGACCAAAAGAACTCTACTAAGAGACTATTGGAACTCATAGAAGAGTTTGGCAAAGAGGCAGGATATAAAATCAATGCACAAAAATCAACAGCCTTGTATACATAGGCAATGCCACGGCTGAGAAAGAACTGCTAAGATCAATCCCAGTAACAATAGCTACAAAAATAATCAAATACCTTGGAATAAACTTAACCAAGGATGTTAAAATCTCTACGATGAAAACTACAAAACCTTAAAGAAAGAAATAGAGAGGATACCAAAAAATGGAGAAATCTCCCATACTCATGGATTGGAAGAATCAACATCATCCATTCTCACAAAAGCAATTTTTAGGTTCATTGTGGTACCAATGAAAATACCAAAGACAATCTTCTCAGATCTAGAAAAAATTATGCAGATATTAATGTACAGATACAGGAGACCTCAAATAGCTATAGCAATTCAGTACAACAAAAACAAAGCCAGAGGCATCACAATACCACATTTCAGGACATACTACATGGCAGTTGTAATCAAAACAGCATGGTGCAGGTACAGAAACAGATGGATAGACCAATGGAACAGAAGAGAAACACCAGAAATCAATCCAAACATCTACAGCCAACTTACATTTGATCAAGGATCTAAAACCAATTGCTGGAGCAAGGACAGTCTATTCAATAAATGGTACTGGGAAAACTGGATTTCCACGTGCAGAAGCATGAAGCAAGACCCCTACCTTACACCTTACACAAAAATCCACTCCACGTGGATTAAAGACCTATATCTGTGACCTGACACCATCAAATTATTAGAGAACATTGGAGAAACCCTGCAAGATGTTGGCACAGGCAAAGACTTCCTGGAAAAGTTCCCAGAAGGACAGGGAGCCAAATCAAAATTAACATTTGGGATTGCATCAAATTGAGAAGTTTCTGTACCTCAAAAGAAACAGTCAGGAAAGTGAAGAGGCAACCGACAGAATGGGAGAAAATATTTGCAAACTATACTACAGATAAAGGGTTGATAACCAGAATCTACAAAGAAATCAAGAAAATCCACAACAACAAAACAAACAACCCACTTAAGAGATGGGCCAAGGACCTCAATAGACATTTTTCAAAAGAGGAAATCCAAATGGCCAACAGGCACATGAAAAAATGTTCAAGATCACTAGCAATCAGGGAAATGAAAATCAAAACCTCAATGAGGTTCCACCTCACCCCGGTTAGAATGGCTCACATTCAGAAATCTACCAACAACAGATGCTGGCGAGGATGTGGGGAAAAAGGGACACTAACCCACTGTTGGTGGGAATGCAAACTGGTTAAGCCACTATGGAAGTCAATCTGGAGATTGCTCAGAAACCTGATTATAACCCTACCATACAACCCAGCCATCCCACTCCTTGGAATTTACCCAAAGGAAATTAAATTGGCAAACAAAAAAGCCATTTGCACATTAATGTTTATTGCAGCTCAATTCACAATAGCTAAGACCTGGAGTCAATCTAAATGCCCATCAACAGTAGACTGGATAAAGAAATTATGGGATATGTACTCTATAGAATATTATACAGCAGTATAAACAATGAAATACGGTCTTTTGCAACAAGATGGAGGAATCTGGAAAACATTATGCTGAGTGAATTAAGCCAGTCACAAAGGGACAAATATCATATGTTCTCCCTGATTGGTGACAACTAACTGAGCACCAAAAAGGAAATTGTTAAAATGAAATGAACACTATGAGAAACGGTGACTTGATCAGCCCTTGTCCTGACTGTTGATGAACAACTTAATATGTTATCCCTCTTAGTATTTTTTTGTCTTTTCTACTTAATACTATTGGTTGAATTCTATGATTAATACACAGTTATTCTTAAGTGTTGAAACTTAACTGAAAAGTGATCCCTGTTAAATGTAAGGGTGGGAATAAGAGAGGGAAGAGATTTACTTTTTGGGACATGCTCAAGCTGACTTGCCCCAAATGGTAGAGTTAGAAACATACCAGGGGTTTCCAATTCAATCCCATCAAGGTGGCATGTACCAATGCCATCTCACTAGTCCAAGTGATCAATTTCAGTTCACAATTGATCATAATGATAGGATTAAAAGTCAAAGGGATCACATAAACAAGACTAGTGTCTGCAAATACTAACTGATAGAATTAAAAAGGAGAGAATGATCCAACATGGGAAGTGAGATACACAGCAGACTCATAGAATGGCGGATGTCCTAAACAGCAGTCTGGCCTCAGAATCAGCCATTAAGGCATGCGGATCCGGATGAAAAGCCCATGAGAGTATTTCAGGCATGGAATCCCAAGACACCCTGTCAAAAAAAATAAATGACCTAAATGAAAGGTGAGATCCCAGTGGAAAGAACAGGTCATCAAAGAAGGAGGTACCTTTCTCTGAAGGGAGGAGAGAACTTCCACTTTGACTATGACCTTGTCTAAATGTGATAAGAGTCGGTGAACTCAAAAGGCTTCCATAACCTTGGAAACTCATGACAAGAGCCTAGGGTGATTAATGATGCCATAAACAAGAGTGTCAATTTGTTAAGTCAACAACAAGAGTCACTGTGCACTTACTCCTCATGTAGGATCTCTGTCCTTAATGTGCTGTACATTGTGATTTAATGTTATAACTAGTACTCAAACAGTATTTTTCAGTTTGTGTTTCTATGTGGGTGCAAACTGTTGAAATCTTTACTTAATATATGCTAAACTGATCTTCTGTATATAAAGAGAATTGAAAGTGAATCTTGATGTGAATGGAAGGGGAGAGGGAGCAGGAAAGGGGAGGGTTGTGGGTGGGAAGGAAGTTATGGGGGGGAAGCCATTGTAATCCATAAGCTGTACTTTGGAAATTTATATTCATTAAATAAATTTTTTTAAAAAAGAACTATATCCTCTAGAGGAGGGCTTCCATTTTGAACGAGAGATGCTAACTAGATATGATACTTAATATTCCCATACCTAATGCTAGATTTTTTGAGAAGCTGGGATTAGGATGGAGAGTACTGATTCAAACTTTGGAAAATGAAATCACTGATGCTGTAAGATTGATCTGGACATTGCCACGCAGGGCTGGTTGATATGTCACAGAATAATATTCACTTTTTGTGTACTGCAGGACACAGAATATTTCACTTTTGGCCAACCCACTACAACACATATAACTCACTGTGTGTGTTTCTACTTCTGGAGCAAAGAAGGTTACTGGCTCATTTCAGGCTTTTTTGAAGATATTAAGATACTATTTGAAAACCAAAATGTTACTCTGAAACTATAATTGTTAATTCAGTCACCTTGCCCTGAGACACCCCCCCCTCAGGGGCACATACATGTGAATAATTATATTATATTGAACTAGCATGTCATAGCAGGCTAGATCTGACCAATGTCCCTTTAGCAGAGATGGGGAACACCCTTTCTGTGCCATAGAAAGCCCATGAACTCATTCGGTCTGACCCTGATAAGGCAACTACAAATAGGACTTGAAATTCAATAAACCTGTAGCAGGCTAAATCTGTTTTTTTAAAAAGATTTATTTACTTATTATTTGAAAGGCAGAGTTACAGAGAGGCAGAGAGTGAGAGTGACAGTGAACGAGAGAGAGAGAGAGAGAGAGAGAGAGAGACAGAGACAGAGAGAGAGAGAGAGTATTCCATCTGTTAGTTCACTCCCCAAAGGCTGCAAATGGCCGGCACTGGGCCAATCCAAAGTCAGGAGCCAGGAACTTCTTCTGGCTCTCCCACATGGGTTCAGGGGCCCAAGGACTTGGGCCATCTTCTACTGTTTTCCCAGGCCATAGCAGAGAGCTGAAGTGAAGCGAAGTGAAGCGGCTGGAACTTAAACCAGTGCCTATATGGGCTGCTTACACTGTAGGCAGATGTTTTACCACAGTGCCAGCCCCTGGCTAAATTTTAAGTTGATAATTTTGTATGGCCTGTGAAAGATGTTATAGATATAAAGATGGCCCTTAGAAGAAAATCCTTTGCTTTAGAAACTACAGACCTGGAGTGATCATGGATTGAAATAGCTTCACAAATAAGAACTAAACGCTGAACATGCAGCAGTACATTAACTCCCCAGGAAACTTTGGGAGTAGTGTTGCTACAAGGTATCTTAGAACAGAATGCTAAACTCAAAGCCCTCACCCATGCCTTATGTCTCATAGAAGTTAAGAGTCACTATTCATATTGACTCGAGTTAGGAAAGAGGGATGTTGACAGTCTGGGTTTCCATCCATGTTGATGGTCTGATATTGATAAAAGACATATTTTGGGCCTTACTTAGGTTCAAGAAAGTTGGAAAAGGTATACAGAAATCTGTGTTTTCTGAACTTTCTTTGTATCTAGTCCACAACTCTGTTCCATTCATATGAAAATTGGCTATTCATCTTTATTCTATAGCTAACACTAGAGTGATTTTACACATTAAGGCACCGTCTTAAAGTGTTATGTCTGGAAACACTTTAAGTTTTTTTTTTTATATAAAATGATTTATTCATTCACTTGAAAAAGTTACAAATAGAGAGAGAGGGAGAGAGAAAGAGGTCTTCCATCTGCTGGTTCACTCCCCCAAATGACCGCGATGGCCAGAGCTTGGCTTACCTCAAGTCAGGAGCAGGAACTTCTTCCAGATCTCCCAAGTGGATGCAGGGGCCCAAGTACTTGGGCAACCCTCTGCTGTTTTCCCAGGCATATTAGCAGGGAGATGGATCAGAAATGGAGCAGCTGGATCTTGAAACTGTGCCCATACAGGGTGCCAGCCCCATCCACACTAAGTCTTAATTAATGAATCTACTTCTGCTTTGGCCTGGAAGTTTTCTGGTAGAAAGATTATTAATGTCTACAGTTTTCACTATAAGTATAGAAATAGTAGTGTGTTCTTGGTTTTATTATTGCTGTAGAATGGTGGTGCATCTACAGGATAAAGCTGTGCAGAAGGGCTGGCGCTGTGGTGTGCCCATATGGGTGCCAGCATCCCATATAGGCACTAGTTCAAGTCCTGGCTGCTCCACTTCTAATCCACTTTCTGCTATGGCCTGGTAGAAGAGTGGAAGATGTCCCAAGTACATGGGCTCCTACACCTGTGTGGGAGACCTGGAAGAAGCTCTTAGCTTTGTCATAATCAATCCCTGGCTATTGCAACCATCTGAGAAGTGAATCAGCAATGGGAAAGCTGTGTCTTTCTCATTGTCTCTCTTTCTTTCTCTGTTAACTTGACGGTTAAGTAAATAAGTAAATAAATAATAAAAAACCTAAAACTTTGTCTCCTTTCATTCTTACAATACCCCAGTCAGACAAGTCATTGTCCCTTTTCTCTGAGGTTTGAGGAGTAACAAGAAACAGGGGCAATTGACACAAATCTCCTATAATACAAAAGCAAGGCTCAGCCTCTTGTCTGTGTCTCTTAGCCCAAAGTGTCCTTGCCTGTACAGTATCAAAAAAATTTGGCGCCTATGTGGTGGCATGGTAGGTTAAGCCTCTGCCTCAGTGCCAACATCTCATATGGGTGATGGTTTTAGTCCCAGGTACTCTATTTTTCTGATCCAGCTCCTTGTTAATGATCTTGGAAAGCAACGGAAGATGGCCCAAGTCTTTAGGCCTCTGCATCCATGTGGGAAGAATCTCCTGGCACCTGGCTTCAGATCAACTCAGCTCTGTCCATTCTGGCCATTTGGGGAGTGAACCAACAGGTGGAAGACCTCTCTCTCTCTCTCTCTCTCTCCCCTTCCCTGTCTGTAAACTCTGCCTTTGAAGTAAATAAATAAATCTTTTTTTAAAAAAGGGAGTGATGCAGCTATCCTGACAACCACTAATCACTGGATAAAAGAGGTCATTTATTTCTGCAATAAATAAAAGCCTGTTAGCCAAAATTGTCTGGAAAGGTTTATTTAGGGGGTAAGAAAAATCCAAGTTATTTAGGGGTAAGAAAAATCCAAGTCTGGGCAGTAAATAACTACCATTAGCATGTAAACCCCAGACCAACTGAAGCCTACCTGGACATCATAAAAATTCCCAAAAGAAGGTTACATAGCATCACCATCTCATGAAAGGAAGATCACAAGCACCACTGAACCAACGATCAGGAACTTGGACACAGTTAAACATGCTCCTGTAAGCCCCAATTTTAATCTACGAAAACCTTTACCTCTAACCTCTTGGGAACCCTGAAATTAAGCAAAATGTTCTCATCTCCTTACTTTGGACTTTGCCATAAATACCTCATGCTACCACCACCCCAATGTCAGTGATTGGCTTACTGTGTGTTGTGCAAGCACACATAGGTTAGGGGGGTTCTTTTTGTTTTGTTTTGTTTTGTTTTATATTTGGTTTAAAGATTTATTTATTTATTCAAAAGTCAGAGATACACAAAGAGAGAAGGAGAGGCAGAGGCAGAGGGAGAGAGAGAGAGAGAGAGAGAGAGAGAGAGAGAGAGAGATGTGGAAGACATCTACTGGTTCATTCTCTAATTGGCTGCAATTGCCAGAGCCTTACCAATCCAAGGCCAGGAGCCAGGAGCTTCTTCTGGGTCTCCCATGTGGGCTCAGGGGCCCAGGGACTGGGGCCATCCTCTATTTCTTTCCCAGGCCATAGCAGAGAGCTGGATCAGAAGTGGAGCATCTGGGACTCAAACCAGTGCTCATTTGGTATGCTGGCATTGCAGGTGGTGGTTTTACCCACTATGCCATGGAGCAGCCTGGTTAGGTGGTTCTATAGCAACATTGTCAATGATTTGGAGGGGATTGTTCTGCCATAGGAGCAGAAATGGGACTTGAATCCAGGGATACTGACATAGAATGTAGGCGTCTCAAGCAGTGCTCCAATCACTATGCTAAATCCCATTCCCTTAGTTTGTTAAACTAATTTTCTATTTGAATTCCAGAGAGACTGAGAAAACAGCAAAGATCACCCACCTGATGGCTCACTCCCAAAATGCCCCCAATAGCTGGGCCTGAGTGAAGCCAAAGCCAAGAGCCAAAAACTCATTCCAGATCTCCCTCATGGCTGGCATGGATCTGAGTAGTTTAGCCTCCAAAGGTGCACATTAGCAAGATGATGGAATTAGGATAAAAGTCAGGACTCTGTCCTAGGCACTCTTGTAGCTGATGTGGGTGTCCCAAGTGACAGCTTAATTGTTGTGCCAAATTTTACTCCAACTAATTTTTTTGAGATACTTTCCCTCATGAGTCTCTTTCTTTACTTAGAAGAGGGAAAACTGATTTTTCTTTGACAAAAATTGTAAATTTAACAAGTAAATTCTCACAAATGGAAATAAGATACACTTAGTTATTTTAAATATATTATTTAAAAGTTTGCTTTTAATAAATTCAGGAAAGTAAGAAGCTAATAGATTATGGTTTGGGTAGGAATGACCATAATGTGAATTTTAACACCTCTACTTTTGAAGACATTTACAACTACTCTAAAATTGTATAGAAGAGGATGATATAGAATTAATGAAAGCATGAAAGCAAGAGGTCAGATTTTTCTTTTCACCTCAGGCTCCAATGCAGAACCATCAAGTCTGTATTGCAATGTTCTGATGCATTATATATATATACATACTGTTTTTGTCTGCCACTCTGAATCTATGTTGGAATTTCTTCCCCAAGTCCTCTTGAATCTGTGAAAATATCACCACACAATATAGCTCCATCCCATTAAAATACTCAATAATGGATACATGACTCTCCCTTAAACTTTATATGAAGAAACACAGAATAACTCACCTGGGAACATCTCAGAAATGAGAGCATCTCTGCTGCTAGTTAAGAGAAATACTCAGGGAAAAACCATTTGGCATAGTAGTTAAAAGACCCACATTCCATACTATGGTGCCTGGGTTTAAGTCCCAGTACTGATTCTGATCCAGCTTCCAGTTCATGCACAACCAGGTGAGCAGCAAGCTCAATAGTTTTCTCTCTGCTACCAGCATGGTAGATTCAGAATGAGTTTCCGGCTTCTGACTTTGCCCTGGCCAGTCCCTGCAGATGCAAAATCAATTTCTCTCTCTCTCTCTCTCTCTCTCTCTCTCACTCTCTCTCTCTCTCTGTGTGTGTGTGTGTGTGTCTGAATCTGCATCTGTGCCTTTCAAATTAAATGTTTTTCAAAAGATTTACTTATTTATTTGAAAGGCAGAGTCACAGAAAGGAAGAGGCAGAGAGAGATTGAGAGAGGTCTTTCCATCTGCTGGTTCACTCTCAAGATAATTGCAACAACTGGTGCTGCACCAATCTGAAGCCAGAAGCCAGAACCTCTTCCAAATCTCCTGCACAGTTGCAGGGACCTAAGTACTTGGGCCATGTTCTACTGTATTCCCAGGCCATAGCAGAGAGCTGCATCGGAAGTGGAGAAGCCAGAATATGAACTGATGCCCATATGGGATGCTGGCACTGCAGGTGGTGGCTTTACCCATTATGCCTCAGTGCTGGCCCCATGAAATGCTTTTTAAAAGTGAGAAACATCATGGACAAAAAAAATATTTTCTCTTAAGTCATCACGGTCTTTTCAGCATCTTCACCTACATGTGGAAACTGCCCAAATCTTCCAGAAGCTGCAATCATCCTTCCTTAGCTCAGTCTTGAGGGAAAAATGCTCTTGTTTTTACTGTAGGTCCAGAACCTACATCATTGGCAGTAGCAAGCCTGTGTACCATATAGGTCCTCCAAGGTGAGTTCTGGTGCAAAGCTCACTGTTTAGCAGTGGCTTGCTGCTCCCTGCTGGCCCTCTGTGGAACCAAAAAAGTTTTTGGCAGATACTGACAAATTGTTTACAAACTTTAAAGATCCTACACAATGATGAATAGCAAAGTTGATGTGGTCACAATTTCCCATTTTATAAAGCTACAGGAATGGAGAGACTGATCTTCCTCTAACCTCAGCTTCAACTGTATCCCATTACTTTTTTATGTGCCATTTCATTTCCAATCATTTTGCAATGTTTGCTAATGTCCCTTGTGATTTGTTTCTGTAGCTTCTAGTAGTGTTTTCTTATTTTCCACATATTTTTGCACTTCTGAAATGTCCTTCTGTTATTGATATTCAAGATGAATCTCTTGTGGTCACAGGATGTTCTTTTTTATTTTTCTTCTTTTAATTTTATTTAGGCTATTTTGTGATCTAGCAAAAGGTCTTCTGCAGACAGTGTTTTGTGAGCACTTGAACAGAGTGTGTATTCTTTTGTTCAAGTACATGGTCAAGTTGCTTTATCCTTTCCAATATTTTGCAAACCTGTTCAGTCCATTATTAAAAGTGACACATTTATGTCTCCTATTATTAATTTTTAAAAAAAATTGTTATATGAAATGCCAAATTAGAGAGAGAGAGAGAGAGAGAGAGAGAGATCTTCCTCTGCTGATTCTCTTTCAAAATGGCTACAAAGGTGGCCAGTGCTTTGGCATAGTGGGTAAAGCCACTGCCTGAAGTGCCAGCATCCCATATAGGCCCTGGTTCGAGTCCTGATCCAGCTCTCTTCTATGGCCTGAGAAATCAGTGGAAGATGGCCCAAGTCATTGGGCCCCTGAACCTAATTCGAGCCATTGTGGCCATCTGGAGAGTGAACCAGCAGATGGAAGACCTCTCTTTCTCTTTCTCCCTCTCCCCCTATCTCTGACTCTCTGTAACTCTGCCTTTCAAATAAATAAATATTTTAAAACATGGCTCCAAAGATAAGAGCTGGGCATGAAGAGCCCTGGCAGCTCTGCCAGCCAAGAGTTGGATCACTGGAAATGGACCTGCCCTGGAGTTGAAGGACGCCCAGGTCAGAGCCACAGATCTTATTGGCTCTAAGCTGAAAAGCCCTTCACTCAGCCCAGCTTCCAAGGTGACCACTGCTGCTGAGGAGATGGCCAAATAGGATCAGTAACACTGCAGGCAGAACTGTATATTTCCTGTTGGAGTTGCCACTTGCCTTTACCTGGCCAGCTCTCCTCCCAGGCCAGCTAGGTAATGGAAGTCAACAGGGTGCCTTCCCAAGGAGGTTCACACCTCCCTTAGGATGTAGGCTATATGAAGAGATAGATGAGTCTGAGCCTCATAATTTACAACGCTTTAAAGCCCATCTGATTATTATTAAGCCCCTTCTGTCAGGTTCTATTTGCCTCTCAATCAGAAAACTTATTTGTAGCTTAGCACCTTTCTTAGGTTCTCTAATAACAACTGTGTCCTCTGTATCTAGCCCACTTGGGCCTCATTCCTTTGTAACCATAGCCTCTACTCTACCACCAATGGCTCTACTCCCAACCTGTGTGTACTGATAGTCCTCTTCCCCACTTAATGTTGTATGATTGTTCAGAATTTCTCTACAGACAAGCCCAGCTTCCTGCAAAAGCTAAGTGGCCTTTTCTCCCAGTCTTAGCTGGGACCAGCTTTAAGCCACATCCATCAAACTGTCCCCATAAGGGTCCAGAGACCCCCCATTTCCTCTCCTCTATGAAATGGTTAATGCTACTCTTAGGATCATTGGTTACTATTCTCAACCCTGACTTTTATACTACAGTGTCTAAGTGTTTACAGCAAGTTATAATGGAACAAACGAAGGCCTTCAACAACCAGGCGGTCAACCAAATGCTGCTACAGGAATATACTCAGCTCCCCACCCAGGAGACAGCGGCCTGAGACATCGCCCCATGCCAGCAGAGTACCTTGTCACCCCATGTCAGCAGGAAGTAGCTCTAAAGACAGATCATCATCCCTCTACCCCTCCTGGACTTTTGGGACTAATGTAACCCCATACAAATCCTGGGGGGAATGTTATGAAACTGGCACAGTTTTAGCCAGCTGGCCACACAGCCCAGCTACCTAAGCCAGGCTCCACCCCCATCCTAATGGGATTCACTGCTCCTGCTTCCCTGCCCGCCCTCAGGCAAAGTTTTAAAAGGGCCTGTTCCTGAACACGTGCTCTCTTGGCTCTGCTCCCTGCTCTCTTGGCCTCTCTTGGCTTCTCTTCCTCTCGTCTCTCTCCTCCCTCCTCTCTCCTCTCTGTCTCTCTCTCTTACAGTTTCCTTCTCTTTTTCCTTCGCCGCCCCTTCACTCTGGTCTGTAGGGTATTCTCCAATAAACCCTTTCCCTTAAAAAAAAGATAAGAGCTGGGCATATCCAAAGCCAAGAGCCAAGAGATTCTACCAGGTCTTCCATATGGGTGCAGAGGCCCAAGTTCTTCAACCATCCTCAGCTGCTTTCTCAGGTGAATTAGCCAGGAGCTGGATCAGTAGAACAACCAGGACTAGAACAAGTGCCACAAGTGGTGGCTTTACTCTCTATGCCACAGTGCCCCTTCCTAATACTAGTCTTGACCAGTCTTTTCTCTTTGATTTTTGTAATTTTCTTTCATTTAATGTTGGGTTTCTTTGTTAGATACATGCATATCTAGAATTAAAATCTTATCCAGGTTGATCAACCCTTTTATTACTCTAAATGTCATTTATCTATAGTAACTTTCTTTATTTTAGAATTTAATCTGTCTCTTATTAGAATGGTCAGCAAGTATATGCATCTCTTTTATAATTATCTTACATTGCACATCCATTTCTCATACTTTAACGTCTAATACTTTTATATTAGAAGCACTACTGTCCTGGTACTTAAGGCTCATTTGCTCCACAATTCTGGCTTTTTCAATTTATCTTAAAGATTTATTTTATTTTATTTTAAAAACAGTTACAGAAATCATGAATGGAATACAGTCCAGAGTAGGCAAACCAGCCCCTGGTACAAATCACGCCTCTGAGCTCTCTTGCTACTTCCTGAATATTTCTTTGAATCAGAAATAACCTGAGAAACTAATTGTTGACCTGGTGTCATTGGCCTAGGGTGCTTCAGGGTGGCAGAAACCAGATTTAAATTCAAACTGAAATCTAGGAAAATGTACCTGGTAACTATCAAACTTGTACTTGGTGCTACCAGGGTAATATCTCTTTTAATATTTCATTCAGCTGTTGCTGGACATTGTTTTTTTGTCCAAAAGATTTATTTATTTACTTGAATGGCAGAGGTACAGAAAGAGAGAAGGAGACACAGAGAAAGAATTTCCATCTATGTTTCACTCTCCATTTGGCCACAGTGGCCAGAACTGGGTTGGTCCAAAACCAGGAGCCAGGAACTTCTTCTTCCAGGTCTCCCACATGGGTCCAGGGATCCAAATTCATGGATCATTTTCTGCTACTTCCCCAAGCATATTAGCATGGAGGTGGATTGGAAGTGGAGTAGCTAACACCATAGGTGGTGACTTTACCCATTATACTACAATGCTGACCCCTGAACATTGCATTTAAGAGAGCTCTCCCTTTTGTAGCTCAAGATCTATGTCCTGAGAAATTGCTTTCTAACTTGGTTCTTTTATAGGTCTGGCCTAAACAGCAATTGTGATCAGAACCTTATTCTTATTGCCCCATAGCACGCATTTTATAAAATATATAAATTATTTTTTAAACTACGAAAGAAAAAGATGTTTTGCTATAATACTGCTTAACCTCCTTGAGACTGAAAAAGAAATGGTCACTTAAAAGATTTCTGAGTGGGGCTGGGGCTGTGATGGAGCGGGCTAAGCCACCACCTCAAGTGCCTGCACCCTATATGGGTATGGTTTCCAGTCCTGGCTGCTCCTCTTGTGATCCACCTCTATGCTATGGCTTGGAAAAACAGTAGAGAGGTGCCAAGTGCTTGGGTCTCTGCACCCATGTGTAATATCCAAGAAAAGCTCTTGACTTAGGATTGGCCTGGCTAAGGCTATTGTGGCCATTTGAGGAGTAAACCAGATGGAAGACCTTTCTCTCTATCTCCCTTTCTTTATAATTCTACAGATGGTCTGGGTGGAGGCTTCTTGGTAATGGAGTTCAGTTGTTTGCAGTTGATGGTTACCTATTTTCTCATGAGCTGTCAGTGGGGTCTGCCTTCTGCCATTTTTCTTTCAGTAGGCTCTTGAATGCAAACACCATTATTCATAGGTAATTCAAAACACCAGCAGCCAGTGAGTGTCAGCCAAAATATTAAGAGAGAATGAAAGGTGTCTTCATTAAGATTAAAATTATGTCCTGTGTGGCTAGTGCTAAGGCATAGTGGGTAAAGCCACTGTCTGCAGTGCCAGCATCCCATATGGGCTCAGGTTCAGGTCCCGGCTGCTCTACTTCCAATCCAGCTCTTTGCTGTGGCCTGGGAAAGCAGTTGAAAATGGCCCAAGTCCTTGGGCCCCTGCACCCGGTGTTAGACCTATAAGAAGCTCCTGGATCCTGCCTTTGGATCATCATAGCTCTGGCCATTGTGGCCACTTAGGGAGTGAACCGGTGAATGGAAGACCTCTCTCTCCCTCTCCTTCTCTCTGTAACTCTGCCTTTCAAATAAATAAGTAAATCTTTTTAAAAAATTATGTTCTAGGCTGGCACCATGGCTCAACAGGCTAATCCTCTGCCTTGCGGCACCGGCACACCGGGTTCTAGTCCCGGTCGGGGCGCCGGATTCTGTCCCGGTTGCCCCTCTTCCAGGCCAGCTCTCTTCTATGGCCAGGGAGTGCAGTGGAGGATGGCCCAAGTGCTTGGGCCCTGCACCCCATGGGAGACCAGGAGAAGCACCTGGCTCCTGCCATCGGATAAGTGTGGTGCGCTGGCTGCAGTGCGCCGGCCGTGGTGGCCATTGGAGAAGGAACCAACGGCAAAAGGAAGACCTTTATCTCTCTCTCTCTCACTGTCCACTCTGCCTGTCAAAAACAAACAAACAAACAAACAAACAAAATTATGTTCTGTGTATTAAGTACAATGAATCAGACTTTTTAGTTTTCTTTCATAGGAAAATTCTTCAAAATTATAGCTTTGAAGATCTGACTCTGTGTCATAGCTGATAAAAACACTACCTGCAGTGCCATTATCCCATATCGGCACTAGTTCGAGTCCTGACTGCTCCACTTCTGATCCAGTATGGACTGGGAAGGCAGTAAAAGATGGCCAAGTGCTAATCCTCTGCCTGCGGCATCGGCACCCCGGGTTCTAGTCCTGGTTGGGGCGCCGGATTCTGTCCTGGTTGCTCCTCTTCCAGTCCAGCTCTCTGCTGTGGCCCGGGAAGGCAGTGGAGGATGGCCCAAGTGCTTGGGCCCTGCACCTGCATGGGAGACCAGGAGGAAGCACCTGGCTCCTGGCTTCGGATTGGTGCAGCGCGGCGGCCATAGCGGCCATTTGGGGGGTGAACCAACAGAAAAGGAAGACCTTTCTCTCTGTCTCTCTCTCTCATTGTCTAACTCTGCCTGTCAAAAAAAAAAAAGATGGCCAAGTGCTTGGGTCCCTGCACCCATGTGGGAGACCCATGAGAAACTCCTGGCTCCCGGCTTTTGATCAGCACAGGTCTGAGTGTTGTGCTCACTTGGGGACTGAACCAGTGGTTGGAAGACCTCTCTCTGCCTCTACCTCTGCCAAGGAAGACCTGTCTCTCTCTCTTTGTCTCTGCCTTTCTGTAACTCCGTCTTTCAAATAAATCAATAAATCTTAAAAAAAATGTTGCTGCCGAACACTCCTAAAACTGCTTGGAGGAATTGCTATAGCAACTCCAAATGGGTTCATTTGCCTGCAAGTCAATCGCTGACTGCGATAGTGAAAAAAAAAAAAATATATATATATATAGCTATAATTATATAATATCTCAGTTTCTTGAGACATCTAGGTATTGTTGTTAAGTATAAACTGGGTAAAGGAAATGAGATAAATATTTCAAAATATAAACTTAAGTACTCTTAGCATCTTACATTCTTTAAAAAAAATTTGGTTTCAGTAACAAACGTGTTTTCACAAATGTCCCAATTTGACAAATAATTCAATGTGGTTTAAAAGTAAGTATGAGGGCTGGTGCCATGGCTCAATAGGCTAATCCTCTGCCTTTGGCGCCAGCACACTGGGTTCTAGTCCCAGTCAGGGTGCCAGATTCTATCCGGTTGCCCCTCTTCCAGTCCAGCTCTCTGCTGTGGCCCAGGAGTGCAGCGGATGATGGCCCAAGTCCTTGGGTTCTGCACCCGCATGGGAGACCAGGAAAAGCAGCTGACTCCTGGCTTCCGATCATCGTGGTGTGCCAGCCACAGCACGCCAGCTGCAGTGGCCATTGTGGGGTGAACCAACGGAAAAGGAATACCTTTCTCTCTGTCTCTCTCTCTCACTGTCCACTCTGCCTGTCCAAAAAAAAAGTAAGTAAGAAATTTTATATCTTGTTTCATTTTGAAAATTATGTTAATTTAGACATTTTTAAAGAATTATTTGGGGACCAACATCATAGCATAGCAGCTAAATCTGCCTCCCATAATTTCATCATTCCATTTGTAGACACTGCTTTGAATCCTGGCTCCCCACTTCTGAGCCAGTTCCCTGCTAATGGCCTGTGAAAAGCAGGAACCAGGAACTAGGAGCTTCCTCCAGGTCTCCCAAATGAGTGCAGGGGGCCAAGGGCTTGGGCCATCTTCTACTGCTTTCCCAGCCATAGCAGAGAGCTGGAGCAGAAGCGGAGCAGCTATGACTCAAATCAGTGTCCAAATGGGATGCTGACATTGAAGATGGCGGCTTTACATGCTACACCATAGTGCTGACACTGGAATCTTTAAAAAAATTTAAAAACTACAGCATCTCCTTTTTTTCTCTCTTTTTAAAAAAATTTGACAGAGTTATAGAAAATGAGATAGAGAGAGAGAGAAAGGTTTTCCTTCTGTTGGTTCACTCCCCATATGGCCACTAAGGCCAGC
The DNA here is from genome assembly GCF_033115175.1 of Lepus europaeus. Lineage (NCBI taxonomy): Eukaryota > Metazoa > Chordata > Mammalia > Lagomorpha > Leporidae > Lepus > Lepus europaeus. The sequence continues at coordinate 72,695,861 of NC_084836.1, forward strand.
GTTGCACTGATCTGAAGCCAAGAGCCAGGTGCCTCCTCCTGGTCTCTCATGAGGAAACAGGGGCCCAAGGACCTGGGCCATCCTCCACTGCACTCCTGGGCCACAGCAGAGTGCTGGATTGGAAGAGGAGCAACCAGGACTAGAACCTGGTGCTCATATGTGATGCCAGCGCTGCAGGCAGAGGATTAACCAAGAGAGCCACGGCACCTATCCCAGCATCTCCATTTAATAGTTCTTGCTTAGTTTTTGGCTCTCTGTGAATTTTCTAGTCAGCTTCTTTAATCTTTCTTCTCCTTCCTATTAGTGACTCTTAAATTTTTCCAATTAATGGGTTATTTTATATGCTATTTTTCTTTTATTGTTTGTTTTCATTTCTTTAACTTTTATTTAATATATAAAATTCCTAAAGTACAGCTTTTGGATTACAGTAGCTTCCCCCCCCATAAATTCCCTCCCACCCACAACTCTCCCCTCTCCCGCTCACTCTCCCCTTCCATTCACATCAAGATTCATTTGCAATTATCTTTATATACAGAAGATCAATTTAGTATATATTAAGTAAAGATTTCAACAGTTTGCACCCACACAGAAACACGAAGTGTAAACTACTATTTGAGTACTAGTTGTGGCATTAATTCACATTGGACAACACATTAAGGACAAAGATCCCACATGGGTAGTAAGTGCACAGTGACTCCTGTTGTTGACTTAACAAATTGACACTCTTGTTTATGGCATCAGTAATCACCCTAGGCTCTTGTCATGAGTTAATAAGACTATGGAAGCCTTTTGAGTTTGCCAACTCCAATCTTATATAGACAATGTCATAAGTCAAAGTGGAAGTTCTCTCCTCCCTTCAGAGAAAGGTATCTCCTTCTCTGATGGCCCGTTCTTTCTGCTCGGATCTTACTCGCAGAGATCTTTCTTTTAGGTTTTTTTTTCCAGAGTATCTTGGCTTTCCATGCCTAAAATACTCTCATGGGCTCTTCAGCCAGATCCAAATGCCTTAAGGGCTGATTCTGAGGCCAGAGTGCTATTTAGGACATCTGCCATTCTATGAGTCTGCTGTGTATCCTGCTTCCCATGTTGGATCATTCTCTCCTTTTTAATTCTATCAATTAGTATTAGCAGACACTTGTCTTGTTTATGTGATCCCTTTGACTCTTAATCCTATCATTATGATCAATTGTGAACTGAAACTGATCACTTGGACTGGTGTGATGGCACTGGTACATTCCATCTTAATGAGATTGAATTGGAATCTCCTGGTATGTTTCTAACTCTACCATTTGGGGCAAGTCCAATTGAGCATGTCCCAAACTGTACATCTCCTCCCTCTCTTATTCCCACTCTAAGAATAATTCTGTGTAAATTAAAGAGTTCAACCAATAGTATTAAGTAGAACAAACAAAAAAAATACTAAGAGGGATAATGTATTAAGTTGTTCATCAACAGTCAGAGCAAGGGCTGATCAAGTCACCGTTTCTCATAGTGTTCATTTCACTTTAACAAGTTTCCTTTTTGGTGCTCTGTTAGTTGTCACCAATCAGGGAGAACATATGATATTTGTCCCTTTGTGACTGGCTTAATTCACTCAGCATAATGTTTTCCAGATTCCTCCATCTTGTTGCAAAAGACCGTATTTCATTGTTTATACTGCTGTATAATATTCTATAGAGTACATATCCCATAATTTCTTTATCCAGTCTACTGTTGATGGGCATTTAGGTTGACTCCAGATCTTAGCTATTGTGAATTGAGCTGCAATAAACATTAATGTGCAGATGGCTTTTTTGTTTGCCAATTTAATTTCCTTTGGGTAAATTCCAAGGAGTGGGATGGCTGGGTTGTATGGTAGGGTTATAATCAGGTTTCTGAGCAATCTCCAGACTGACTTCCATAGTGGCTTAACCAGTTTGCATTCCCACCAGCAGTGGGTTAGTGTCCCTTTTTCCCCACATCCTCGCCAGTATCTGTTGTTTGTTTATACCTGAATGTAAGCCATTCTAACCGGGGTGAGGTGGAACCTCATTGTTGTTTTGATTTTCATTTCCCTGATGGCTAGTGATCTTGAACATTTTTTCATGTGCCTGTTGGCCATTTGGATTTCCTCTTTTGAAAAATGTCTATTGAGGTCCTTGGCCCATCTCTTAAGTGGGTTGTTTGTTTTGATGTTGTGGACTTTCTTGATCTCTTTGTAGATTCTGGTTATTAATCCTTTATCTGTTGCATAGTTTGCAAATATTTTTTCCCATTCTATCGGTTGCCTCTTCACTTTCCTGTGTGTTTTGCAGTACAGACACTTCTCAATTTGATGCAATCCCAAATGTTAATTTTGATTTGGCTCCCTGTCCTTCCGGGAACTTTTCCAGGAAGTCTTTGCCTATGCCAACATCTTGCAGGGTTTCTCCAATGTTCTCTAATAATTTGATGGTGTCGGGTCACAGATTTAGGTCTTTAATCCACGTGGAGTGGATTTTTGTGTAAGGTGTAAGGTAGGGGTCTTGCTTCATGCTTCTGCACGTGGAAATCCAGTTTTCCCAGTACCATTTATTGAATAGACTGTCCTTGCTCCAGCAATTGGTTTTAGATCCTTGATCAAATGTAAGTTGGCTGTAGATGTTTGGATTGATTTCTGGTGTTTCTCTTCTGTTCCATTGGTCTATCCATCTGTTTCTGTACCAGTACCATGCTGTTTTGATTACAACTGCCATGTAGTATGTCCTGAAATCTGGTATTGTGATGCCTCCGGCTTTGTTTTTGTGGTACAAAATTGCTTTAGCTATTCAAGGTCTCCTGTATCTGTACATTAATATCTGCATAATTTTTTCTAGATCTGAGAAGAATGTCTTTGGTATTTTCATTGGTATCGCATTGAATTTATAAATTGCTTTGGGAGAATGGACAATTTCATGATATTGATTCTTCCAATCCATCAGCATGGAAGATATTTCCATTTTTTGGTATTCTCTTCTATTTCTTTCTTTAAGGTTTTGTAATTCTAATTGTAGACATCTTTAACATCCTTGGTTAAGTTTATTCCAAATTATTTGATTGTTTTTGTGGCTGTTGTGACTGGGATTGATCTTAGCAGTTCTTTCTCAACCATTTCATTGTCTGTGTATATAAAGGCTGTTGATTTTTGTGCATTGATTTTATATCCTGCTACTTTGCCAAACTCTTCTATGAGTTCCAATAGTCTCTTAGTAGAGTTCTTTTGATCCCCTAAGTAAAGAATCATATCATCTGCAAAGAGGGATAGTTTGAGTTCTTCCTTCCCAATTTGTATCCCTTTAATTTCTTTTCTTGCCTAATAGCTCTGGTTAAGACTTCCAGAACTATATTGAATAGCAGTGGTGATAGTGGCATCTCTGGTGTCAGATCTCAGTGGAAATGCTTCCAACTATTCCACATTCAATTGGATGCTTGCCAGATATTTTTCATTAATTGCTTTGATTTTATTGAGGAATGTTCCTTTTATACCCAATTTGCTTAGAGTTTTCATCATGAAATGGTGTTGTATTTTACCAAATGTTCTCTCTGCACCTATTGAGAGAATCATATTGTTTTTCTTCTGCAGTCTGTTAATGTGGTGTATCACATTGATTGTTTTATGAACGTTAAACCATCCCTGCATACCAGGGATAAATCCCACTTAGACAGGGTGGATGATTTTTCTGATGTGTTGTTGTATTCTATTGGCCAGAATTTTATTGAGTATTTTTGCATCTATGTTCATCAGGGATATTGGTCTGTAATTCTCTTTCAATGCTGCATCTTTCTCTGGCTTAGGGATTAAGGTGATGCTGGCTTAATAGAAAGGATTTGAGAGCATTTCCTCTTTTTCAATTGTTCTGAATTTTTTGAGAAGAATTGGAGTTAGTTCTTCTCTAAATGTCTGGTAGAATTCAGCAGTGAATCCATCTGGTCCTGGGCTTTTCTTTGTTGGGAGGGCCTTTATTACTGTTTCAATTTCTATCTCAGATATGGGTCTGTTTGGGTTTTCTATGTCTTCATGGTTCAGTTTAGGTAGGTTGTGTGTGTCCAGGAATCTGTCCATTTCTGATAGATTTCCCTGTTTGCAGGCATACAAGTCCTTGTAGTAATTTCTGATGATTCTTTTTATTTCTGTGGTATCGGTTGTTATGTTTCCTTTTTCATCTCTGATTTTATTGATTTGGGTCTTTTTTTAGTTAGTTGGTCCATTGGGGTGTCAATTTTGTTTATTTTTTCAAAAAAAACAGCTCTTCGTTTGGCTGTTCATTTGTAATTTTTTTTGGATTGAATTCTGTTGATTTCTTCTCCGATTTTAATTATTCCCCTTCTCCTACTGGGTTTGGGATTGGTTTGCTGCAGTTTTCTAGATCCTTGAGATATATGAAAGCTCATTCATTTGGTACCTTTCTAAGTTCTTGATGTAGGCACCTATTGCTATAAACTTTCCTCTTAACACTGCTTTCACTGTATCCCATAAGAATTTTTTTTTGCTATTAAACATTTTTATTGTTTGTATAGACCTTATACACAAAAAAAGGTTTGCAGCATTGAGCGAAGTAACATTTATATGTGATTCATGTATTTTTATTCTTTTTTTTTCATTTATTAAACTTTTATTTAATGAATATAAATTTCCAGAGAACAGCTTATGGGTTACAATGGCTTTCCCCTCCCAAAACTTCCTTCCCTCCTGCAACCCTCCCCTTTCCGCTCCCTCTCCCCTTCCATTCATATCAAGATTCATTTTCAATTCTCTTTATATACAGAAGATCAGTTTAGTATATATTAGGTAAAGATTTCAAAAGCTTGCCCCCATATAGCAACACAAAGTGAAAAAAATACTGTTGGAGTACTAGTTATAGCATTAAATAAGAGTGTACAGCACATTAAAGACAGAGATCCTACATAATTTTTTTTTAAAATTAATTAATTTTCTATGGAATTTCCAATTTAACACTAGGATTTTTTTTTCATTTCCAATTATCTTTATATACAGAAGATCGATTAAGTATATAATTAGTAAAGATCTCATCAGTCTGTACCCACGCAGAAACACAAAGTGTAAAAATACTGTTTCAGTCCTAGTTATAGCATCACTGCACATTAGACAACACATTAAGAACAGATCCCTCATGGGATGTAAGTACACAGTGACTTCTGTTGCTGACTTAACAATTTGACACTCTTGTTTATGGTGTCAGTAATCTCCTGAGGCTCTAGTCATGAGTTGCCAAGCCTATGGAAGCCTTTAGAGTTCGCTGACTTTGATCTTATTCTGATAGGGTCATAGTCAAAGTGGAAGTTCTCTCCTCCCTTCAGAGAAAGGTACCTCCTTCTTTGATGGCCCCATTATTTCCACTGGGATCTCACTCACAGAGATCTTTAATTTAGGTCTTCTTCTTTTTTTTTTCTTTTCCATGGTATCTTGGCTTTCCATGCCTACAATACTCTCATGGGCTCTTCAGCCAGATCCAAATGCCTTAAGGGCTGATTCTGAGGCCAGAGTGTTGATTAGGACGTCTGCCATTCTATGAGTCTGCTGTGTATCCCACTTCCCATGTTGGATCCTTCTCTCCCTTTTTGATTCTATCAGTTAGTATTAGCAGACACTTGCCTTGTTTGTGTGATCCCTTTGATTCTTAGACCTATCAGGGCCATCAATTGTGAACTGAAATTAATCACTTGGACTAGTGAGATGGCATTGGTACATGCCACCTTGATGGGATTGTATTGGAATGCCCTGGCACGTTTCTAACTCCATCAGTTGGGGCAAGTCTGATTGAGCATGTCCCAAATTGTACATCTCCTCCCTCTCTTTTTCCACTCTTAAATTTAACAGGGATCACTTTTCAGTTAAAATTTAAACACCTAAGAATAATTGTGTGTTAATTACAGAGTTCAACCACTAGTACTAGAACAACAACTACAACAACAACAACCACAACAACAAATAATAAAAAGGATAAAGTATTACATTGTGCATCTAGAGTGAGGACAAGAGCTGATCAGGTCATTGTTTCTTATAGTGTCCATTTCACTTCCACAGGTTTCCCGTTTGGTGCTAAGTTTTCAATGATCAGGGAAAACAAATGATATTTGTTTCTTTCGGTCTGGCTTAATTCACTCAGCATGATGTTTTCCAGATTGCTCCATCTTGTTGCAAATGACCGCGTTTCACTGTTTCTTACTGCTGTATAGTATTTTATGGAGTACATTTCCCATAATTTCTTTATCCAATCTACTGTTGATGGGCATTTGGGTTGGTTCCAGGGCTTAGCTATTGTGAATTGAGCTGCAATAAACATTAATGTGCAGATGGCTTTTTTATTTGCCAAATTAATTTCCTTTGGGTAAATTCCAAGGAGTGGGATGGCTGGGTTGTATGGTAGGGTTATATTCAGGTTTCTGAGGAATCTCCAGACTGACTTCCATAGTGGCTTAACCAGTTTGCATTCCCACCAACACTGGGAACAACAACAGCATCTGTTGTTGGTACATTTCTGAATGTGAGCCATTCTCACCGGGGTGAGGTGGAGCCTCATTGTTGTTTTGATTAGCATTTCCTGATTGCTAGAGATCTTGAACATTTTTTCATGTGCCTGTTGGCCATTTGGATTTCCTCTTTCGAAAAATTTCTATTGAGGTCCTTGGCCCATCTCTTAAGTGGGTTGTTTGTTTTGATGTTGTGGAGTTTGTTGATTTCTTTGTAGATTCTGGTTATTAACCCTTTATCTGTTGCGTAGTTTGCAAATCTTTTTTCCCATTCTGTCGGTTGCCTCTTCACTTTCCTGACTGTTTCTTTTGAAGTACAGAAACTTCTCAATTTGATGCAATCCCAAATGTTAATTTTGGTTTTGACTGCCTGTGCTCCTGGGGTCTTTTCCAAGAAGTCTTTGCCTGTGCCAACATCTTGCAGGGTTTCTCCAATGTTCTCTAATAATTTGATGGTGTCGGGTCACAGATTTAGGTCTTTAATCCACGTGGAGTGGATTTTTGTGTAAGGTGTAAGGTAGGGGTCTTGCTTCATGCTTCTGCATGTGGAAATCCAATTTTCCCAGCACCATTTATTGAATAGACTGTCCTTATTCCAGGGATTAGTTTTGGATCTTTGTTCGAATATAAATTGGCTGTAGATGTTTGGATTGATTTCTGGTGTTTCTCTTCTGTTTCATTGGTCTATCCATCTGTTTATGTACCAGTACCATGCTGTTTTGATAACAACTGCCCTGTAGTATGTCCTGAAATCTGGTATTGTGATGCCTCCGGCTTTGTTTTTGTTGTACAAGATTGCTTTGGCTATTTGAGGTCTTCTGTGTCTCCATATGAATTTCAGCATCATTTTTTCCAGATCTGAGAAGAATGTCTTTGGTACCTTGATTGGTATTGCATTGAATGTATAAATTGCTTTTTGGAGAATGGACATTTTGATGATATTGATTCTTCCAATCCATGAGCATGGAAGATTTCTCCATTTTTTGGTATCCTCTTCTATTTCTTTCTTTAAGGTTTTGTAATTTTCATCGTAGAGATCTTTAACGTCCTTGGTTAAGTTTATTCCAAGGTATTTGATTGTTTTTGTAGCTATTGTGAATGGGATTGATCATAGAAGTTCTTCCTCAGCCGTGGCATTGCCTGTGTATACAAAGGCTGTTGATTTTTGTGCATTGATCTTACATCCTGCTACTTTGCCAAACTCTTCGATGAGATCCAGCAGTCTTTTAGTAGAGTTCTTTGGGTCCCCTAAATAAAGAATCATATCATCTGCAAAGAGGGATAGTTTGAGTTCTTCCTTCCCAATTTGTATCCCTTTAATTTATTTTTCTTGCCTAATACCTCTGGCCAAAACTTCCAGAACTCTATTGAAGAGCAGTGGTGAGAGTGGGCATCCCTGTCTGGTACCCGATCTAGTGGAAATGCTTCCAACTTTTCCCCATTCAATAGGATGTTGGCCATGGGTTTTTCATATATTGCTTTGATTGTATTGAGGAATGTTCTTTCCATGCCCAGCTTGCTTAGAGTTTTCATCATGAAAGGGTGTTGTATTTTATCAAATGCTTTCTCTGCGTCTATTGAGAGAATCATATGCTTTTTTCTGCAGTCTGTTAATGTGGTGTATCACATTGATTGTTTTGCGAACATTTAATCATCCCTGCATACCAGGGATAAATCCCACTTGGTCTGGTTGGATGATCTTTCTGATGTGTTGTTGCATTCTATTGGCCAGAATTTTATTGAGTATTTTTGCGTCTATGTTCATCAGGAATATTGGTCTGTAATTCTCTTTCAATGTTGCATCTTTTTCCGGCTTAGCAATTAAGGTGATGCTGGCTTCATAGAAAGAATTTGGAAGGATTCCCTCTTTTTTGATTGTTTTGAATAGTTTGAGAAGAATTGGAGTTAATTCTTTTTTAAATGTCTGGTAGAACTCAGCAGTGAATCCATCTGGTCCTGGGCTTTTCTTTGTTGGGAGGGCCTTTATTACTGTTTCAATTTCTGTGTCAGTTATGGGTCTGTTTAGGTTTTCTATGTCTTCCTGGCTCAATTTAGGCAGGTTGTATGTGTCCAGGAACCTGTCCATTTCTGATAGATTTCCCTGTTTGCTGGCATACAAGTCCTTGTAGTAATTTCTGATGATTCTTTTTATTTCTGTGGTATCTCTTGTTATGTTTCCATTTTCAACTCTGACTTTATTGATTTGGGTCTTTTATCTGCTTTTGTTGGTAGTTGGGCCAATGGGGTGTCAATATTGTTTATTTTTTCAAAAAACCAGCTCCTCATATGGCTAATTTTTTGTAATTTTTTTGGTTCAATCCTGTTGATTTCTCTTTGATTTTAATTATTTCTCTTCTCCTACTAGATTTGGGTCTGGTTTGCTGTGGATTTTCTAGATCCTTGAGATGACTTGAAAGTTCATCTATTTGGTGCCTTCCAATTTCTTGATGTAGGCACCTATTGCTATAAACTTTCCCCTTAACACTGCTTTTGTTGTATCCCATAGGTTTTGGTATGTTGTGCTGTTATCCTCATTTACTTCCAGAAAATTTTTGATTTCTCTTTTAATTTCTTCTATGACCCATTGTTCATTCAGGAGCATGTTGTTCAATCTCCATGTGCTTGCACGTGCTCTAGGGATTCCCGAGTTGCTAATTTCCAACTTCATTCCTTTGTGGTCTGAGAAGCTGCATGGTGTGATTCTAATTCTTTTGAATTTGCTGAGACTTGCTTTATGGCCTAGTACTTGGTCAATCCTAGAGAAAGTTCCATGTACTGCTGAGAAGAATGTAAATTCTTTCTGTGTAGGATGAAAAGTTCTGTAGATATCTGTTAGATCCATTTGTGCTATAGTGTCATTTAAATCTACTGTCTCCTTGTTGATCTTCTATACTGTTGATCTGTCTATCTCTAAGAGTGGAGTATTGAAATCCCCCAGTACTATTGTATTGGTGTCTAAGTCTCCCTTTAAGTCCCTTAACAAGTCTTTTAAATAAACCGGTGGCTTGTAATTAGGTGCATATACATTGATTATCATTATATCTTAGGATTTTTTTTTATGTTTCACTGTGGTGAGTTTAATTACGACATGTTGTGTTGAGGATCTCTTTTGGTCATATTTATTAGGGGTTCTATAAGCTTCCTGTACCAGGATGTCTCTGTCCTTCTCTAAACCTGGGAAATTTTCTTCTAGTATCTCACCAAAAAGGCCTTCTAATCCTTTTTCTCTCTCCAAGCCTTCAGGAAATCCTAGAACCCAAATGTTGGTTTTTTTAATAGTACCCTGTAGATTCCCGACAATATTTTTTAGATTTCTAATTCCCTCTTCTTTTCTTTGGTTTGACTGTTTCCTTTCCTGTGCTCTGTCTTCTAAGTCTGATATTTTCTCTTCTGCTTCACCCATTCTTTTTTTAAGGCTCTCTAATGTGTTTGTCATTTGATCTATTGAGTTCTTCATTTCATTATGATTTCTCATCACTATCACAGTTTCTTGTTCTACTAGTTGTTTCATTTCATTTTGATTCCTCCTTAATATTTCATTTTCACGAGAGAGATTTTCTATCTTGTCCATTAAGGATTTCTGTAGTTCAAGAATTTGTTTTTGAGAACTTCTTAATGATCTTACCAATTTTTTGAGATCCTCTTCTTGCATTTCTTCTATCTCTTCATCTTCATAATCTTGCATTGGGGTGTCTTGTTCATTTGGGGGCATCATAGTTTCTTCCTATTTCTTGTTATCTTGGTTTCTGCATTTGTTGTTTGGCATATTGGAGATAATTTATGTTTTTTTCCCCTGTGGTGTTTTTTTCTCGTTATACTATGCCTCTAGATTCAGTGGGCTTCTGCTTTGATGGATCCTTAGAGGCTGTGATGGGTGTGGCCAGAGAGCTCTGTTTGATTCTTCAGGTTTAAGGGTGTGCCAAAGGTGACTCACCCAGATTATTCTCTCCCTTGCTCACTCTCTCTCTTTTTTTTTTTTTGACTCAGTTGGGAAGTAATTCTGCGCAGCTGAGTGGAATTGAGGGTATTGAAATCTGGCCTCTGTGGTATTCATTTGATCTACCCCTGGAACCACACAAAGAATTTTTGCAGCCCTCAATGTGTTCTCAAATTTCTCCTCAGTCCCAAGGTTACCGAGTTTGTGTACTCAGTGAGTTCACTCGCCCCCTCTCGGGTTTTCACTGTCTCAGATTATTAGCTCCATCTACTTTCACTAGATTCTAACCTCCTGTTATTACTCCCAACCAGAGTCAAGTTTTTCTGCTTGACTACTCGCGGTTGCCAATTTACATATGTAAAATGGCACCTGTTCTTTGTCTTGCTTGGCTTCGTAAGGTGAGTGGAGAGAGAGGCTAGCGTCCATGTGGGTTTCCCTTATTTATTCATTTTTTTTCTCTCCTCCAGTCAGCTTGGTGAACTTTCCCCAGTGAGGCCTCAGGCCTCGTTCTGCCTTTCCCCACCAATGTCTCTGGTTTCTGAGGTTTTTGTCTTACCTCCAGTTCCCATGCTGGCGAGATTCTGTGGCTCGGCTCCCGTGGCTGGGCTTCCATGTGGTGGGCTCCCCATAGGTCCTCTGTGTCACATCCACTAGATCCGGAAGCGTTTCCTCTGCAGTTTTTTTCTTGAGTCTTTTCCTGAGGCTACAGTAACTCTATTTTTATTAAACTATCTTTTTCCGGACTATCGGTGCAAGCCCTCACTATCTGCCATCTTGGCTCCACCCCTAGTGATATAAGTTTTAAAATCTGATTGTCCTGTTGTGTTCTTACCAGTCATGATGATTATCTTGATAAAAGGAGACCCAGAGTCCTAGAAGGGACAATAGATGTGTAAAATCCTTCAGTTTCTTTCTTTCCTTTTTAAAGATTTACCCATTTATTTGAAAGGAAGAATTACAGAGAGAAGAGTGAGAGAGATCATTTGTTGGCTCACACCCCAAAGGGCCACAGAGGGGTAGGCCAGGCTGAAGCCAGGAACTAGGATCTTAATTCAACTTGTCACAAATGGGTGCAGGAGTGCAGACACTTGGCCATCCTCTGCTGCTTTCCCAGGTGCATTAGCAGGGAGACGGATCAGAGTGGAGCAACCAGGACTCGAAGTGTAACCCATATGGGATGCTGCATCATAGGTGGTAGCTTAACCTGCAATGCCACAATGCTGGCCCTCTCTTTAACTGCTTTGCAACATGCTGTATAGAATTAACACAAGTGGCTCATGTCAATTGATTAGTTTCATAATTTTAAACATGTTTATTTAAAGAGTTGCATCATCATAGTTTTGTACTCTTCTCTAAATATACTTCTAATCGATTTCACAGAAAATATTCTTAAATATAGATTTTTGGCTACTTTAGACAAGAATTTCCAGAACTCTGAGGGAAAGAAAAAAACTAAAAACCCCATTAAACTGCTAATGGAGGGGCTAGTGCTATGGCACAGTGTGTTAAAGCCCCAGCAAAAAACATGAAGGAACTGATACTGTAAGATCTGGATATAGTACCCAAGGCTGGCTGATATGTCTAAGAATTAAGGTACTTGTTCACTTAGACACATTAGTTCAAGTTGGGCAGTTTTTTACTGCAGTGCATAGCTCATAGTGTGTGCTGTCACTTCTGGAAAAAGGTAGGTGACTGGCTCATTTCTAGCTATTTGAGAGATTCTAAGCCATACTATTTGATAACTGAAATATTACTAAAAGAAAAAAAGCAGGGGCTGACGCTGTGGCGTAGCGGGCATACAAAAAGCAGTGTTAAGAGGAAAGCTTATAGGTGCCTACATCAAGAAATTGGAAAGGCACCAAATAGATAAGCTTTCAAGTCATCTCAAGGATTTAGAAAATCTGCAGCAAAAAGGAAACATAACAACAGACACCACAGAAATAAAAAGAATCATCAGAAATTACTACAAGGACTTGTATGCCAGCAAACAGGGAAATCTATCAGAAGTGGATAGATTCCTGGACACATACAACCTACCTAAATTGAACCAGGAAGACATAGAAAACCCAAACAGACCCATAACTGAGACAGAAATTGAAACAGTAATAAAGGCCCTCCCAAAAAAAGAAAAGCCCAGGACCAGATGGATTCTGCTGAATTCTACCAGACATTTAAAGAAGAATTAACTGAATTAACTCCAAATCTCCTACAACTATTCAGAGCAATCAAAAAAGAGGGAATCCTCCCAAATTCTTTCTATGAAGCCAGCATCGCCTTAATTCCTAAGCCAGAAAAAGATGCAGCATTGAAAGAGAATTACAGACCAATATCACTGATGAACATAGATGCAAAAATACTCAATAAAATTCTGGCCAATAGAATGCAACAACACATTAGAAAGATCATCCACCCAGATCAAGTGGGATTTACCCCTGGTATGCAGGGATGGTTTAACTTTCATAAAACAATCAATGTGATACACCACATTAACAGACTGCAGAAGAAAAACCATATGATTCTCTCAATAGGCGCAGAGAGAGCATTTGATAAAATACAACACCCTTTCATGATGAAAACTCGGAGCAAAATGGGTATAAAAGGAACATTCCTCAATACAATCAAAGCACTTTATGAAAAACCCACGGCCAACATCCTATTGAATGTGGAAAAGTTGGAAGCATTTCTTAAAGCAGCAATATAAACTGCCAGCCCAGAATATTATATCCTGCAAAGCTCTAATTTGTGAATGAAGGTGAAATTAAGACTTTTCATAGCAAACAGAAACTGAAAGAATTTGTTGCCACTCATCCTGCCCTGCAAAAGATGCTTAAAGATGTGTTACACACAGAAACACAGAAACATGGTCACCAACATGAAAGAAGATAAAGGAAGGAAACCTCACAGCAAAAGATCACAGGAAGCTCAATTTCTCTTTGACATAGAATTAAACTCTGATGCTCTGTTAAAGCAATGTGTTAAAGTAATCTATTATGTTCTCTTGATGTCTGTTAAATTCTAATTGTTCAAAAACAGCTGAATTTTTATTAAGAGCTATGGGTTATTTAAATATGTGCTTATTTTCAAATATTTGAAGAATCACCTTGTAACAATGATCAAATTTGGTCTATGTTATGTCATGATTTTAAGGAATCTTATTTCAACCAGATATTTTGGATTTTGGCCTTCTTGGCATTCTTGACAGGCATTCAAAAAATCAAAGTTTCAAACAATCTGGACTCTAAAATTTCCAGTGTGTAACCTGAATCTGTGTATCATATGTTTTAAACTTGTTGGTAGAAAGAAACTAAAAACATTTTATATGGTTGTGCTTAAGTTTACTGGTTAAACAAACCACACCATGTTAGATATTTAAGAGGTGTTTTCAAATACATGATTCTTAAAATTTATAGAAGGGATTGGACCTTCTGGTAAATGTTTTCTTAAGTTGTTATCTAAAGGTTGAAACTGTTTGCTAAGTATTCATGTCATATTGCTATTGTCAGCAAGCGATCTAAGGTTGAAATTGCTAAGTATTCATGTAATATTGCTATTGTCAGCAAGCGATCTAAGACCTGTTCCCTCATTTCTCTATTCTAAGCCCAACTTGTTCTTCCATTTCTCTATTCTCTTCAAGGTAGGAAACTAATTCTATTATGAAGGAAACTGTAGGATGCACAATTTAATCTTTAGACCTTATAAAAGAGATGGCTAACATTTTTCAGTAATAGCATAGCCAAAATAAGAACTTGAATAATAATCTCACAGCTAGATTCACTTCACCATCAGTGAAGTATACAGTAAGTAGAAAAAACCTCCCTTTCAGACCAAAGGGAAAGAAAGTTATAAAGTGAGAATATAATTTTCCTCATGGGCATTGTCTACCTTAGAAAAACTACTACAGAACATGCCTGTGACTAAGACTTGTAGTTCAGGCCACCGAAGATTAGAGATGGGACTCGGGCACTCCCTTGACTTGCATCCTCTGGTCTGCTTTAATACAATCCACGAGGAAAAGAAAGCTAGGCATCAGAAGCAATGGGTGGCAGGCATATTAATGGCTGATCTGTACAGTGATCTGCCCTCAAGGAGAGCCAACAGGCCAGTCCACTGCAGTGGCTTTCAATGTGGTAAGCCTGGGCTTCAGCAGAAGTCAGCTTGTGAAGAGCCCTGGCAGCTCTGCCAAGAGTTGGATCACTGGAAATGGACCTGCCCTGGAGTCGAAGGATGCCCAGGTCAGAGCCACAGATCTTATTGGCTCTAAGCTGAAAAGCCCTTCACTCAGCCCAACTTCCAAAGTGACAATTACAGCTGAGGGTATGGCCAAGTAGGGTCAGCAACATTGCAGGCAGAACTGTAAATTTCTTGTTAGAGATGCCCCCTGCCTTTACCTGGCCAGCTCTCCTCCCAGGCCAGCCAAGTAATGAAAGTCAACAGAGTGCCTTCCCCTAGGAGGTTCACACCTCCCTTAGGATGTACCCCATGTGAAGAGATGGATAGGTCTGGGCCTCTTAACTTACAAGGCCTAAAGCCCAACAAATTATTATCAAGCCCCTTCTGTCAGGGTCTATTTGCCTCTCAATCAGAAAACTTAGTTGTAGCTTAGACAGCACCTTTCTTAGCTCCTCTAATAATGACTCTGTCCTTTGTTCTAGACCCTGTCTAGCACACTTGGGCCTCATTCCTTTGTAATCATAACCTCTACTCTACCACCAATGGCTCTACTCCCAACCTGTGTGTACTGATGGTCCTCTTCCCCACTTAATGATGTATAATTATTCAAACCTGGTAAATGCCACTCTTAGGATCATTGGTTACAATCCTCACCCTGTTTTTTATGACCTTGTCTAAATATGATCAGAGTCGGCAAACTTGGAAGGCTTCCATAGCCTTGGCAACTCATGACGACAGCCTAGGGTGGTTACTGGCGCCATAAACTAGAGTGTCAATTTGTTGGGTCTACAACAGGAGTCACTGTGCACTTGCTCCTCATGCGGGATCTCTGTCCTTAATGTGTTGTGCATTGTGATTTAATGCTATAACTAGTACTCAAACAGTATGTTTCACTTTGTGTTTCTATGTGGGTGCAAACTGTTGAAATCTTTATACTAAATTGATCTTCTGTATATAAAGAGAATTAAAAATGAATCTTGATGTGAATGGAAGGGGAGAGGGATCGGGAGAGGGGAGGGTTGCAGGTGGGAGGGAAGTTGTGGGAGGGGGAAGCCATTGTAATCCATGAGCCGTACACTGGAAATTTATATTCATTAAATAAAAGTTTAAAAAAAAAGTTGGAAGCATTTCCACTGAAATCTGGTACCAGAGAGGAATGCTCATTCTCACCACTGCTCTTCAATATAGTTCTGGAAGTCTTAGCCAGAGCTATTAGGCAAGAAAAAGAAATTAAAGGGATACCAATTGGGAAGGAAGTACTCAAACTATCCCTCTTTGCAGATGATATGATTCTGTATATAGGGTACCCAAAGAACTCTACTAAGAGACTATTTGAACTCATAGAAGAGTTTAGCAAAGTAGCAGGATATAAAATCAATGCACAAAAATCAACAGCCTTTGTATACACAGGCAATGCCATGGCTCAGGAAGAACTTCTGAGTTCAATCCCATTCTCAGTAGCTACACAAACAATCAAATACCTTGGAATAAACTTAACCAAGGACATTAAAGATCTGTACAATGAAAATTACAAAATCTTAAAGAAAGAAATAAAAGAGAATACCAAAAAATGGAAAAATCAGAGTGGCAAGATGGCGGAATAGGAAGGGAGCACACTGATAATCTGGGAAGAGACAGTTTAATAAAGGTAGAAATACAGCAGTTTCAATGAAGAGTAGGAGAAGAAACAGCAGAGGAAACTCTTCTGGAACTAGTGATTCACAGTGGACCTGTGTGGAGAGTGTGGGAGCCCAAGTTCGGGACACCAGCGGCAGAATCAACACACCAGCACTGGAACGCGAGGTGAGCCGAACCTCAATAGCCCGAGACACCAGCAGGAAAGTGGAAACAGGAGACTAGAGGGAACGAGGCTTGAAACCCAGTGGGGAAAATTTCACCAGGCTAACTAGAAGAGATAGAGGGGAAAAAAATGACTGATATGGTCATGAGTTTCTCTCTCTCCGCTCACCCCTCAAAGGCGAGCAAGACAAACAGCAGGCGTCATTTTGGACATACGTCATAAGCAGGGCGACCTCAGGTCTGCACTGGCCCTGAGTCTAGCAGAAAAACCTGCTCTGGGGGTGAAATAACAGGAGATTAGGATCTAACTTGGCAACCCGGTGGGAGACTGCAGGAGAATTGGAGCCCACACTGAGGGCAGCAGAGATTCCCTGTGTGGTCCTTG
This sequence comes from Lepus europaeus, assembly GCF_033115175.1. Taxonomy (NCBI): domain Eukaryota; kingdom Metazoa; phylum Chordata; class Mammalia; order Lagomorpha; family Leporidae; genus Lepus; species Lepus europaeus. The sequence goes on from NC_084836.1 coordinate 72,712,642, forward strand.
GGAAACAGCTTTCAATCTCTGGCTCCTGTGGGTATATCATTCACCTGCTAACTACCTCCAATTACGTTCAGCTGTGTGGAATTACTTCCCTTTTGACTAAAAAAAAAGAATGAAAGAAAGAGAGATTTACCACGCCTAACCTGGGAGTGTCACCTTTGGCACACGCTCAACCCTGAGGAACCAAACAGAGCTCTCAGGCCACACTCATCTCAAGCCTCTAAGGCTCCATAGAAAGCAGATAGTCCACTTAAAATAGAGCCATAGTATAACAAGAAAAAACACCACAGTGAAGAAACCAAATATCTCCAACATGCCAAACAACAAACGCAAAAACCGAGGTAACAAGAAAAAGGAAGAAACTATGATGCCTCCAAATGAAAAAAAAACACCACAGTTCAAGATTTGAAGATGATGAGATAGAAGAAATGCAAGAAGTGGATCTCAAAAAATTGGTAAGATCATTAAGAAGTTCTCAAAAGCAAATTCTTGAACTACAAAAATCCTTAATGGACAAGATAGAATATCTGTTGCACGAAAATGAAATATTGAGGAATCAAAATGAAATGAAACAACTAGTAGAACAAGAAACTGTGATAGTGATGAGAAATCATAATGAAATGAAGAACTCAATAGATCAAATGACAAACACATTAGAGAGCCCTAAAAACAGAATGGGTGAAGCTGAAGAGAGAATATAAGACTTAGAAGACAGAGAACAGGAAAGGAAACAGGCAAACCAAAGAAAAGAAGAGGAAATGAGAAATCTAAAAAATATTGTCAGGAATCTACAGGAAACTATCAAAAAACCCAACATTTGGGTTCTAGGCGTTCCTGAAGGCATGGAGAGACAGAATGGATTAGAAGGCCTTTTAGTGAGATACTTGCAGAATATTTCCCAGGTTTGGAGAAGGACAGAGGCATCTTAGTACAGGAAGCTTATAGAACCCCTAATAAACATGACCAAAAGTGATCCTCACCATGACATGTTGTAATCAAACTCACCACAGTGAAACATAAAGAAAAGATCCTAAAGTGTGCAAGAGAGAAACGTCAGATTACTTTCAGGGGATCTCCAATTAGACTCACAGCTTACTTCTCATCAGAAACCCTACAAGCTAGGAGGGATTGGCGAGACATAGCCCAGGTACTAAGAGAGAAAAACTGCCAGCCCAGAATATTATATCCTGCAAAGCTCTCATTTGTGAATGAAGGTGAAATACAGACTTTTCATAGCAAACAAAAATTCAAAGAATTTGTTGCCACTCATTCTGCCTTGCAAAAGATGCTTAAAGATATGTTACACACAGAAACACAGAAACATGGTCCTCAATATGAAAGAAGGTAAAGGAAGGAACCTCACAGGAAAAGATCACAGGAAGCTCAATTTCTCTTTAACATATAATTAAAATCTGATTCTCTTTTAAAGCAATATGTTCTTTCCACTGGGATCTCACGCACAGAGATCTTTCATTTAGATCTTTTTTTTTCCCATGGTATCTTGTCTTTCCACGCCTACAATAATCTCATGGGCTCTTCAGCCAGATCCGAATGCCTTAAGGGCTGATTCTGAGGCCAGAGTTTTGTTTAGGACATCTGCCATTCTGAGTCTGCTGTGTATCTCGCTTCCCATGTTGGATCCTTCTCTCCCTTTTTGATTCTATCAGTTAGTATTAGCAGACACTTGTCTTGTTTGTGTGATCCCTTTGACTGTTAGACCTATCAGAGCCATCAATTGTGAGCTGAAATTGAGCACTTGGACTAGTGAGATGGCATTGGTACATGCCACCTTGATGGGATTGTGTTGGAATCCCCTGGCACATTACTAATTCCTCCATTTGCGGAAGTCCGATTGAGCATGTCCCAAATTGTACATCTCCTCCCTCTCTTTTTCCACTCTTAAATTTAACAGGGATCACTTTTCAGTTAAGATTTAAACACCTAAGAATAATTGTGTGTTAATTACAGAGTTCAACCACTAGTACTAGAACAACAACAACCACAACAACAAATACTAAAAAGGATAAAGTATTACATTGTACATCTAGAGTCAGGACAAGAGCTGATCAGGTCATTGTTTCTGGGCCATCAAAGAGGGAGCTACCTTTCTCGGAAGGTAGGAGAGATCTTCCACTTTGACAATGACACTATCGGAATAAGATCAAAGTCAGTGAACTCTAAAGGCTTCCATAGCCCTGACAACTCATGACTAGAGCCTAGGGAGATTACTGACGCCATGAACAGGAGTGTCAAATTGTTAAGTCAGCAACAGGAGTCATTGTGTACTTACACCCCATGTGGGATCTGTCCTTAATATGTTGTCAAATGTGAAGTGATGCTATAACTAATACTGAAACAGTATTTTTACACTTTGTGTTTCTGTGTGGGTACAAACTGATGAGGTCTTTACTAAATATATACTGAATCAATCTTCTGTATATAAAGATAATTGGAAATGAAAAAAAAAAACAACCTGGTGTTAAATTGGAAATGGCATAGAAAATTAATTAATTTTAAAAAAAATATTATGTAGGATCTCTGTCTTTAATGTGCTGTACACTCTTATTTAATGCTATAACTAGTACTCCAACGGTAGTTTTTTCACTTTGTGTTGCTATATGGGGGCAAACTGTTGAAATCTTTGCTTAATATATACTAAACTGATCTTCTGTATATAAAGAGAATTGAAAATGAATCTTGATGTGAATGGAAGGGGAGAGGGAGCTGGAAAGGGGAGGGTTGCAGGCTGGAGGTAAATTATGGAAGTGGGGAAGCCATTGTGACCCATAAGCTGTACTTTGGAAATTCATATTCATTAAATAAAAGTTCAATAAAAAAAGCAATATGTTAATCTACTATGTTCTCTTGATGACTGTTAAATTCTAATTGTAGAAACAGCTGATTTTATTAAGAGCTATGGGTTATTTAAATATGTGCTTATTTTCAAAGATTTGAATAACCACCTTGTAACAGTGACCAAATTTGAGCTATGTTATGTTATGATTTTAAGAAAACTTATTTCAACCAGATATTTTGGATTTTGAGCCTTCTTGGTGTTCTTGACAGGCATTCAAAAAAATCAAAGTTCCAAACAATCTGGACTCTAAAATTTCCAGTAAATCTTGGACTTTGGTTTTTCCAGTTTGGGCCCAACTGAAAAAATCGAAGGACCTATGTCTCTCATCTTATAGAGACGCCAACTAATCAAGCTATTTGGACTATATTAGAAGTACTGTCAAGATGTGACGTGGTACTAAATTTTAAGTTTCTATAATGGAAAATGCTATTAATACAAATGTTTGAGAATTAGAAAGACTAATGATCTTGTGTTACTAGACATGATAGTTATCTTAATGAGAAAGCCCCAGAGGCCTAAAGGGTTAAATACTTGTAAAATCCTACAGGTGCTTTCAAAAATACTGTGAAGTAAGCAAGTGCTTCTTGTTGGTTGATGAATTTATAATTTTAAACATGGCAACTTAAAGTCTTTTGTCATCCACAGTTATATATGATTGGCTGCTCATAAAACTAAAGCATTGTTGGTTCTGTGTTTAGCTGTCCTCTTACAGGTTCCTATGGACTTTTTCCAGCCACTTCTATTGTATTCAGTACTTAGGGATGGCTCTGTAAACAGATGAAGCCAATAATGTATTAACAGTACCAACTGAGAGAAAGTACGGTTAACTGAGGTTACTAAAAAAAAAACAATTCAAATCAATTGGCAATCTACAAAACGAGTTAGAGATTTTAAAAGCTATTATTAAAATTGCTATATTGGTCTATTATGTTATGTTATATGTGTGTACATATTGTATGTCCACATGGGAAAATTTTATTAACAATTTTATTTTAATTGGCTTATAGATAAGATTGTCCATAAATTTAAGCTGCTAAAATTAATCAAAGATACATTTTAATTCATGTGACCTGATGTATATATATATATATCATATGTTTTAAACTTGTTGTTAGAAAGAAACTAAAAACATTTTATGGTTGTGCTTAAGTTTACTGGTTAAACAAACTAGACCTTGTTATATATTTAAGAGGTGTTTCCAAATACATGATTCTTAAAATTTATAGAAGGCATTGGACCTTCTGGTAAATGTTTTCTTAAGTTGTTATCTAATGGTTGAAACTGTTTGCTAAGTATTCATGTCATATTGCTATTTTCAGCAAGTGATCTAGGATTTGTTCCCTCATTTCTCTATTCTAAGCCCAACTTGTTCTTTCATTTCTCTATTCTCTTCAAGCTAGGAAACTAATTCTATTATGAAAGAATCTGTAGGATGCACAATTTAATCTTTAGACCTTATAAAAGAGATGGCTAACATTTTTCTGTAATAGCATAGCCAAAATAAGAGCTTAAATTATAATTTCATAGCTAGATTCACTTCACCATCAGCGAAGTAAACAGTAACTAGAAAAAAACCTCCCTTTCAGACCAAAGGGAAAGAAATTTTTAAAGTGAGAATATAATTTTCCTCATGGGCATTGTCTACCTTAGAAAAACTACTACAGAACATGCCTGTGACTATAGACGTGTAGTTCAGGCCACCGAAGATTAGAGATGGGACTTGGGCACTCCCTTGACTTGCATCCTCTGGTCTGCTTTAACAAAAACCAGGAGGAAAAGAAAGCTAGGCATCAGAAGCAATGGGTGGCAGGCATATTAATGGCTGATCTGTACAGTGATCTGCCCTCAAGGAGAGCCAACAGGCCAGTCCACTGCAGTGGCTTTCAATGTGGTAAGCCTGGGCTTCAGCAGAAGTCAGCTTGTGAAGAGCCCTGGCAGCTCTGCCAAGAGTTGGATCACTGGAAATGGACCTGCCCTAGAGTCGAAGGATGCCCAGGTTAGAGCTACAGATATTATTGGCTCTAAGCTGAAAAGCCCTTCACTCAGCCCAACTTCCAAAGTGACAATTACAGCTGAGGGTATGGCCAAGTAGGGTCAGCAACATTGCAGGCAGAACTGTAAATTTCTTGTTAGAGATGCCCCCTGCCTTTACCTGGCCAGCTCTCCTCCCAGGCCAGCCAAGTAATGAAAGTCAACAGAGTGCCTTCCCCTAGGAGGTTCACACCTCCCTTAGGATATACCCCATGTGAAGAGATAGATAGGTCTGGGCCTCTTATCTTACAAGGCCTAAAGCCCACCAGATTATTATTAAGCCCCTTCTGTCAGGTTCTATTTGCCTCTCAATCAGAAAACTTAATTGTAGCTTAGACAGCACCTTTCTTAGCTCCTCTAATAATGACTCTGTCCTTTGTTCTAGACCCTGTCTAGCACACTTGGGCCTAATTCCTTCATAATCATAACCTCTACTCTACCACCAATGGCTCTACTCCCAACCTGTGTGTACTGATGGTCCTCTTCCCCACTTAATGCTGTATAATTGTTCAGACCCGGTTAATGCCACTCTTAGGATCATTGGTTACTATCCTCACCCTGTCTTTTATGACCTTGTCTAAATATGATCAGAGTCAGCGAACTTGGAAGGCTTCCATAGCCTTGGCAACTCATGACGACAGCCTAGGGTGGTTACTGGCACCATAAACTAGAGTGTCAATTTGTTGGGTCAACAACAGGAGTCACTGTGTACTTGCCCCTCATGTGGGATCTCTGTCCTTAATGTGCTGTACATTTTGATTTAATGCTATAACTAGTACTCAAACAGTATGTTTCACTTTGTGTTTCTATGTGGGTGCAAACTGTTGAAATCTTTACTTAATATATACTAAATTGATCTTCCGTATTTAAAGAGAATTGAAAATGAATCTTGATGAGAATGAAAGCGGATAGGGATCGGGAGAGGGGAGGGTTGCTGGTGGGAGGGAAGTTATGGGAGGGGGAAGCCATTGTAATCCAAAAGCTGTACATTGGAAATTTACATTCATTAAATAAAAGTTAAAAAGAAATGGAAAAATCTTCCATGCTCATGGATTGGAATAATCAACATCATCAAAATGTCCATTCTCCCAAAAACAATTTGAAGATTCAATGCAATACCAATCAAAATACCAAAGGCATGCTTCTCAGATCTGGAAAAAATGATGCTGAAATTCATATGGAGAAACAGGAGACCTCGAATAGCTAAAGCAATCTTGTACAACAAAAACAAAGCCGGAATTATCACAATACCAGATTTCAGGACATACTACAGGGCAGTTGTTATCAAAACAGCATGGTACTGGTACAGAAACAGATGGATAGACCAATGGAACAGAATAGAAACACCAAAAATTAATCCAAACATCTACAGCCAACTCATATTTGATCAAAGGTCCAAAACCAATCCCTGGATTAAGGACAGTCTATTCTATAAATTGTGGTGGGAAAACGGATTTCCAAGTGTGAATCATGAAGCAAGATCACTACCTTTCTCCTTACACAAAAATTCACTCAACATGGATTAAAGACTTTAATCTATGACCCAAAGCCATCAAATTATTAGAGAGCATTGGAGATACCCTGCAAGATATAGGTACTGGCAAAGAGTTCTTGGAAAATACCCCAGGAGCACAGGCAGTCAAAGCCAAAATTAATATTTGGGATTGCATCAAATTGAGAAGTTTCTTTACTGCAAAAGAAACAGTCAGGAAAGTGAAGAGGCAACCGACAAAATGGGAAAACATATTTGCAAACTATGCAACAGATAAAGGGTTAATAACCAGAATCTACAATGAAATCAAGAAACTCTACAACATCAAAACAAACAACCCACTTATGAGATGGGCCAAGGACCTCAATAGACATTTTTCAAAAGAGGAAACCCAAATGGCCAACAGATACATGAAAAAATGTTCAAGATCACTAGCAATCAGAGAAATGCAAATCAAAACCACAATGAGGTTCCACCTCACCCCGGTGAGAATAGCTCACATTCAGAAATCAACCAACAATAGATGCTGGAGAGGATGTGGGGGAAAAAGGGACACTAACCCACTGTTGGTGGGAATGCAAACTGGTTAAGCCACTATGGAAGTCAATCTGGAGATTCCTCAGAAACCTGAATATAACCCTACCATACAACCCAGCCATCCCACTACTTGGAATTTACCCAAAGGAAATTAAATTGGCAAACAAAAAAGCCATCTGCATATTAATGTTTATTGCAGCTCAATTCACAATAGCTAAGCCCTGGAACCAATCCAAATGCCCATCAACAGTAGATTGGATAAAGAAATTATGGGACGAGGAGGGGGAGGAGCCAAAATGGCAGATAGTGAGGGCTCACACTAGTCCGGGAAAAGATAGTTTAATAAAAGTGGAGTTACTGTAGCCTCAGGAAAAGACTCAAGAAAAAAACTGCAGAGGAAATTCTTCCAGATAGTGGATGTGACACAGAGGACCTACAGGGAGCCCACCACGTGGAAACCCAGCCTTTGGAGCCAAGCCGCAGAATCTCACCGGCACGGGAATGGAAGGCAAGACAAAACCTCAGAAACCCGAGACATTGGCAGGGAAAGGCAGAGGTTGAGGCCCCACTGGGTAAAGTTTACCAGGCTGACTGGAGGAAGGAAAAAAATTGAATAAATCAGAGAACCAGTATGGACACTAGCCTCTCTCTCCTCTCACTGTACAAAGCCGAGGAAGACAAAGAGCAGGTGCCATTTTACATATGTAAAGCGGAAACCATGAGTAGCCAGGCAGAAAAACTTGACTCTAGTTGGGAGAAATAACAGGAGGTTAGAATCTAGCAAAAGCAGGTGGAGCTAACAATCTGAAACTGAAAATTCGAGGGGGGGGGGCGAGCGAACTACCGAGGACACAAACTCGGTAACATTGGAACTGTGGCGAAACTTGAGAACACATTGAGGGCTGCATAAACTCTTTGTGTGGTCCCTGGGGTAGATCAAACAAATACTCACAGAGGCCAGATTTCAACTACCCTCAATTCCACTCAGCTGTGCAGAATTACTTCCCAACTGAGTCAAAAAAAAGAGAGAGAGAAATCGAGCAAAAAGCAAGGGAGAGAACAATCTGGGTGAGTCACTTTTTGCACATCCTTAAACCTGAAGAATCAAGCAGAGATCTCTGGCCACACCCATCACAGCCTCTAAGGATCCATCAAAGCAGACAGCCCACTGAATCTAGAGGCGTAGTATAATGAGAAAAAAACACCACAACCAAAAAGAAAAAAAAAACCCATAAATTATCTCCAACATGCCAAACAACAAACGTAGAAACCAAGGTAACAAGAGCAAGGAAGAAACTATGATGCCCCAAATGAACAAGACACCCCAATGCAAGATTATGAAGATGAAGAGATAGAGGAAATGCAAGAAGAGGATCTCAAAAAATTGATAAGAACATTAAGAAGTTCTCAAAAATTCTTGAACTACAGAAATCCTTAATGAGCAAGACCCCTACCTTTCACCTTACACAAAAATTCACTCAGCATGGATTAAAGAACATGAACATAACCCTACCATACAACCCAGCCATCCCACTCCTTGGAATTTACCCAAAGGAAATTAATTTGGCTAGTAAAAAAGCCATCTGTACATTAATGTTTATTGCAGCTCAATTCACAATAGCTAAGCCCTGGAACCAACCCAAATGCCCATCAACAGTAGACTGATAAAGAAATTATGGGGCATGTGCTCCATAGAATACTAAGAGACAATGAAACCGGTCATTTGCAACAAGATGGAGCAATCTGAAAAACATCATGCTGAGTGAATTAAGCCAGTCCCAAAGAGACAAATATCATTTGTTTTCCCTGATCGGTGACAACTGAGCACCAAACGGGAAACCTGTGGAAGTGAAATGGACACTATAAGAAACAATGACCTGATCAGCTCTTGTCCTGACTCTAGATGTACAATGTAATACTTTATCCTTTTTTGTATTTGTTGTTGTGGTTGTTCTAGTACTAGTGGTTGAACTCTGTAATTAATACACAATTATTCTTAAGTGTTTAAATTTTAACTGAAAAGTGATCCCTGTTAAATATAAGAGTGGGAAAAATAGAGGGAGGAGATGTACAATTTCGGACATGCTCAATCAGACTTGCCCCAAATGGTGGAGTTAGAAACGTGCCAGGGCATTCCAATACAATCCCATCAAGGTGGCATGTACCAATACCATCTCAGTAGTCCACGTGATTAATTTCAGTGTATTTTAGGCATGGAAAGCCAAGACACCATGGAAAAGAAAAAAAGAAGAGGACCTAAATGAAAGATCTCTGTGAGTGAGATCCCAGAAGAAAGAACAGGGCCATCAAAGAAGGAGGTACCTTTCTCTGAAGGGAGGAGAGAACTTCCACTTTGACTATGACCCTGTTGGAATAAGATCAAGTTGGCAAAATCTAAAGGCTTCCATAGGCTTGGCAACTCATGACTAGAGCCTAGGGAGATTACTGACGCCATAAACAAGAGTGTCAAATTGTTAAGTCAGCAACAGGAGTCACTGTGTGCTTACATCCCATGTGGGATCTGTCCTTAATGTGTTGTCTAATGTGAAGTGATGCTATAACTAGTAATGACACAGTATTTTTACACTTTGTGTTTCTTTGTGGGTGCAAACTGATGAAATCTTACTAATTATATACAGAATCTATCTATCGTCTTTATATAAAGATAATTGGAAGTGAAAAAAAAACTTGGTGTTAAATTGGAAATTACATAGAAAATTAATCATTTTTTTAAAAAAATATCATGTAGGGTCTCTGTCATTAATGTGCTGTACACTGTTATTTAATGCTGTAACTAGTACTCCAACAGTATTTTTTCACTTTGTGTTGCTATATGGGGGCAAACTGTTGAAATCTTTGCTTAATATATACTAAACTGATCTTCTGTATATAAAGAGAATTGAAAGTGAATCTTGATGTGAATGCAAGGGGAGAGGGAGCGGGAAAGGGGAGGGTTGTAGGTGGGAGGGAAGTTATGGGAGGGGGGAAGCCATTGTAATCCATAAGCTGTACTTTAGAAATTTATATTCATGAAATAAAAGTTTAATAAAAAAAGAAATTATGGGACATGTACTCTATAGAATACTATACAGCAGTCAAAAAAATTGAAATCCGGTCATTTGCAACAAGATGGATCAATCTGGAAAACATCATGCTGAGTGAATTAAGCCAGTCCCACAGAGGCAAATATCACTTGTTTTCCCTGATCGGTAACAACTAACTGAGCATCAAAGGGGAAACCTGTGGAAGTGAAATGGACACTATGAGAAACAGTGACTTGATCAGCTCTTGTGCTGACTGTTGATGAACAATGTAATACTTTATCCTTTTTAGTATTTTTTTGTTCTAGCACTAGTGGTTGAACTCTGTAATTAACACACAAGTATTCTTAGGTGTTTAAATCTTAACTGAAAAGTGATCCCTGTTAAATATAAGAATGAGAAAAAAAGAGGGAGGAGATGTACAATTTGGGACATGCTCAATCGGACTTGCCACAAATGATGGAGTTAGAAACGTGCCAGGGCATTCCAATACAATCCCATCAAGGTGGCATGTACCAATGCCATCTCAGTAGTCCAAGTGATCAATTTCAGTTCACAGTTGATGACTCTCATAGGTCTAAGCATCAAAGGGATCACACAAACAAGACTAATGTCTGCTAATACTAACTGATAGAATCAAAAAGGGAGAGAAGGATCCAACATGGGAAGTGGGATACACAGCAGACTCAGAATGGCAGATGTCCTAAACAACACTCTGGCCTCAGAATCAGCCCTTAAGGCATTCGGATCTGGCTGAAGAGCCCATGAGAGTATTGTAGGCATGGAAAGCCAAGGCACTCCGGAAAAAAAATGAAGACCTAAATGAAGGATATCAGCGAGTGTGATCCCAGTAGAAAGAACGGGGCCATCAAGGTAGGAGGTACCTTTCTCTGAAGGGAGGAGAGAACTTCCACTTTGACTATGACCCTGTCGGAATAAGATTGAAGTCGGCAAACCCTAAAGGCTTCCATAGCCTTGGTAACTCATGACTAGAGCCTGGGGAGATTACTGACGCCATAAACAAGAGTGTTAAATTGTTAAATCAACATCAAGAGTCACTGTGTACTTACGTCCCATGTGGAATCTGTCCTTAATGGGTTGTCCAATGTGAAGTAATGACATAGCTAGTACTAAAACAGTATTTTTACACTTTGTGTTTCTGTGTGGGTGCAAACTGATGAAATCTTTACTTAGTATATACTGAATCGATCTTCTGTATATAAAGATAATTGAAAATGAAAAAAAAAACTTAGTGTTAAATTGGAAATTACATAGAAAATTAATCAATTTTTTTAAAATATCATGTAGGATCTCTGTCATTAATGTGCTGTACACTGTTATTTAATGCTGTAACTAGTACTCCAACAGTTTTTTTTTCACTTTGTGTTGCTATGTGAGGGTAAATTGTTGAAATCTTTATATATACTAAACTGATCTTCTGTATATAAAGAGAATTGAAAATGAATCTTGATATGATTGGAAGGGGAGAGCAAGCGGGAAAGGGGAGGGTTGTAGGTGGGAGGGAAGTTATGGAGGGGGGGACGCCATTGTAATCCATAAACTGTACTTTTGAAATTTATATTCATTAAATAAAAGATAAAAAAAGACATTTGTTTCAGAAAAAAAAGAAAACTTCTGAGAAAAGCACATTCTTTGACGGCCCCTTCTTTCCGCTGGAGTCTCATTCATGAAGATCGTTCATGCAGGAATTTTTTTTTTTTGCCACAATGTCTTAGAATTCCATGCCTGCAATGCTCTCATGGGCTTTTCAGCCATACCAGAATGCTTTAAGAACTCATTCTGAGGTCAGTATGCTATTTAAATCAATTGTCATTCTACAAGTCTTTTGTGTGGACTGCTTCCCAATTCATCATGTCTAAAAATGAAATGTCTGACCTCACTCTAAGTCTTGCTTTTTTTTTTTAATATTCATTTATTTGAAAGACAGGGTTACAAAGAGAAAGAAGAAGAGACAGAGATCTTCCAACTTCTGGTTCACTCCCAAAATGGCTGCAACAGCCAGATCTGGGCCCACCCAATGTCAAGAGCCAGGAGCTTCTTCCAGGTCTCCCAAGTGGTTCCAGAGGCCCAGTAGTTTGGCCATCCTCTGCTCATTTCCCAGGTACATTAGCAGGAAGATGGATCAGAAGTGGAGCAGCTGGGACTCAAACCCATGTCTATATAGGATACTGGCAAGGCAAGTAGTGGCTTTACCATCTACACCAAAGTGATAGCCCCATGCACACAAAGTCTTAATCAGTGACTCTATTCCTCATTTTAAACTGGAAGTTTTCTGGCAGAAAATCACTAATTTCTCTGGCTTCACTTGAGGTACAGAAAAACCAGTGTATTTCTTTTATTACAGCTGTAAAGTGATGATGCATCTGCAAGATAAAGCTATGCAGATACTGGCTGTGTAACCCTTCTATTTATATGGAAGACTGCTACAACAAAACCCAGAACTAGGAAGTTTTTTTTTTTTTTAAAGAAATGCCTACAGCGGCTGCTGTTGTGGTGTAGCAGGTAAAATTGCTGACTATGACTCCAGCATCCCATATGAGTACTGTTTTAGTCTTGGCTGCTTCACTTCCAATTCAACACCTTGCTAATGGCCTTGCAAAAATAATGGAAGATGACCCAGGTACTTATGTCCCTGCCACCCATGCAGTAGACCTGAAGAAGTGCCTGGCTCCTGGATCTGGCATTTATAATGCATCAGCCCTGGCTGATGCAGCCACCTGGGGAAGTGAACCAGCAGATGTAAGATATCTCTCTTTCTCTGTGTAACTATTAGGCAAGCAAGTAAATAAATAAATAAATAAAATAAATTCCTACAACCTCCTCTCCTTTCATCCTTAAAATACACATAACTCCACAAATTTCACAAAGCAGTCTGACATTGTTCCCTTTTCCTAAGGATGGAGGAGTAACAAAAAATAAAAACATTTGAGACAAAACCCCAAGCATCTTCTCTATCTCCCTAAGACCAGGGCATCTTTACCCATACTATATCAAAAATAATTCACTGAATTGAGGGATTGATACAGTAAGCCTTTAATCACTGCACATAAGAAGTTATTTGTTTCTGCAATAGATAAAACCCTACTGGCCAATATTGTCTAGATGGGTTTATTTAGGAGAGTTCTAAAACCAGGTAAGGAAACATCCCAGTCTGGGGCAGCAAATAGCTGCCAATTGTATGTAAACTCCCAGATTAACTGTAGCCCATCTGAACATCATTAAAATTACTTAAAGAATATGACATCTTCAACCAATAAGATGAAGGTCAAAAACACCACGGACCAATCAGGAACTTCGACACAAGGTGAACATGCATCTGTCACCTCTAATTTCAATCTACAAGAATCTTTGCCTCTAACTTCTTGGAGAGTCCTGGAGTTAAGCAATAGGTCCCTTGCTTCTCGATCTGGGATTTAAAATAAATGCTTCTTTACTCCACCACACCAATGTCAGTGATTGTTTTACTGTGTTTTGGGCAAGTATATACAGGTTAGGGGTTTCTATAGCAACACCACTAACCAGATTGGAGGTATGTCTTGCAATGAGGGCAAAGCTGAGACTTGATCCCAGGCATGCTGACATAAAAGATATGCTTCTCAAGGAATACTCCAATCACTATGCCAAATCCCATCATCTTAAATTTTTAAACTAATATTTTCTTTGAATTCCAGATAGACTGAAGGAGACAGCAGAGATCACCCATCTGCTGGTGCAGTCTCAAAATGCCCACAATAGTTGGGACTGAGTGAGGCCAAAGTGAGGCACCAAGAACTCATTCTAGGTCTCTCTCATGGATGGCCTGAATCTAAGTACTTTAACCCACAAGGGTGCGCGTTAGCAGGAAGATGGAATTAAGAAAAGAGCCAGGACTCTATTCTAGGCACTCTTGTAGGTGGATGTTCCAACTGGCAACACAACTGTTGTATCAAATTCCATCTGAGCTAATAATTTTGAATTATTTTCCCTCAGGAAACTCTTTCTCTACTGAAAAATAAGGAAAAACTGACATTTCTTTGAAAAAGCTTGTCAAATTTGGAAAATCTCACAAGTGAAAATAAGATACTCCCAGGAGTTATCTTAAATGTTATTTAAAAGTTTGCTTTTAATAAATTCAGGAGGCTTAGCCAAGATGGCGGATAGTGAGGACGTGTGCCTTAGTTTGGGAAAATAAACTTTCATAAAAGCGGAATTACTGTAGCATCAGGAAAAAACTCAAGAAAAAAACTGCAGAGGAATCGCTTCCGGATCTTGTGGAGGAAACACAGAGGACTTACAGGGAACCCACCGCGTGGAAAACCAACCGAGACAAGCCGAGCGGCAGCGGCGGGAGAGGAGGCAGAGCCACAGAATCTCGCCAGCGCGGGAACGGAGGAGGGTAAGAAAGACAAAGACCTGAGAAGTCCGAGACATTGGGGGGAGGGGGAACAGAGGCCTCTCCCTTCACTCACCAAGCAAAACAAAGAGCACCGCGATTTTACATATGTAAAGCTCAGCCAAACTCAGTATCTTTAGCGAAACTGGAGAACACATTGAGGGCTGCATAAACTCTTTGTGTGGCCCCAGGGGTAGATCAAACGAATACTCACAGAGGCTAGATTTCAACTACCCTCAACCCCACTCCCAACTGAGTCAAAAAAAAAAAAAAGAGAGAGAGAGAGAGAGAGAGAGCGTCCCAGCAAGGAGCAAATAATCTGGGAGAGTCGCTCTTTACACAGCCTTAAACCTCAAGAAACAAGCATAGCTCTCTGGCCATACCCATCACAGCCCCTAAGGCTCCAACAAAACAGACAGCTCACTTAGAGGCATAGTATAACGAGAGAAAAAAAAAACAAAAACAAAAACAAAAACACCACAAATTGTCTCTAACTTGCCAAGCGGGAACGGAGGAGGGTAAGAAAGACAAAAGACCTGAGAAGTCCGAGACATTGGGGGGAGGGGGAACAGAGGCCTCTCCCTTCACTCACCAAGCAAAACAAAGAGCACCGCGATTTTACATATGTAAAGCTCAGCCAAACTCAGTATCTTTAGCGAAACTGGAGAACACATTGAGGGCTGCATAAACGCTGTGTATGGTCCCAGGGGTAGATCAAACGAATACTCACAGAGGCTAGATTTCAACTACCCTCAACCCCACTCCCAACTAAGTCAAAACAAAAAAAAAAAGAGAGAGAGAGAGAGCGTCCCAGCAAGGAGCAAATAATCTGGGAGAGTCGCTCTTTACACAGCCTTAAACCTCAAGAAACAAGCATAGCCCTCTGACCACACCCATCACAGCCCCTAAGGCTCCAACAAAACAGACAGCTCACTTAGAGGCATAGTATAACCAGAGAAAAAAAAACAAAAACAAAAACACCACAAATTATCTCTAACATGCCAAGCAAGAAACATAGAAGCGGAGCTACCAAGAACAAGGAAGGCACTATGACGCCCCCAAGTGAACAAGACATGCCAATGCAAGATTATGAAGATGAAGAGATAGAGCAAATGCAAGAAGCAGATTTCAAAAAATTCACAAGAACATTAAGAAGTTCTCAAAAACAAATTCTTGAACTACAGAAATCCTTAATGGACAAGATAGAAAATCTCTCCCGTGAAAATGAAATATTAAGGAGGAATCAAAATGAAATGAAACAACTAGTGGACAGGAAATTGCGATAGTGAAAAAAAACCTCAATGAAATGAAGAACTCAATAGATCAAATGGCAAACACATTAGAGAGCCTTAAAAACAGAATGGATGAAGCAGAGGAGAGAATATCGGAATTAGAAGACAGAGAACAGGAAAGGAAACAGTCAAATCAAAGAAAAGAAGAAGAAATCAGAAATCTAAAAAATACTGTCAGGAATCTACAGGATACTATTAAAAAACCCAACATTCGGGTTCTAGGAGTTCCTGAAGGCATGGAAAGGGAGAAAGGATTAGAAGGCCTTTTTAGTGAGATACTAGCAGAAAATTTCCCAAGTTTGGAGAAGGACAGAGACATCCTAGTACAGGAAGCTCAGAGAACCCCTAATAAACATGATCAAAAGAGATCCTCACCACGACACGTCGTAATCAAACTCACCACAGTGAAACGCAAAGAAAAGATCCTAAAATGTGCAAGAGAGAAACGACAGATTACTCTCAGAGGATCTCCAATTAGACTTACAGCTGATTTCTCATCAGAAACCCTACAAGCCAGGAGAGAATGGCGAGATATAGCCCAGGTACTAAGAGAGAAAAACTGCCAGCCCAGAATATTATATCCTGCAAAGCTCTCATTTGTGAATGAAGGTGAAATTAAGACCTTTCACAGCAAACAGAAATTGAAAGAATTTGTCGCCACTCGTCCAGCCCTGCAAAAGATGCTTAAAGACGTGTTACATACAGAAACACAGAATCACGGTCACCAATATGAAAGAAGGTAAAGGAAGGAAACCTCAGAGCAAAAGATCACAGGAATCTCAAACCAGATATTAGAAAATATCTTTGGCAAATGGCAGGGCAAAGTTACTCCTTCTCAATAGTCACATTGAATGTTAATGGCTTGAATTGTCCAGTTAAAAGACACCGATTGGCTGATTGGATTAAGGAACAAAACCCATCCTTTTGCTGCTTACAAGAAACCCATCTATCCAACAATGATCCATACAAGCTGAGAGTGAAAGGCTGGAAAAAGATATACCACGCCAACAGAAATGAAAAGAGAGCGGGCGTAGCCATCTTAATATCAGACAACATAAACTTTACTACAAAAACTGTTAGGAGAGACAAAGAGGGGCACTATATAATGATTAAGGGATCCATTCAACAAGAAGATATAACGATTATCAACGTATATGCACCTAATTACAGGGCACCAGCTTATTTAAAAGACTTGTTAAGGGACTTAAAGGGAGACTTAGACCCCAATACAATAGTACTGGGGGACTTCAATACTCCACTCTGAGAGATAGACAGATCAACAGGACAGAAGATCAACAAGGAGACAGTAGATTTAAATGACACTATAGCCCAAATGGATCTAACAGACATCTACAGAACATTTCATCCTACATCTAAGGACTTTACATTCTTCTCAGCAGTACATGGAACCCTCTCTAGGATTGACCACATACTAGGCCATAAAGCAAGTCTCAGCAAATTCAAAAGAATTAGAATCATACCATGCAGCTTCTCAGACCACAAAGGAATGAAATTGGAAATTGGCAACTCAGGAATCCCTAGAGCACGTGTAAACACATGGAGATTGAACAATATGCTCCTGAATGAACAACGGGTCATAGAAGAAATTAAAAGAGAAATCAAAAATTTTCTGGAAGTAAATGAGGATAACAGCACAACATACCAAAACCTATGGGATACAACAAAAGCAGTGTTAAGAGGAAAGTTTATATCAATAGGTGCCTACATCAAGAAATTGGAAAGGCACCAAATAGACGAGCTTTCAAGTCATCTCAAGGATCTAGAAAATCTGCAGCAAACCAAACCCAAACCCAGTAGGAGAAGAGAAATAATTAAAATCAGAGAAGAAATCAACAGGATTGAATCCAAAAAAACATTACAAAAAATCAGCCAAACGAGGAGCTGGTTTTTTGAAAAAATAAACAAAATTGACACCCCATTGGCCCAACTAACTAAAAAAAGAAGAGAAAAGACCCAAATCAATAGGATCAGAGATGAAATGGGAAACGTAACAACAGACGCCACAGAAATAAAAAGAATCATCAGAAATTACTACAAGGACTTGTATGCCAGCAAACAGGGAAATCTATCAGAAATGGACAGATTCTTGGACACATACAACCTCCCTAAATTGAGCCAGGAAGACATAGGAAACCTAAACAGACCCATAACTGACACAGAAATTGAAACAGTAATAAAGGCCCTCCCAACAAAGAAAAGCCCAGGACCAGATGGATTCACTGCTGAGTTCTACCAGACATTTAGAGAAGAACTAACTCCAATTCTTCTCAAACTATTCAGAGCAATCGAAAAAGAGGGAATCCTCCCAAATTCCTTCTATGAAGCCACCATCACCTTAATTCCTAAGCCAGAAAGAGACGCAACATTGAAAGAGAATTACAGACCAATATCCCTGATGAACATAGATGCAAAAATCCTAAATAAAATTCTGGCCAATAGAATGCAACAACATATCAGAAAGATCATCCACCCAGACCAAGTGGGATTCATCCCCGGTATGCAGGGATGGTTCAACATTCGCAAAACAATCAACGTAATACACTACATTAACAGACTGCAGAAGAAAAACCATATGATTCTCTCAATAGACACAGAGAAAGCATTTGATAAAATACAACACCCTTTCATGATGAAAACTCTAAGCAAACTGGGTATGGAAGGAACATTCCTTAATACAATCAAAGCAATATATGAAAAACCCACGGCCAACATCCTATTGAATGGGGAAAAGTTGGAAGCATTTCCACTGAGATCTGGTACCAGACAGGGATGCCCTCTCTCACCACTGCTATTCAATATAGTTCTGGAAGTTTTGGCCAGAGCTATTAGGCAAGAAAAAGAAATTAAAGGGATACAAATCGGGAAGGACGAACTCAAACTATCCCTCTTTGCAGATGATATGATTCTTTATTTAGGGGACCCAAAGAACTCTACTAAGAGACTGCTGGAACTCATCGAAGAGTTTGGCAAAGTAGCAGGATATAAAATCAATCCACAAAAATCAACAGCCTTTGTATACACAGGCAATGCCACGGCTGAGGAAGAACTTCTAAAATCAATCCCATTCACAATAGCTTCAAAAACAATCAAATACCTTGGAATAAACTTAACCAAAGACGTTAAAGATCTCTACGATGAAAACTACAAAACCATAAAGAAAGAAATAGAAGAGGATACCAAAAAATGGAGAAATCTTCCATGCTCATGGATTGGAAGAATCAATATCATCAAAATGTCTATCCTCCCAAAAGCAATTTATACATTCAATGCAATACCCATCAAGATCCCGAAGACCTTCTTCTCAGATATAGAAAAAATGATGCTGAAATTCATATGGAGACACAGAAGACCTCGAATAGCCAAAGCAATCCTGTACAACAAAAACAAAGCCGGAGGAATCACAATATCTGACTTTAGGACATACTACAGGGCAGTTGTTATCAAAACAGCATGGTACTGGTACAGAAACAGATGGATAGACCAATGGAACAGAATAGAAACACCAGAAATCAATCCAAACACCTACAGCCAACTTATATTTGACCAAAGATCCAAATCTAATCCCTGGAATAAGGACAGTCTATTCAATAAATGGTGCTGGGAAAATTGGATTTCCACATGCAGAAGCTTGAAGCAAGACCCATACCTATCACCTTACACAAAAATTCACTCAACATGGATTAAAGACTTAAATCTACGACCCGAAACCATCAAATTATTAGAGAGCATTGGAAAAACCCTGCAAGATATAGGCACAGGCAAAGACTTCTTGGAAAAGACCCCAGCAGCACAGGCAGTCAAAGCCAAAATTAACATTTGGGATTGCATCAAATTGAGAAGTTTCTGTACTTCAAAAGAAACAGTCAGGAAAGTGAAGAGGCAACCAACAGAATGGGAAAAAATATTCGCAAACTATACTACAGATAAAGGATTGATAACCAGAATCTACAAAGAAATCAAGAAAATCCACAACAACAAAACAAACAACCCACTTAAGAAATGGGCCAAGGACCTCAATAGACATTTTTCGAAAGAGGAAACCCAAATGGCCAACAGACACATGAAAAAATGTTCAAGATCACTAGCAATCAGAGAAATGCAAATCAAAACCACAATGAGGTTCCATCTCACCCCGGTGAGAATAGCTCACATTCAGAAATCGACCAACAACAGATGCTGGAGAGGATGTGGGGAAAAAGGGACACTAACCCACTGTTGGTGGGAATGCAAACTGGTTAAGCCACTATGGAAGTCTGTCTGGAGATTCCTCAGAAACCTGAACATAACCCTACCATACAACCCAGCCATCCCACTCCTTGGAATTTACCCAAAGGAATTTAATTTGACAAATAAAAAAGCCATCTGCACATTAATGTTTATTGCAGCTCAATTCACAATAGCTAAGACCTGGAACCAACCCAAATGCCCATCAACAGTAGACTGGATAAAGAAATTATGGGACATGTACTCCATAGAATACTATACAGCAGTAAGAAACAACAAAACCCAGTCATTTGCAACAAGATGGAGCAATCTGGAAAACATCATGCTGAGTGAATTAAGCCAGTCCCAAAGAGAAAAATATCATTTGTTTTCCCTGATCGATGACAACTGAGCGCCAAAGAGGAAACCTGTTAAGTGAAATGGACACTATAAGCAACAATGAACTGATCAGCTCCTGTCCTGACTTTAGATGTACAATGTAATACTTTATCCTTTTTAGTATTTGTTGTTGTTGTTGATGTTCTAGTACTATTGGTTGAACTCAGTAATTAACACACAATTATTCTCAGGTGTTTAAATTTTAACTGAAAAGTGATCCCTGTTAAATCTAAGAGTGGAAAAAGAGAGGGAGGAGATGAACAATTTGGAACATGCTCAATCGGACTGGCCGCAAATGGTGGAGTTAGAAATGTGCAGGGGATTCCAACACAATTCCATCAAGATGGCATGTACCAATGCCATCGCACTAGTCCAAGTGATCAATTTCAGCTCACAATTGATAGCTCTGATAGGTCTAAGAGTCAAAGAGATCACACAAACAAGATAAGTATCTGCTAATACTAACTGATAGAATCAAAAAGGGAGAGAAAGATCCAACATGGGAAGTGGGATACACAGCAGACTCATAGGATGGCAGATGTCCTAAACAACACTCCGGCCTCAGAATCAGCCCTCAAGGCATTCAGATCTGGCTGAAGAGCCCATGAGAGTATAGCAGGCATGGAAAGCCAAGATATCATGGGAAAAAAAAAAGACCTAAATGAATGATCTCTGTGAGTGAGATCCCAGTGGAAAGAACGGGGCCATCAAAGAAGGAGATACCCTTCTCCGAAGGGAGGAGAGAACCTCCACTTTGACTATGACCCTATCGGAATAAGACCAAAGTCAGCGAACTCTAAAGGCTTCCATAGCCCTGGCAACTCATGACTAGAGCCTAGGGAGATTACTGACGCCATGAACAGGAGTGTCAAATTGTTAAGTCAGCAACAGGAGTCACTGTGTACTTACACCCCATGCGGGATCTGTCCCTAATGTGTCGTCTAAAGCCAAGTGATGCTATGACTGGTACTGAAACAGTATTTTTATACTTTGCGTTTCTGTGTGGGCGCAGACTGATGAGGTCTTTGCTAATTATATACTGAAGTGATCTTCTGTATATAAAGAGAATTGGAAATGAAAAAAAAAACAACCTGGTGTTAAAATGGAAATGGCATAGAAAATTAATTATTTTGAAAAAAAAAATTATGTAGGATCTCTGTCTTTAATGTGCTGTACATTGCTATTTAATGCTATAATTAGTAATCCAATGGTAGTTTTTTCACTCGATGTTGCTATATGGGCAAAATGTTGAAACCTTTACCTAATATATACTAAATTGATCTTCTGTATACAAAGAGAATTGAAAATGAATCTTTACATGAATGGAAGGGGAAAGGGAGCGGGAGGGGGGAGGGTTGCGGGCGGGAGGGAAGTTATGGGAGGGGGGAAGCCATTGTAACCCACAAGCTATACTTTGGAAATTTATATTCATTAAATAAAAGTTTAATAAAAAAAATAAATTCAGGAAAGTAAGAAGTTAAAACATTAAGGTCTGTGTACAAATAATATATCTTAGCTTGACATAAACTTTGTTATTTTTTTAAAGATTTTTTTTTTGAATGGCAAAGTTACAGAAAGTGAGGGAAAGAGAGTCATAAAGAGAGGAATCTTCCATCTGCTGGCTCACTCCCCAAATGGCCAAAATGGCCTGAGCTGGGAAGTTCTGCAGCCAGGAGTCAGGAGCTTCATTGGGGTCTTCCATGTGTGTGGCAGGGCCCAAGCAGTTGGGCCATCCTTTTGCTTTTCCAGGTGCATTAACAGGGAGCAGGATTGAAAGTGAGACAGCTGGAATATGAACCAGTTCTTATATGGATACCAGTGCTGCAGGTAATGTCTTACCCACTACACCACAACACCAGCCATGATTACATGAATTTCAACACCTCTGATTTTGAAGACATTTAGAACTATCTTGAAGTTGTAAAGAAGTGAGTGATTTGGCCTTGTGCTGTGGTACACTGGGTAAAAGCACCAGCCTGCAGCATCTGCATCCCAAATGGGAGCCAATTCAGGTTCTGGCTGCTCCACTTCCAATCCAGCTCCCTGGTAATG
Source organism: Lepus europaeus (assembly GCF_033115175.1). Lineage (NCBI taxonomy): Eukaryota > Metazoa > Chordata > Mammalia > Lagomorpha > Leporidae > Lepus > Lepus europaeus. The sequence goes on from NC_084836.1 coordinate 72,734,957, forward strand.
CACCTTAGAAAGTAGCAGGGGATGGCCCAAGTTCTTGGGCCCCTGCACTGATGTGGGAGAGCTGGGAGAAGCCCCTGGTTTTGGATTAGCTCAACTCTGGCCATTGTGGTTATTTGGGGAGTGAACCAGTGGATGGAAGACACATTCTATCTATCTACCTACCTACCTACCTACCTACCTATTTATAGCTCTACCTCTCTCTGTAACTCATTCAAATAAATAAAATAAATCTTTAAAAAATACTGTATGGCTTTGAGAGACACTACTCAATATTGCCTCCCCAGATTTTAAAAAAAAGTGAGTGATAGAGAATTAATGAAGGCATTAACATAGGAGGTCACATGTTTTTCTTTCACCGCAGGCTCAACCAGCATTGAGTGGTCTTCATATTTTAGTTGTTACCATATTTTAGTTGTCTGCCAATCTCTGAATATATATTGGTATTTCTTCCTCCAAACACTCCTGGATAAAACAACAATAGCAGAGCCTGATGTACCGTTATCCTATTAAAACACTCAATGATGGATACATGACTTTTCCTTAAACTTTATATGAAAAAAATAAGTAAGTAACCTGGGAACGTTTCAGAAAATGAGTGCTTCTCTGTTGCTAATTAAGAGAAACATCCAGGAAATAAGCACGTTCCATACAATGATGTCTTGGTTCAAGTCCCAGTACTGATTCTGATCCATCTCCCTGCACATGTACAACCAGGGAAGCAGCAAGCTCAATAGTTGTCTCTCTGCCACCAATATGGGAGATTCAGAATGAATGACCAGCTTTTGACTTTGGCCTGGCCAGTTCCAGCTGATGAAAATCAATCTCTCTCCTTTCTTTCTCTTTCTCTTTGCTGATGTTTGTGTGTCTGTCTCTGTCTCTTTTTCTTTCAAATAATTTTTTTTTAAAAGTGAGAAACATCCTGGACAGCAACCAGAACAATTCATCCTAAGCCATCAGGGTCATCATGTTCAGGATCATTTCCTCCATGTGGAAACAGCCCCAAGTCTTTCAGAAGCTGCAGTTGTGCCTCCTTAGCACAGTCTTGCAGGAAAACTGCTCTTGTATTTACTGTAGGCATAGCACCTACATCACCTGATGGATTAAGAATGCACACTATGTGGAGCCTCTAGGGTGAGTGCAGGCTCACTCACAGTTTAGTGGTTTCTTGCTGCCCTCTGCTGGACTTCTGATGCAACTAATACATTTTTTTGTTAGGTATTGACTATTTACAAACCCAATACCTACACAATGATGAATATCAAAGTTGAAGTGATCACAATTTTCTATTTTAGTACTTATAAAGCTATAGGAATTGAACAAGTGATCATATATGTAACCTGTTTTAACTGCATCCTATTAGTTTTTATGTTTCATTTTCATTTCTGATCATTTCATATTTTCTACTTTCACTTGTGATCTTTTTTCTATGGTTCTCTATTTAGGAATATATTGCTATTTTCCACATATTTGTGCACTTTTCAAAAGTCTTTCTGTTTTTGACATTCAAGATAAATCCCTTGTGGTCATAGAACACTCATTGTTTTATTTGTATCCTTTTAGTTTATTTAGGCTCTTTGACCTAGCAAAAGGTCTTCTGCAGAGAGTGTTACATGTGCACCTGAACAGCAAGGGTATTCTTTTGTTCAACTATACTGTCAAGTTCTTTCATGATGTTCATATCTCCTATATTCTTTCCAATATATTACAAGCTATTTTGCAAACTTCTTATCATTACTGAAAATGGCAAACATATGTGTCTTGATACTAGTCTTGACAAGTCTACTTCTCCCTTTTTGTCTTTTTTTTTCATTTAATGTTGGGCTTTCTTATTAGATACATATATATCTACAATTTAAATGTTATTCAGATTGACTTCCTTTTGCCCTAAAATGTCCTTATTTATCTGTAGTAACATTTTTTTGTTGTTTTAGAGCTCCTTCTGTCCCTTATTAGAATGGCCAGCAAGCATATCAGCTCTTCTATAATTAGTTTACATTTTATATCCATTTTCATCCTCTAATGTTCAATATTTATATATTTGAATGTTTCTCCTGAACACAATATACTGTTTGATATTGTTTTTGATAAATTAACACTATAATCTCTGGCTTTCTTAAATTTTTTTCTAAACTTATATATAGTATGCATTTGTGAATCACGACATCTTGATAAATGTAGACATTTTGGAATTATTAAATCAGGCTAATTATCACATCAATTACCTCATATAATTATTTCTTTGAACATTTAAAATCCAGCCTTAGCAATGTCACTGTATTTGTTTTAATGCCAGTGATATGCCATTTTGATTACTATATCATTGTAATATATATCAAGTAGTGTGACCACTCCAGCATTCTTCTTTTACTTCAAGATTGATTTGACTATTCATGATCCTTTTCAGTTTTGTACAGTTTTGGAGATTTTTTTTAACATTTTGTTAAAGAAAGGCTGGCACTGTTGTGTAGTGGGTAACGCCACCACCTGCAATACCAGCATCCCATATGGGTGCCAATTAGAATACTGGCTGCTGCACTTTTGATCCAGATCTCTACCATGGCCTGGGAAAGCAGTGGAAGATGGCCCAAGTCCTTGGAGAGCAGGAAGAAATCCTGTTTCCTGACTTAAGATAAGCCCACCTCTAGCCTTTGTGGCCATTTGGGGAGTGAACGAGTGGATGAAATACTTTCTCTCTGTGACTCTGCCTTTCAAATAAATGAATCTTAAAAAAATATTGTTAAAGAATAACACTGAAACTTTCATTGCGATTGCATTGGTTTGGATAGTAAGTAATGTACATTGCTTTGGATAGTAAGAACATCTTAATACTATTCCAATATATGAACCTGTGTAATGTTGCAATTATTTCTGTTGTGTACAATTTCTTTTAGCAATGTTTTAAGAATTTCAGCATTCAGGTAATTATCTTCCTAGATTAAATTTACTCCTATGTATTTACTTTTTTATGTTAGAACAAGTTTCTAACGATTTATTTTTCATAAAATTGATTGTTAGGTTATGTAAAATTTTCTTAATTTTTTATTCTGTAATTTTTTTGAGTTCTAGCATTTTTAGTGGACTCATCACATTCTGACCATGTACAGTCCTAAGACTGTGTTGTAGACAAAGCAACATCAACTCAACACTTACCTTGTATATTCCAATGGAAGCTTGTATAGGATTAGTGAGAAATTAAGGAGGATCAGACATATATGAGAATGAGATGGCAAAGAGGATGCCCAACATAAGATCAAATGGGAAAATATGCCAAGAGACTTTTCCATTGTGCCTGTGAGTGAAATCTCAATAAATATTGTGATACATGAGATCATAATCTTGCCAATAATTTCCTTTTAAAAAATGGAAAGAAAAATTGTATGATCTAATGCATGTGAAACAGTAAGATAAGAGTTTTAAAGGGCTGAGGACTGACAATGAAATGTGGAGGGTTTTACTGGAGAGGTATGAGAGATTGTCAGAGAGGCCTTGGAATGTGGAAGGGAGCTCAAACTCTGTCTCTGCATTTCCATACAACTGAGCACACAAGGAGACACTGACATAGCCTTACTGAGTAGCTGACAACCACAGGATACAAATTGGGAAGGAAGAAGTCAAATTATTCCTATTTGCAGAAGATATGATTCTTTATTTAGGGGATCCAAAGAACTCCACTAAGAGACTATTGGAACTCATAGAAGAGTTTGGGAAAGTAGCAGGATATAAAATCAATACACAAAAATCAACAGCCTTTGTATACATAGAAAATGCTATGGCTGAGAAAGAACTTCTAAGATCAATCCCATTCACAATAGCTACAAAAAAATCAAATACCTTGTAACAAACTTAATGAAGGATGTCAAAGATCTCTATGAGGAGAATTACAAAACTTTATAAGAAAGAAACAGAAGATACCAAAAAAATGGGAAAACCTCTTTCATGTTCATGGATTGGAAGAATTGATATCATCAAAATGTCCATTCTTCCAAAAGCAATTTACAGATTCAATGTGATACCAATCAAAATATAAGACATTCTTCTAAGATCTGGAAAAAATGATGCTGAAATTCATATGGAGGCACAGGAGACCTTGAACAGCTAAAGAAATCTTATACAACAACAACAAAAAAGAGCTGGAGGAATCACAATGCCAGGTTTCAAGACATACTACAGGGCATACTACAGGGCAGTTATAATCAAAAAGCCTAAAACTGGTACAAAAACAGACCCATGAAACAGAACAGAAACACCAGAAATCAATCCAAACATCTACAGCCAACTTATATTTGATCAAGGAGCTAAAACCAATTCCTGGAGTAAAGACAGTCCATTCAACAAATAGTGCTGGGAAAACTGGATTTCCACATGCAGAAGCATGAAGCAAGACCCCTATGTTACACCTTAAATGAAAATCCACTCAACATGGATTAAAGACTTAAATCTGTGACCCAACACCATCAAATTATTAGAGAACATTGGAGAAACCCTGCAAGATATAGGCACAGGCAAAGATTTCTTGGAAAAGACCCCAGAGGCACAGGCAGTCAAAGCCAAAATTAACAACTGGGATTAAATAAAATTGAGAATTTTCTGTACTGCAAAAGAAACAGTCAGGAAAGTGAAGAGGCAGCCGAGGAGAATGGGATAAAATATTTGCAAATTTTGCAGTGCCATATGGGATGCTGGCACTGCAGGCTATAGCTTAACCTTTAAATCTTGAAAAAAAAATATTATTTGCACACAATTTATACCTGCAAGACTCAAAGAATCCCCTGAGAACTCCTGTTTGGGTGGTTCAATAAAATAAAATAATATGGAGCCAACATTGTGGTATAGCAGGTTAATCCAATCCCAGCAAAACTGGAATCCCATATAGGTGCCAGTATAAACCCTCTCTGCTTCACTTCCCATTCAATTACCTGCTAAGGTATCACAGAAAGTAGAAGATGACCCAAGGGCATGGTCTCCTCCATCCATGTAGGAGATAGGGAAGAAGCTTCAGTATCCTGACTTCAGACTGTGATAGCAGCAGTCATTGTAGCCATTTGTTACATGAATCAGCAGATGGAATCACTCTCTCATCTCTGTAACTCTTCCTTTCAAATAAATAAATAAATCATTAAAAAAGATGAATTATGACCACTGATGGACAAGTAATGGGAGTCAGAGAGTATTCTTATTTTATATATTATTGTTTAATGTTGCCTCCTCTAGTTCTTATAAAAAGTACAAGCAATCCTTTGGGAATCAATAGAAATTTGTCATCTCCAAAGTAACTGATAACTGAAAGTTATGGCCATGACAACCAATATTAAATATGTTAATGGATTAAATACACCTCAAATAAATGCTTTCTTTTTTAAAAATTTATTTGACAGAGTTGTAGACAGTGGGAGAGAGAGACAGAAAGGTTTTCCTTCCGTTGGTTCACTCCCCAAATGGCCACTACGGTCAGTGCTTCGCCAATCTCAAGCCAGGAGCCAGGTGCTTCTTCCTGGTCTCCCATGCAGGTGCAGCAGCCTGAGGACTTGGGCCATCCTCCACTGCCCTCCCAGACCACAGCAGAGAGCTGGACTGGAAGAGGAGCAACCAGGATTAGAACCCAGTGCCCATATGGCATGCCTGCGCTGCAGGTGGAGGATTAACCACGTGAGCCACAGCACCCGCCCCAAATAAATGCTTTCAAATGCGCAAAATTGGCCAAAATAAAGGAAAATGAAGCATGCAGAAAACATGGCTTAAAATAATCCTGAAAGGCAAGATTAAAACATCATGTCTCAAAAAGTTGACCCCACCTTAAATTATGAAAACATATATCTAAATCCACTTTTTATTTTATCAGAAGCAATCCAACTGACAAAAATTAATGAGGATTTAAGCCATAAAGAGGCCAAGGATGATAGATAGGAAACACAAAACTTAAGCAATTTAGTCCTGAGAGTCTTTGCCAATGGGTGAAGTGTGGGCTGCAGAGGAAGGACACTGCAGAGGGCAGAGATATGTGCAGTGAGGGTGCATAATCAAGGCCTCATTGGAATGTGTCCCATGTGAACTTAGATACCTCTCCCTACTTCTGCCCCCAAGATGGGCAGATTGATATGTTGATTTTCTCCCCTCCTGACTCTTTACTTTTTTCATACCATAAAGGAAATTGAAAAGCTGAAGAGTTATTCTGGTTATCTTATTCATGCTCTAACCCTCCTACATGGGGTACACAGAGGGCACATTAACTTGTTTCCTCTATTAACAGGTCTATGGATCAAGGGTAGCTTCATTTGGAGATAATAAGGTGCCTCGCATTATTCAAGATTCTATATTTGAGTGTAAAATGATGAAAATATGGGACATCATGATATCTCTGGTAATGAAATAAAGTTAAGATACCCAAAGAAGAGACATTCCAATAAGCGATGACCAAGGACCACTCATCTTCAGTGTCATTTCCTGTGAGAGGATCTTACATACCCATTCCCATACTGCAAAAAAGTAGACAAGTCCAGAAGAATCTTTCCAGATACAGTGGAAGAGACTTTTGTCACATTTGAGAAAATTGCAGGTCTGGTTCACTCTCCTTTCTCAAACAACCACAATGACCATCAGTAGACACTATTCTATCTGCCTGAGGTCAAAGTGACAGCTGATGCACAGCTTAGATGTCGAGGCCTTGAAGAAGCTAGGATCATTGGTTACCTGAGAAACCCATTAAAAGACCATCAGCTGCAGTAGATGGCCCTCATAAATAGATGTCACTCAAGTCCATGAGGTATATCTATGGAATTTTTAATAAATGGTGCTTTACGCAAATACAGAAAAAAACTAAAGTGGAATCAACAGATAACATCAGATGTTAAAAAACTTGACAACTACATGAGGTATAATATTTATAATTCTGGGTGAAAAAATTCCATAACATTTTACTAAAGACTATGTGACTAAAATAACAGAAATTTTTTTCTCATGGTTTGACACTATGCTGCCTGAGGTGTTAATTCCTTCTGAGGACATTTTCTTTTGTTTCAAGATCATCAAGTTTCCAACACAACCTCTGGAATACAGTCTGTTTGTTCCCCCATCACTAGGGACTCTCTTTCAAAATCAGATTGGATTAGGTCAGGATATAAAATAAACACACAATAATCAACAGCCTCTGTATACACAGACAATACTACAACTGACAAAGAACTTCCAACATCAATCCCATTCACAATAGCTAAAAAATCTATCAAATACCTTGGAATAAATTTAAGCAAGAATGTCAAAGATCTCTATGATGAGAAATACAAATATTAGGGCTGGCGCCGCGGCTCAATAGGCTAATCCTCCGCCTTGCGGCGCTGGCACACCGGGTTCTAGTCCCGGTCGGGGCACCGATCCTGTCCCGGTTGCCCCTCTTCCAGGCCAGCTCTCTGCTGTGGCCAGGGAGTGCAGTGGAGGATGGCTCAAGTCCTTGGGCCCTGCACCCCATGGGAGACCAGGATAAACACCTGTCTCCTGCCATTGGATCAGCGTGGTGCGCTGGCCGCAGCGCACCTTCCACAGCGGCCATTGGAGGGTGAACCAATGGCAAAAGGAAGACCTTTCTCCCTGTCTCTCTCTCTCTCACTGTCCACTCTGCCTGTCAAAAAATAAAAAAAAAGAAATACAAATATTAAAGAAAGAAATAAGAGACAAAAATTGGAAAATCTATGTTCATGGATTGGAAGAATCAATATCATCAAACATCTATACTACTGAAAGCAATTTACAGATTCAATATACATAATAAATATACCAAGGACATTCCAGCACTGCAGGTGGAGGATCAACTCACTGTATCACAGCACTGCTCCCAGGTTTCAAGACATGCTATAGGGCAGTAATAATCGAAATAGCCTGGTACTTGTACAAAAACAGATGGATAGGCCAATGGAACAGAATATAAATGCCAGAAATCAATCCATGAATCTACAACCAACTTATTTTTGACGAAGTAACTAAAATCAATCCCTGGAGCAAAGACAGTCTCTTCAATAAATGGTGTTGGCAAAACTGGATGTCCACATGCAGAATTATGAAGCAAGACCCCTACTTTACACCTTACACAAAAATCCCCTCAAATGGATTAAAGATTTAAATAACAACCTGATACCATCAAATTATTAGAGAATGTTGGGGAAACCCCCAAGACATTGGCATAGAAAAAGACTACTTAGAAAAGACCTCCGAGGCACAAGCAATCAAAGCCAAAATTAACAAATGAAGTTACATCAAATTGAGAACCTTCTGTACTGTGAAAGAAACAATCAACAAAGTGAAGAGCCATCTGACAAAATAGGAGAAATTATTTGCAAACTATTCAACTGATAAAAGATTAATAACCAGAATATATAAAGAACTTAAGAAACTCCACAACAACAAAACAAGCAACACACTGAAGAAACGGGCAAAGGACTTAAACAGGCATTTTTAAAAAGAAATCCAAATGGCCAACAGATACATGAAAAAATGCTCAGGATCACTATTCAACAGAGAAATATAAATCAAAACCACAATGAAGTTTTACCTCACCCCTTTTAGAATGGCATTCACATAGAAATAAAACAAATGCTGGCAAAGACGTAGAGAAAAGTTAACTCTAATCCACTGTTGGTGGGAATGTAAACTGGCAAAGCCACTATGGAAGACAGTATAGAGATACCTCAGAAATCTGAATATAGACGTATCATATGACCCAGCCACCCCACTCCTGGGAATTTACACATGGGAAATGAAATCAGAATATGAAGGAGTTACCTGTACTCCTATGTTTATTGCAGCTCAATTAACAATAGCTAAGATACAATATCAACACAAATGTCAGTCAACTGAAGACTGGATAAAGAAATTATAGGAAGGACCAGTGCTGTAGCATAGTGGCCGAGGCCTCCACCTGTGGCATCAGCATCCTATATGGGTGCCAGTTCAAGTCATGGCTGCTCCTTTTCTGATCCAGTTCTCTGCTATTACCTGGGAAAGCAGTACAGGATGGCCCCAGGCTTGGGCACCGCATGTTGGAGACCTGGAAGAAGCTCCTGGCTCCTGGCTTCAGATCAGCTCAGCCCTGGTCATTGCAGCCATTTGGGAAATGAACCAGCAGATGGAAGACCTTTCTCTCTCTCTCTCTCTCTCTCTCTCTCTCTCTCTCTATATATATATATATATATATATATATATATATATAAAACTTTACCTCTCAAATAAATAAATAAAATCTTAAAAAGGAAATTATGAGATACAAACTTCATAGAATACTAACAGAGGTTAAAAAAATGAAATCTTGTCATTTGTAACAAAATGGATGAAACTGGAAAGCATCATGCTTAGTGAATAAGCCAGTCCAAAAAAGACAAATACCATATGTTCTCCCTGAACCGTGATAACTAACAGCACACCTAAAGGTAATATAAAGAAATGAAATTTGGCACTTTGAGTAGCAATGACTTTGAATAGCCCTTGTCTTGACTATTGAGAAAGTTTTTTTTTTTCATATTATCTGTTGAACTTTTTACTTAGTATATAGTTAATCATATGTGTCTAAAGTTAATTGAAAATAGATCTTAGTAAAAAATAGGAATGGGAATAGGAGAGGGAGGAAGAAGAGTGTGGGTAGGAGAGAGGCTATGGTGGGAAGAATCACTATGCTCTTAAAGTTGTAATTATGAAATGCATGAAGTTTGTATTCCTTAAATAAAAGGTTTCTGGGGGAAAAAGATATGAAAGGAGCATTCCAGGAAAATTTTCATTTTGATGATTTGGGTCAAGGCTACTTGGTAGTAATATTTAAAAGCAAAGAATAAATGATGTGTTTTTCATCTTATTTATTTTTAATGATTTACTTTTTTATTTTGAAAGACATAATTTTGGAGAGAGAGCAGAAGACAGAAAATGATCTTCCATCTGTTGCTGCACTCCCCTAAATGGCTATAACAGGTAGAGCTGGGCCAGACTGAAACAAGGAACCAGAAGCTTCATCTGTGCTCGCACATGGGTGGCAGGTGCTCAAGCACTTGGACCATCTTCTGTTGCTTTCACAGGTGCCTAAGTAGGGAGGTGGATTGGAAGTGGAGCAACCAGGAAACAAACTAGAACTCATAAGGGATGCATGAATCCCAGTCAGCTATTTAACCCAATGTACCCAATGTCACAATGTCAGCCCCACATTTTCATTTTAGAATTGTGTGGCTTGAGGTACCATTTGGACAGCTACAAAGAAACACTCAACAGGGAGTAGATATAGTTGTCTGAAGGCTGTGCAAGAAACCAAAGCTCGAGGGAAACAGATGTGTCAAACCACATAAGGTCAAACCTGTCAAGGTGAATTGCAGAGTGGAATCAACAGGACAACAGTAAAAAGAGAAGAAACCATCAGTGATGTCATAATACAAACCAGATAACTTCCTGAAGGCTGTCTAGTAGTTTCAACTATGGCAAGGGAAATGATTCTAGAAGTGAGGCAGTTATTTAGTTTGGTGTCCTAGTCCTACATCAGCATTTCTAGCTCCCAGCATTTCAGTGCTTCCAGCACTGACTCCTAATTCTAGATTTTTGCAAATGTAAACACTAAAAGTCAGTGCTGACAACTCAAGAAATCAGGCTTATGTAACTCAAGTGAGAGGCCAGGACTACATTCCTGGCTCTCAGCTATGACCCTGTCCCAGCCCTTGCTGCTGTGGGTGTTTGGAGTGTAAATCAGTAGATTGAAGGTTTCTCTCTCTCTCTCTCTCTCTCTCTCTCTCTCTCTCTCTCTCTCTCTCTCTCTCTCAGTGTGTGTTGTGGCATAATAGGCTAAGCCTCCACCCATGATGCCAGCATCCCATATGGGCATCAGTTTGTGTTTCAGATGCTCTTCCTCTTCTTTTTAATATTTATTTATTTGAAAGTAGAGTTACAGAGAGGGAGAGACAGAGAAAGGTCTTCCATTTGCTGGTTCACTCCCAAAATGGTCACAAACAACTGGAGCTGTGCCAATAAAAACCCAGGAGCCAGGAGCTTCTTCCAGATCTTCCATGTGGGTGCAGGAGCCCAAAGACTTGGGCCATTTTTTACTGCTCTCCCAGGTCATAGCAAAGAGCTGGATCAGAAGTGGAGTAGCTGGGACTCAAATTTGTACCCATATGTATGCTGGCATCACAGGCAGAGGCTTAACCTACTAAGCCACAGTGGTGGTCCTGGCTGCTCTTGTTCTGATTCAGCTCTCTATTTATGGCCCAGGAGACCCAGAGGAAGCTCCTGACTCCTAGCTTTGAATCAACCCATCTCCAGCAGTTTTGACCATTTGGAGAGTGAACCAATGGATGGAAGATTTTTCTGTATCTCCTCTTCCTGTACTCTGCCCCTCAAATAAATACATAAATAAATAAATAAACATTTTTTAAAAAGGTCTCTCTATATATTTTCATCTATTCACTCATTCTCAAAGTATACAAATATTTTAAGATGTCAGCAGATTCAAGTAAAGCAAAGACTAGAGAATTATCTTTGGCTCTGAGTATAGTTTATGTTATTGATAAATGTTTGGAAAAATGAAATAATTTGCCTGAAAATGTGACTCTGTGAAGTCTGAAGTAATCCTGCATTTGTAGACTTACTGTGATAAAACTATGGAGAGTTATTTAAGGATCTGCAATAGATTCTATCCTCTACACATTTTCTGATCTAATCCATGAAACAAGTTCAGCCTCCAAAAAGATACCCTGCTTTAACAATTTAAATATAACCTTTTTAATTCTTTCTGATGTAGCAAATTCTTCTCTAAGTTTCAACTCGAACCATATAAAAAGTCTTGTAGCTATGGCAATAAAAAAATTGAGACCAAGGTGTATTCAGCTCTGATGGCTTTAAGTCTTGCAGCCATACTCATTTTGTCTTATATAAACCCTTATTCTGAATTACATTTCTTTATGCTTTCCAATTAATTAACAAAGTCTTATAAAGCTCTTAAAATACAATGTGAAAGAAGCTGAAGAATAAATAAACAACTTACTGGCGATGTATTCATTTTTATTGGTCTTGGCCACATGTAGATGTCTCTAGAGTCTTATCTGCAAGAGAAAACACTTGGAGAGAGGGATGAGACAAATAGTCTAGATTCTTCCTAGATTCTACTGTTCTAAGCAAGATCATGAATGAAATGCATGTAGAAAAATGGTCATATTAGCTGGGCAACAAAAATAAAGTAGCCTCCCTATGGGGGAATATAGCCTTTAAACATGGGAAGAGAAGAAAAGATTCTGAAAGAACACACACAATTATACCAACCACTCAGGTTAAACATAAACTCTTGTTAGGCTAATTAAAATATTAATTTGTTACCAATTCTGTAAAAAAAAAATCAATGTCAGGGGCTGTCATTGTGGAGTAGTGGGTAAAGCCACATCCTGCAGTATGGTCATCTCATATGAGCACCGATTTGAGTCCCACCTGCTCCACTTCTGATCTAACTCTCTGCTATGGACTGGGAAAGCAGTGGATGAAGACCGAAGTCCTTGGGCCCCTTGCACCCACATGGGAGACCTGGAAGAATATCCAGGCTCCTGGCTTCAGATTGGTCCAGCCCCAGCTAATGAGGCCATTTGGGGAGTGATCAGCAGATAAAAGACCATCTCTTTTTCTGCCTTTGCCTCTTTGTAACTCAGCCTTTTAAATAAATAAATAAATCATAAAAACAAATATCACTGCATAGAAATAATTTATAATGGCACTTATCCTACTCAGGAAATTCCAAAGTGAAAAGGATAAGGTCTTGCATAGTAGGTTAAGCCTCTGCCTGTGATACTGGCATCCCATATGGATGCCAGTTCGAGTCTCGGCTGCTCCACTTGTGATCCAGCTCTCTGCTATGACCTGGGAAAGCAGTAGAAGATGGCACAAGGCCTTGGATCCCTCCACCTATGGGGGAGACCTGGAAGAAGCATCTGGCTCCTGGCTTTGGATGTATAGCCAAACCTTGGTGTGCCCTAAATTCATTTGCTTTTCAGATCTGGTAACACTTAGCTAGGGTGGATTTTCACTTGACCTTGCAAAAGTATTGTTCCCTATACAAGGAATCCAGGGTGTATCCAGCCAACAAGAAAACTCTCCTGCTACTGCACCTGACTAATAAAATTCAAATTAGATAACCAATGCTTGACTGACACCTTGGGTTTCCCAGTTAATCATCAGAACAAAGCCTGAAAAATAAGTGCAAAGGCTAGAAAGTAGTCTTTAAATTAGACTAGAAATTCAGTTATTGGCACATTTCTGAAATGCTAACGCAAGACTATATTGAGTTGGTTAAAATGCAAAGAAGAAATGCAAATATTCTCCAGAAAATATAACTTGGACAGTTGGTGGTATAACTTGCACATATAGAATAGCTGAAATAAATATATAGAGATTTATTTAAGGATCTGCAGTACAGTCTCTACACACCCCCAAGTATAGCCATCAAACAAGAACAAACTCTAAAAGCAATTGAGGACCACACTATGGCAGCAACTCTTGGAAAACCTTTTAAATTATTTGTTTTAGTACTAGTAGTGGTCACACCTGCAGAATATTGAGATTTTTTTCCATCTTGGTACTAAAACACCATCCACTATATCATCTATTTGACAAGACACTTACAGACTTCATGTTTCACAGAATTTGCATATTATTCTTTAGGTTTCAATTTGAATTTGTAACAAATTTTTGCTATAACACCAGAAAGAACAGAGAAATATTTTCACTCAGTTTAGTGGCTTTAATATCTTATAACCATTCAATTTTATCTTATTTATGTAGATTCCCTAAAGCGTAAATTTACTTAATTTTCCACCTTATTTAGAGAACTATTATAAAGATCCTAAAATAATATAAAATAAGATGAGGAATAAGTAACTTATTGAAGATGTACTCATTTTCTTTGATCTTGGAATACATAGAAGACATTAGAATTATATCTGAAAGAGCAGGTGAATATAGGGGCTAGCAATGTGGCAAAAGTTAAGCCATGGCTTGCAACAACAAGCCATGTTAATGAGTACTGTTATGAGTCTTAGCTGCTTTGCTTCATATCCAGTACCCTGCTAATGTACCTGTTAATGCAACAGAAGACGGCAAAAGTACATGCACCCCTGCCAACCAAATGGGATAGATAAATGGAGTTTATGGCTCCTGGCTTGAGCTTGGCCCATCCTTGGTAGTTGTACCCATTTACATTAAGAGCATTTAAATTTTTCTTTAACCTACTGAACAAGACCTAAATTAAATGAAGCCACTATCACCTTATATAAAAGATACCTTTTCTCAATCAGAAAATTTTATTTCTCAGCTACAGTCTTTTACATCACTGCCTTGAAATTCCATCGAGATCTACACCTCACCAACAATGGCTCTCAAGGAAATCAAGGGGGCAACAACAGGGAAAACCTGATATAAGCTGCATGTAGACTCAGAGCCATGAGTCTGTGACATGTAATGCAACCATACAATTCATCACCAGAGCAGGGCTTTTCTGAGAGTAAAAGAAGGTATTGTTAATTACTCAAGGACAAAAGGCATAAAATGAAACCTCTATAAGGCATCATAGAACACTACATTTCCCAGCATACCCTTTACCTTGAAAGTCAAAATTCTTGATTGGCAACTGTACTATTCGACCTGTGATGAGCATCATGTAAGTGGTAAAGAGTATAGAACTAGATTCTGACATGATGGATTACCCCATTCCAAAGGATGCCCAAGGAGACATAAAACACAACAGCTCAGATGAGATTTCAGTGAATATTAAGTCTAGAGTACAGCCTCACTCTTTCCAAATGAGTGTACCTTCCAGAGGTATGAAGCTGGTAGAGCTGCCCATGGTCCACTGCCCTGGTTCTCTTTGGTGTTGCCTCTGCCTTCCCACATCACCAATATTCCCACCACTGCTAATGTTTTGGATGGGTTGGGGCCAGGTACTGTTCCCACTGAACTTCAACCAACTTGCAAACTTCTGTGATGCCCTCAGCAGCTTCCACAGAGAATTATCCACTTTTCTTAACTTGTATGCCTGGTCCAGCAGCTTCTTGGTGAGATGTTTAGAGACATGGTGGCCCTCTCTGAGCAGATGGACTTCCAATTGAGGTGATGGATAGGGGAAGTATCCTATGTGATGGACTTGTGATAAAAGTACTGGAAGGCTTTGAAGTCATTGTGGATGCCATGCCCCACCATTATCTTCCTTGTGAATATCTTCAAGATCTGGCTCCAAGCAATCTTGAAGGTTGTGGCATTGACTGTGTGCTACTGCCATATACCACTCCATCTAGTTTGTAATCCATGATGCAGTGTGTGTGTATATGTGTGCGTGTGGGGGGATAGATGTACTTGTCACAATGCACATCTCTGTCATAGTTGACAATACTTTCATTGATCCAAGGAACTGACATGTTCCTTAGGTCCTTAGTCCCCCATCTCACAATCAATTGGCACCATCTTGCCTGGTAGCTTTTGGGCTGCTCTGGAGTAATCATTTCAGAGTGTCCAGGATAGGGTTCTGTGTAGTATTCTGGGACACTTCTTCTGGGAGCAAGTGGGATGACTCTTAATCTTTGGAAGGGTACCCTGGAACTCACCCAGCAAATCTAATTTGGCTGAAATAGTATTGAACTTCCTTGAAGGAGCAGGGATCATCCAAGATAATGTGCTTTTTTTCTCCAGAAACTTCTCTGACTCAGTGATGGAGACAACTATCTTATTTTTTTGAGAAGGAAGGGTTATTTCAAGTGCCATCCTCCTTTCCACTTTCTTTGGAAATTCTGAGTGCAACTTAGGAGCCTTGCTAGAGGGCTGGTTCTTTTCATTCAGAAAGCCTTTAGATTCCAAGGGTCACCACTTCTTCACAAAATTTTGGTGCTTGAAATTTCCTTCCAATGTGTTTTTGGGAGGAGGTTTCCCAAATTCCAGATTTAGAAGAAACATAGACATGAGAAATGTAGATGCTAGGAGAAGAGTTGGGAAGATTGGCTTATGGATGAATGGATGTGGGACTCATTCTCTGATGAATCCCATTGCCCAACATATGAGAATTCATGATATACCTTCCTAGATGAACCATGCTAAGACCCCAAAAAATCAATCAATTTAAAAACAAAGCAAGATCATGATAGAAATGAATAGAGAACAATGGACACGTCAGCTGGAAGAATAATGACAATCAGGCTCCCTGTGAGAAAGAGTCCTTTGTACATGAGAAGAGTCAATAGAGTACCTTCAAACAGCATTCATAATTCTGTTAATTAGAAGAATTTAAGAACAAATTATCACTAGGCTAATTAAAACATTTATTTGCTGCTGGATTGGTAAAAATTGCTATTTCAAAGAAATAATTTAAAAGATAACTTTATGAAGTATATCAGCAGAGAATGTGTTGTCCCTAAAATTTATGTTATAGCAATTGAGTAGTATTAGCTATTTTCATATTAATATAAATGTACCACACAGAGTTCCATATTATGCTTTTTCCACTACAACACCTCTTGATTTAGTATGCCTACAATTTTAAAAAAGAAATTCATCTTGTGGTATATCATTTTTGTTCACAGTTATAAAGGAAAATTTGACATAATGAATACTTGGTAGTGTGCTTTTCCAGCAATAATTCCAAATGAAACAGTTCCCTGTATCCATTCCATCACATAGCCCTCCATAATGATCCTAAATTTTCCATTTCAATTGCTTTAGTTGTGGGACATCCATAAGTACCCTACAAACATAATTTAAAAAGCACTTACTTAGAGGTTTTTGCTTTATTGGACCTAGTCATTTTGTGAAGAAGCCTTCAGCTTGCCTATTGAAAACAAAAGCCAAGACAAATGACCAGATCTGATGAAACCATTTTCAAGACCAAAGACCTGTGAATGTTGTCCATGACTAAACCCTGAGTTGTGGGCACAGCTGAACCCGTCTTAAGATGCTGACTCAATTACAAATCAAATGTTTTATTTTTTCACTAAGATTTTTAGGTGTCATACATCAAATGATGATACATCCTGGGGAGCAAAATAAAATAATAAAATTACATGCCAAACACAATTGAACAGAACTTAAAATCACATGTAGAACTTTACAAACAATGACAAATATCAACCACAGGAAATTCAGCAAGGTTGCTAGCACTGAGAGGCCTTGTAAACCACACAAATAAATTCTTTGTGGATCAAAAGTTTTACACATATATGGGTATTGTGTTTTATTTATATATGTATTATATGTGATGTTTTATTTATATTTTTATTAAATTTTATATTTCATTATGTTTTTAAAAAACTTATTAACAGTAAAACTTTGAGTCAGTCTAATTTTCATATTTTAAATAAGGAAAAATAGGTTAATAAAAGTATTCTGTACCTTTATGTGTACTATATGCAGTGTATGTGATTTTCAGTACAGATTGCTGATATTAATTGACAAAGATCTATATTACAAACTTTATGAGTTCATACAATGTAGACACTTTTTCAGAAAAAAATGGAAAGCCATGCCATGGGCAAAGTCCTATAAAGCAAAGTTTGTTCTAGGTTGATTGAAATTTATGAAATTGACCTCGAAAATTAATATACACTTTTAGTTAGTTGTAGAAAAATAGAACACTTGTCAAAAATTGGAATATGTAGCACTTACAAGTCATGTTACTCTGGTTGACTCACTTGTTTCCTAAAGCCTTTTATTCATCTTTCTTAGGCAAAAAGGCCTGGTTACCTTGCTGAACATGAAGAACTCAAGAATAGAGGGAGCATTAGCACAGTTCTAGACAAAATGTGTGGTAATAGACTACATTTAGAGCTCCATGGGAGAGGGTTTAATACAAAAGGTATTTCAGGTCAAATTCTTTTTTTTTAACTTTTATTTAATGAATATAAATTTCCAGTGTACAGCTTATGGATTACAATGGCTTCTCCCCCCCCATAACTTCCCTCCCACCTGCAACCCTCCCCTCTCCCGCTCCCTCTCCCCTTCCATTTGCATCAAGATTCATTTTCAATTCTCTTTATATACAGAAGATCAATTTAGTATAAAGATTTCAACAGTTTGCACCCACATAGAAACACAAAGTGAAACATACTGTTTGAGTACTAGTTATAGCATTAAATCACAATGTACAGCACATTAAGGACAGAGATCCCACATGAGGAGCAAGTGCACAGTGGCTCCTGTTGTTGACCCAACAAATTGACACTCTAGTTTATGGTGCCAGTAACCACCCTAGGCTGTCGTCATGAGTTGCCAAGGCTATGGAAGCCTTCCAAGTTTGCCGACTCTGATCATATTTAGACAAGGTCATAAAAGACAGAGTGAGGATAGTAACCAATGATCCTAAGAGTGGCATTTACCAGGTTTGAACAATTATACAGCATTAAGTGGGGAAGAGGACCATCAGTACACACAGGTTGGGAGTAGAGCCATTGGTGGAGTAGAGGTTGTGATTACAAAGGAATGAGGCCCAAGTGCACTAGACAGGGCCTAGAACAAAGGACAGAGTCATTATTAGAGGAGCTAAGAAAGGTGCTGTCTAAGCTACAATTAAGTTTTCCAATTGAGAATCAAACAGAACCTGACAGAAGGGGCTTGATAATAATCTGGTGGGCTTTAGGCCTTGTAAATTCAGAGGCCCAGACCTATCTATCTCTTCACATGGGGTATATCCTAAGGGAGGTGTGAACCTCCTAGGGGAAGGCACTCTATTGACTTTCATTACTTGGCTGGCCTGGGAGGAGAGCTGGCCAGGTAAAGGCAGGTGGCATCTCTAACAAGAAATTTACAGTTCTGCCTGCAATGTTGCTGACCCTACTTGACCATCCACTCAGCTGCAGTGGTCACTTTGGAAGTTGGGCTGAGTGAAGGGCTTTTCAGCTTAGAGCCAATAAGATCTGTGGCTCTGACCTGGGCATCCTTCGACTCCAGGGCAGGTCCATTTCCAGTGATCCAACTCTTGGCAGAGCTGCCAGGGCTCTTGACAAGCTGACTTCTGCTGAAGCCCAGGCTTACCACATTGGAAGCCACTGCAGTGGACTGGCCTGTTGGGTTTCCTTGAGGGCAGATCACTGTACAGATCAGCCATTAATAGGCCTGCCACCCATTGCTTCTGATGCCTAGCTTTCTTTTCCTCCTGGTTTGTGTTAAAGCAGACCAGAGGATGCAAGTCAAGGGAGTGCCCGTTTCCCATCTCTAATCTTCTGGCCTGAACGACAAGTCTATAATCACAGGCATGTTCTGTAGTAGTTTTTCTAAGGTAGACAATGCCCATGAGGAAAATTATATTCTCACTTTAAAAATTTCTTTCCCTTTGGTCTGAAAGGGAGGTTTTTTCTACTTACTGTATACTTCGCTGATGGCGAAGTGTATCTAGATATGAGATTATTATTTGAGTTCTTATTTTGGCTATGCTATTGCAGAAAAATGTTAGCCATCTCTTTTATAAGGTCTAAAGATTAAATTGTGCATCCTACAGATTCCTTCATAATAGAATTAGTTTCCTACCTTGAAGAGAATAGAGAAATGAAAGAACAAGTTGGGCTTAGAATAGAGAAATGAGGGAGCAAGTCCTAGATCGCTTGCTGACAATAGCAATTTCACATGAATACTTAGCAAACCGTTTCAACCATTAGATAACAACTTAAGAAAACATTTACCAGAAGGTCCAATGCCTTCTATAAATTTTAAGAATCATGTGTTTGAAAACACCTCTTGAATATCTAACATGGTGTAGTTTGTTTAGCCAGTAAACTTAAGCACAACCATCTAAAATGTTTTTAGTTTCTTCTACCAACAAGTCTAAAACATATGATACACAGATTCAGGTCCCACAAATTAACATGTATCTTTGATTGATTTTAGCAGCTTAAATTTATGGATAATCTTATCTATAAGCCATTTAAAATAAAACTCTTAATAAAATTTCCCCATGTGGACATACAATATGTACACACATATAATATAGCATAATAGACCAATATAGCAATTTTAATAATAGCTTTTAAAATCTTTAACTCTTTTTGTAGATTGACAATTGATTTGAATTGCTTTTTCTTTTTAGTAACCTCAGTTAACCATACTTTCTCTCAGTTGGTACTATTAATACATTATTGGCTTCATCTGTTTACAGAGCCATCCCAAAGTACTGAATACAATAAAAGTGGCTGGTAAAAGTCCATAGGAACCTATAGGAGGACAGCTAAACACAGAACCAACAATGCTTTAGTTTTATGAGCAGCAGATCATATATAACTGTGGATGACAAAAGACTTTAAGTCGCCATGTTTAAAATTATAAACTCATCAACCAGCAAGAGGCACTTGCTTACTTCACAGTATTTTTGAAAGCACCTGTAGGATTTTACAAGTATTTAACCCTTTAAGCCTCTGGGGCTTTCTCATCAAGATAACTATCATGTCTAGTAACACGAGATCATTAGACTTTTAAATTCTCAAACATTTGTATTAATAGCATTTTCCATTATAGAAACTTAAAGTCTGGTACCACATCACGTCTTGACAGTCCTTCTAATATACTCCAAATAGACTGATTAGTTGGTGTCTCTATAAGATGAGAGACATAGGTGCCGCGGACCGGCTCTTGCGGAGTCACCAGACCCGAGGGAGAACGAGGGGCGAAAGCACAGGAGGAACAGAAATCGGCGAGGGGAATGACAGACAGACACACACACTTTTTGAGTATGCTGTTGCTGCAGTTGTCTGCCTGCAGTTTATTGGCGGGAAAACCAGAGTTTATATAGGGAAGCTTACATTGCTGAAGACAAAAGAAATTCCAAGATTACAAAAACTTGTTAAGGCTAATGGGGTTACATGATTAACTTTACAAGGGACACAGGGAGACATTGTAGTGATGATTCGCAGTCCTACTTTTAAGAAAAGGTAAAGGTCAGGTTACTAGTTAACCTCTCATTAGGAGAAAACCTGGGACAGGGGAGTTATCAGATGGTGGTGCTTGTTAGCCCAAGTCCCATATATCACCTATGTAAGATTGAATGTAGCTTTCTCATCCCCATGCTGCCTAAACTTTCTGATAACCCGGAACCTAATTTACACCCCAGCTCTCTAAAGCTAACACCTCAGCTCCCTTTGTTTTATCTTGTCTAGGGTGTGCTGTTTCTTGTCAGTGTTTAATGCCTCCTCATAAATTGCCCTAATGACTGGTGGGCTAAAGTCTAAAGTGTTTTTTGTTGATTTTTGTGAAATGCTTATTGGCACTACTTGACTCCTTTGTCTCTAATCATGGTGCACTTGTCCTAACGCACTACGTGGCATAACTACTAAATACAAAATCACTATTAATGTTGAGGCACATTGCCTTATTAACCAGCAGTAATTAGGTCTTTCACTTCTCATTACGTGCACCGAAAGTTTTTTACAACCTTGGGCTGCACAGGAACAGCTTTGAGGCCACGCTCCGTAAAAAAGCTCTCACCTCGTCCCTGCAGCGTGGACTTCCAATGTAACATTCTGCTACATGGGTGTCACAACAGCTGCTGGGCCCAGCACATAGGTCCTTCGATTTTTTCAGTTGGGCCCAAACTGGAAAAACCAAAGTCCAGGATTTACTGGAAATTTTAGAGTCCAGATTGTTTGAAACTTTGATTTTTTGAATGCCTGTCAAGAATGCCAAGAAGGCTCAAAATCCAAAATATCTGGTTGAAATAAGATTTCTTAAAATCATGACATAAGATAGACCAAATTTGATCATTGTTACAAGGTGATTATTCAAATTTTTGAAAAAAGCACATATTTAAATAACCCATAGCTCTTAATAAAAATTCAGCTGTTTTTGAACAATTAGAGTTTAACAGACAATCAGAGTTTAATTCTATGTCAAAGAGAAATTGAGCTTCCTGTGATCTTTTGCTGTGAGGTTTCCTTCCTTTACCTTCTTTCATATTGGTGACCGTGTTTCTGTGTTTCTGTGTGTAAGACATCTTTAAGCATCTTTTGCAGGGCAGGATGAGTGGCAACAAATTCTTTCAGTTTCTGTTTGCTATGAAAAGTCTTAATTTCACCTTCATTCACAAATGAGAGCTTTGCAGGATATAGTATTCTGGGCTGGCAGTTTTTCTCTCTTAGTACCTGGGCTATGTCTCGCCATTCCCTTCTAGCTTGTAGGGTTTCTGATGAGAAGTCTGCTGTGAGTCTAATTGGAGATCCTCTAAGAGTGATCTGACGTTTCTCTCTTGCACCTTTTAGGATCTTTTCTTTGTGTTTCACCGTGGTGAGTTTGATTACAACATGTCGTGGTGAGGATCTCTTTTGGTCATGTTTATTAGGGGTTCTATAAGCTTCCTGTACTAAGATGCCTCTGTCCTTCTCCAAACCTGGGAAATTTTCTGCTAGTATCTCACTGAAAATGCCTTCTAATCCTTTCTCCCTCTCCATGCCTTCAGGAACTCCTAGAACCCGAATGTTGGGTTTTTTAATAGTATCCTGTAGATTCCCGACAATATTTTTTAGATTTCTAATTTCTTCTTCTTTGCTTTGATTTGCCTGTTTCCTTTCCTGTGCTCTGTCTTCTAAGTCTGATATTCTCTCTTCTGCTTCGCCCATTCTGTTTTTAAGGCTCTCTAATGTGTTTGTCATTTGATCTATTGAACTCTTCATTTCATTATGATTTCTAGTCACTATCAGAGTTTCTTGTTCCACTAGTTGTTTCATTTCATTTTGATTCCTCCTTAATATTTCACTTTCACGAGAGAGATTTTCTATCTTGTCCATGAAGGATTTCTGTAGTTCAAGAATTTGTTTTTGAGAACTTCTTAATGTTCTTATCAATTTTTTGAGATCCGCTTCTTGCATTTCTTCAATCTCTTCATCTTCATAATCTTGAATTGGGGTGTCTTTTTCATTTGGGGGCGTCATAGTGTCTTCCTTGTTCTTGTTACCTCAGTTTTTGCGTTTGTTGTTTGGCATGTTGGAGATATTTGGTTTCTTCACTGTGGTGTTTTTTCTTGTTACACTATGGCTCTATATTAAGTGGACTGTCTGCTTTCAGTGGAGACTTAGAGGCTTGAGATGAGTGTGGCCTGAGAGCTGTGTTTGGTTCCTCAGGGTTGAGGGTGTGTCAAGGATGACACTCCCAGGTTGGGTGTGGTAAATCTCTCTTTCTTTTTTGATTTAAAAGGGAAGTAATTCCGCACAGCTGAACGTAATTGGAGGTAGTTAGCAGGCAAATGATATACCCACAGGAGCCAGAGATTGGAAGCTCTTTCCCAAGGACCACACAGGGAATCTCTGCTGCCCTCAGTGTGGGCTCCAGTTCTCCTGCAGTCTCCCACTGGGTTGCCAAGTTAGATGCTAATCTCCTGTTATTTCACCCCTCCCCACAGAGTCAGGTTTTTCTGCTAGGCTCAGGGCCGGTGCAGACCTGAGGTCGCCCTGCTTATGACGTATGTCCAAAATGGCGCCTGCTCTGTCTTGCTCGCCTTTGAGAGGTGAGCGGAGAGAGAGAAACTTGTGTCCGTATCAGTCACTTTTTTTATTTTTTTTCTCTCTCTTCTAGTTAGCCTGGTGAACTTTTCCCCACGAAGTTTCAAGCCTCGTTCCCTCTAGCCTCCTCTTTCCGCTTGCCTGCTGGTATCTCGGGCTATGGAGGTTCGGCTCACCTCGCGTTCCAGCGCTGGTGCGTTGAGTCTGCCGCTGGTGTCCCGAACTTGGGCTCCCACGCTCTCCACGTAGGTCCACTGTGAATCACTAGCTCCGGAAGAGTTTCCTCTGCTGTTTCATCCCCTACTCTTCCTTGACCCTGCAGTATCTCCACTTATATTAAACTTTCTCTCCCCCCGGACTAAGTGTGCTCCCTGCCTATTCCGCCATCTTTACTTCCGTTCAGGTCAAATTGTAATCATGGATCCCCTTCCTTCATACAACATAGGAACTATTCTCTTCCCAAAGAAATGGCAGTATCATCCAGTATCTCAAACTCCCTTGAATAACTCCTCATTTCTGAAGATTAGGTTTCGCAGAAACTTCAGTAAAATCAAACCAGGGCTTGTAGGCAGGTTACATTGCCAGGGGAGGGCTAGACATTTAACTTGCTGAAGAAACTCCACGAAATCTCACAATTAAAATTTTCACACAATGCAAATCAGTCTGCACACACTTCACAATGATTTCTCTGGGAATTTAGGGATATTTCCCTGCCATGAATATGCTCATCTTACAAATGAGTAAAAAGTGGCAGAGCCAGAGCAAGAATTCATACCACTCATATTCCAGTTCATATGCTCTGCATACCCTTCGTCACTCCCAAACCCACCTTGAATAAATCTCACATGGAACCACCTTCTGTACACTTATAGACACACGTTGTCTTAGGGACTATGCACCATCTGCTGACAATGCAATCCTTGAATTCATGGACTTAGTTACATTTTTATAGTTCAAAATCTGAGGATCTGAACTCATATCCCCTCCTGGACCAGTCCTTGTGTAACTTCGTGTCAGATTCAGCTGATGATATCTAAGATTTATCTATTCTTCTGCTTCCAGCATGTGGGGGACACATTGCTTACTCTCCTGAGCAACCAAGGTTTGGAGCTCCCTCTCACCCTTGCCCCAGGACCTCACAGATGTAAAATCCAACTCCAGAATGCTGTTGCAGAATTCAGATAGCTATAGGACCCAGAATTTTGAGTAAGAATATGTCAGAAGTTGGTGGAGTAGCACATGCTGAGAAGCAACCTAGAAATTCCTTCTCATGAACCTGAGCTGGTGAATCATGGAAGCAGAGGATTACATTTCCTACATGACAAGGAAGATGATCCATATATTTTCTTTGCAGCCAGCTCATCTTCCCAAAAAGCAGATAGGATACATCAGAACTAACGTGGAATTCTAAATTTTTATTAATGTGTAGTTTAGTAATTGGCATTTGAAATAAATGTGCTATAAATGAATACGATCAAACACATGAAGAATATTTTGTTATTTTCACTAACTTTACTTCTCTTTAGTTTTTTTTTAAATTTTTTATTTAGTAAAAATAAATTTCCAACGTACAGTTTATGGATTACAATGGCTTCCACCCCACCACAATTTCCCTCCCCCTCACACCGCTCCCATCTCCCACTCCCTCTCCCATTCCATTCACATCAAGATCCATTTTCAATTATCTTTATATACAGAAGATTGATTTAGTATATATTAAGTAAAGATTTCATCAGTTTGGACCCACACAGAAACACAAAGTGTAGAATACTGTTTCAGTACTAGTTATAGCATTACTTCACATTGGACCCTAATTTAAGGACAGATCCCACATGAGAAGTAAATACACAGTGAATCCTGTTGTTGACTTAACAATTTGACACTCTTGTTTATGGCGTCAGTAAAATCCCTAGGCTCTAGTCATGAGTTTCCAAGGCTATGGAGGACTTTTGAGTTTGGCGACTCCGACCTTATTCCGACATGGTCATAGTCAAAGTGGAAGGTCTCTCCTCCCTTCAGAGAAAAGTACCTCCTTCTTTGATGGCCCGATCCTTTCCACTGGGATCTCACTCACAGAGACCTTTCATTTAGGTCTTCTTCTTCTTCTTCTTCTTTTCTGTTTTTCTGCAGTGTCTTAGCTTTCCATGCCTACCATGCTCTCATGGGCTCTTCAGCCAGATCCGAATGCCTTAAGGGCTGACTCTGAGGCCAGAGTGCTGTTTAGGACATCTGCCATTCTATGAGTCTGCTGTGTATCCCGCTTCCCATGTTGGATCCTTCTCTCCCTTTTTGATTCTATCAGTTAATGTTAGCAGAAACTAGTCTTGTTTGTGTGATCCCTTTGACTCTTAGACCTATCAGTGTGATCATTTGTGAACTAAAATTGATCACTTGGACTGGTGAGATGGCATCTGTACATGCCACCCTGATGGGATTGTATTGGAATCCCCTGGCACAATTCTAACTCCACCATTTGGGTCAAGTCCAATTGAGCATGTCTCAAATTGTACATCTCCTCCGTCTCTTATTCCCACTCTTATATTTAACAGGAATCACTTTTCAGTTAAAATTTAAACACCTAAGAATGATTGTGTGTTAATTACAGAGTTCAGCCAATAGTACTAGAACAAAACAGAGAAAAAAATACTAAAATGGATGAAGTATTATATTGTACATCAGCAGTCAGCACAAGAGCTGAACAAGTCACTGTTCCTCATAGTGTCCATTTCACTTCAACAGGTTTCCCCTTTGGAGCTCAGTTAGTTGTCGCCAATCAGGGAGAATATATGATATTTATCCCTTTGTGACTGGCTTAATTCACTCAGCATGATGTTTTCCAGATTCCTCCACCTTGTTGCAAATGACTGGATTTCATTGTTTTTGACTGCTGAATAGTATTCTATAGAGTACATGTCCCCTACTGTTGATAGGCATTTGGGTTGGTTCCAGGTCTTAGCTATTGTGAATTGGGCTGCAATAAACATTAATGTGCAGATGGCTTTTTTATTTGCCAAATTAATTTCCTTTGGGTAAATTATAAGGAGTGGGATGGCTGGGTTGTATGGTAGGGTTATGTTGAGGTTTCTGAGGAATCTCCAGACTGACTTCCATAGTGGCTGAACCAGTTTGCATTCCCACCAACAGTGGGTTAGTGTCCCTTTTCCCCCACATCCTCTCCAGCATCTGTTGTGGGTAGATTTCTGAATATGAGCCATTCTCACCGGGGTGAGGTGGAACCTTATTGTGGTTTTGATTTGCATTTCCCAGATTGCTAGTGATCCTGAACATTTCTTCATGTGTCGGTTGGCCATTTGGATTTCCTCTTTGGAAAAATGTCTATTGAGTTCCTTGGCCCATCTCTTAAGTGGGTTGTTTGCTTTGATGTTGTTGAGTTTCTTGAGTTCTTTATAGATTCTGGTTATCAACCCTTTATCTGTAGTATAGTTTGCAAATATTTTTTTCCCATTCTGTCGGTTGCCTCTTCACTTTCCTGACTGTTTCGTTTGCAGTACAGAAACTTCTCAATTTGATGCAATCCCAAATGTTAATTTTGGCTTTGACTGCCTGAGCCTGCCAGGTCTTTTCTAGGAAGTCTTTGCTGGTCCCAATATCTTGCAGGGTTTCTCCAATGCTCTCTAAAATTTGATGGTGTCGGGTCATAGATTTAAGTCTTTAATCCATGTTGAGTGAATTTTTGTGTAAGGTGAAAGGTAGGGGTCTTGATTCATGATTCTGCATGTGGAAATCCAATTTTCCCAGCACCATTTATTGAGTAGACTGTCCTTACTCCAAGGGTTGGTTATGGATCTTTTGTCGAATATAAATTGGCTGTAGATGTTTGGATTGATTTCTGGTGTTTCTATTCTGTTCCATTGGTCTATCCATGTATTTCTGTACCATGCTGTTTTGACAACAACTGCCCTGTAGTATGTCCTGAAATCTGGTATTGTGATGCCTCTGGCCTTGTTTTTACTGTACAAGATTGCTTTAGCAATTCGAGGTTTCCTGTGCCTCCATATGAATTTCAGAATCATTTTTTCCAGATCTGAGAAGAATGTCTTTGGTATCTTGATTGGTATTGCATTGAATGAATAAATTGCTTTTGGAAGAACGGACATTTTGATGATATTGATTCTTCCAATCCATTAGCATGGAAGATTTCTCCATTTTTTGGTATCCTCTTTTATTTCTTTCTTTAACATTTTGTAATTTTCATTGTAGAGATCTTTAACGTCCTTGGTTAAGTTTATTCCAAGGTATTTGATTGTTTTTGTAGCTATTGTGAATGGAATTGATCTTAGGAGTTCTTCCTCAGCCATGGCATTGCCTGTGTATACAAAGGCTATTGATTTTTGTGCATTGATTTTATATCCTGCTACTTTGTCAAAGTCTTCTATGAATTCCAATAGTCTCTTAGTAGAGACTTTGAGTTCCTCCTTCCCAATTTGTATCCCTTTAATTTCTTTTTCTTGCCTAATAGCTCTGGCCAAAACTTCCAGAACTATATTGAATAGCAGTGGTTATAGTGGGCATCCCTGTCTGGTACCAGATCTAGTGGAATTGCTTCCAACTTTTCCCCATTCAATAGGATGCTTGCCGTGGGTTTTTCATAAATTGCTTTGATTGTATTGAGGAATGTTCCTTCTATACCCAGTTTGCTTAGGGTATTCATCATGAAGAGGTGTTGTATTTTACCAAATGCTTTCTCAGCGTCTATTGAGAGAATCATATGGTTTTTCTTCTGCAGTCTGTTAATGTGGTGTATCACGTTGATTCTTTTGCAAACATTGAACTATCCCTGCACACCAGGGATAAATCCTACTTGGTCTGGGTGGATGATCTTTCTGATGTGTTGTTGTATTCTATTGGCCAGAATTTTATTGAGTATTTTTGCATCTATGTTCATCAGGGATATTGGTCTGTAATTCTCTTTCAATGCTGCATCTTTCTCTGGCTTAGGGATTAAGGTGATGCTGGCTTCATAGAAAGAATTTGGGAGGATTCCACCTTTTGCAATTGTTCTGAATAGTTTGAGAAGAAATGGAGTTAATTCTTCTCTAAATGTCTGGTAGAACTCAGCAGTGAATCCATCTGGTCCTGGGCTTTTCTTTGTTGGGAGGGCCTTTATTACTGTTTCAATTTCTGTCTCAGTTATGGGTCTGTTTAGGTTTTCTATGTCTTCCTGTTTCAACTTAGGTAGATTGCATGTGTCCAGGAATCTGTCTATTTCTGATAGATTTCCCTGCTTGTTGGCATACAAATCTTTGCAATAATTTCTGATGATTCTTTTTATTTCTGTGGTGTGTGTTGTTACGTTTCCTTTTTCATCTCTGATTTTATTGATTTGGGTCTTTTCTCTTCTTTTTTTAGTTAGTTGGGCCAATGGTGTGTCAATTTTATTTATTTTTTCAAAAAACCAGCTCTTCGCTTGGCTGATTTTTTGCAATTTTTTTGATTCAATCCTGTTGATTCCTTCTCTGATTTTAATTATTTCTCTTCTCCTACTAGCTTTGGGTCTGGTTTGCTGCAGTTTTTCTTGATCCTTGAGATGCACTGAAAGCTCATTTATTTGGTGCCTTTCCAATTTCTTGATATAGGCACCTATTGATATAAACTTTCCTCTCATCACTGCTTTTGCCATATCGCATATGTTTTGATATGTTGTGTTGTTATCCTCATTTACTTCCAGAAAATTTTTGATTTCTCTTTTGATTTCTTCTATGACCCATTGTTCATTTAGGAGCATGTTGTTCAGTCTCCATGTGTTTGCATACTTTCTAGGGATTCCTGAGTTGCTAATTTCCACCTTCATTCTGCTGTGGTCTGAGAAGCTGCATGGTATGATTCTAATTCTTTTGAATTTGCTGAGATTTGCTTTACAGCCTAGTATGTGGTCAATCCTAGAGAAGGTTCCATGCACTGCTAAGAAGAATGTAAAATCTTTAGATGTAGGATTGAAAGTTCTGTAGATATCTGTCACATCCATTTGGGCAATAGTATCGATTAAATCTGCTGTTTATTTGTTGATCTTCTGTCCGGATGATCTGTCTATTTCTGAGAGTGGAGTACTGAAGTCTCCCAATACTATTGTATTAGGGTCTAAGTCTCCCTTTAAGTCCCTTAACATACCTTTTAAATAAACCGGTGCCCTGTAATTAGGCGCATATACATTTATAATAGTTACACCTTCCTGTTGAATTGAACCCTTAGTCATTATATAGTGCCCCTCTTTGTCTCTCTTAACAGATTTTGTGTTAAAGTTTATTTTGTCTCATATCAAAATGGCTACACCTGCTTTTCTTTGGTTTCTGTTGTTGTGGAATATCTTTTTCGAACCTTTCACTTTCAGTCTGTATGCTTCTATGTTGGAAAGATGTGTTTCTTGTAGGCAGCAAATAGATGGGTTTTGTTCCTTAATCCACTCAGCCAGTCTTTGCCTTTTAAGTTTAGATTTCAATCCATTAACGTTCAATGTGACTATGGATAGGTAGTAAAGTTGCTCTGCCATTTTCTGAAAGATATTTTCTTGTATATGCTTTGAGTTTTCTATGGTCTTTTACTGGTAGGTTTTCTTCCTTTACCTTCTTTCATATTGATGACCATGTTTCTGTGTTTCTGTATGTAACACATCTTTAAGCATCTTTTGCAGGGCCGGACGAGTGGCAACAAATTCTTTCAATTTCTTTTTGCTGTGAAAGGTCTTTATTTCACCTTCATTCACAAATGAGAGCTTTGCAGGGTATAATATTCTGGGCTGGCAGTTTTTCTCTCTTAGAACCTGTGCTATGTCTCGCCATTCCCTCCTGGCCTGTAGGGTTTCTGATGAGAAGTCTGCTGTGAGTCTAATTGGGGATCCTCTGAGAGTAATCTGGCGTTTCTCTCTTGCACATTTTAGGATCTTTTCTTTATATTTCACTGTGGTGAGTTTGATTACAACGTGTCGTGGTGAGGGTCTCTTTTGGTCATGTTTATGAGGGGTTCTATGAGCTTCCTGTACTTGGATGTCTCTGTTCTTCTCCAAACCCGGAAAGTTCTTTGCTAGTATCTCACTAAAAAGGCCTTCTAATCCTTTCTCTCTCTCCAAGCCTTCAGGAATTCCTAGAATTCGTATGTTGGGTTTTTTAATAGTATCCTGTAGATTCCCAACAATATTTTTTAGATTTCTAATTTCCTCTTCTTTTCTTTGGTTTGACTGTATGCTTTCCTGTGCTCTGTCTTCTAAGTCTGATATTCTCTCTTCTGTTTTACTGACTCTGTTTTTAAGGCTCTCTAATGTGTTTGTCATTTGATCTATTGAGTTCTTCATTCCATTTTGATTTCTCTTCACTATCACACTTTCCTGTTCTACTAGTTTCTGCGTTTCATTTTGGTTCCTCCGTAAGATTTCATTTTCACGAGAGAGATTTTCTATCTTGTCCAATAAGGATTTCTGTAGTTCAAGAATTTGCTTTTGAAAACTTCTAAATGTTTTTATCATAATTTTTTTTAAATCCGTATCTTGCATTTCTTCTATCTCATCATCTTCATAATCTTGGCCTGGGGTGTTTTGTTCATTTGGGGGTGTCATAATGTGTTCGTTGATCTTGTTCCCACAGTTTCTGTGTTTATTGCTTGGCATTTTGGGGGAATTCTTTGAATTATTTCCTTACAGTGTTTTTTTTTTTTCTTGTTATACTATGACCGTGTTAAGTGGGCTGTCTGCTATTGGAGTAGCCTTGGAGGCCTGAGATGTGTGAGGGCAGAGAGCTCTGCTTAGTTCTTCAGGGTTAGGCATGGTAGATCTCTCTCTCTCTCTCTCTCTCTCTCTCTATTTATTTATTTATTTATTTTCAGGAGAGAAGTAATACCACACAGCTGAGCAGAATTGATGGTAGTTAGTTTCCAATCTCTGGCTTCTGTGGGTATAGGAATCGTCTGCCTTTTTTTTTTTTTTTTCCCCCACAGATCACCCAAAGTATGTGTGCTGTGCTCAGTGTGGGTTCGGTTTCTCCTTCAGTTTCCCAGCAGGTTGCTAAGGTTACTGAATTATAGCGTCTCTGGAGAGTAGTCACGTGACCTCCAGGAGCACTCTCACCCCACCGTCTATTTTTTTTTCCCCCACCTCAGTTCATTAGTTCTACCCTTTTTTTAAATCCTAACTCCTGGTATTTCACCTCCCCCTCCCCACCAGAGTCAGGAGTTTCTGTTTGGCTTAGTTTGAGCTCAGCTCTGAGTTCATGAGCACGGCCCTGTTGCGCACAGCTCTGATGTCCCGCACAGCCCTGAGGGTGCGCACCTTTTACGTATATGGAGAATGGCGCCTGCTCTTTGTCTCTTGCCCACCTTTGCTAGGTGGGCGGAGAGAGAAACTTGTCCGGACTGGTTCCCCCCCCCCCCATTTCTTTTTCTTCTCTCCTGAAGTTAGTTTGGTGAGCTCTCCCTGTGCAGTTTTCAGCCCCGTTCCCTCTCTGCTACTTCTTCAGCCAACGTCTTGGATTACTGAGCTCACCTCCAGTGCGTATGTGAAGACTTGGAGCTGGAGCCGTGAGCATCCTTGCTCTCGCCGCAGGTCGTCTGTGTCTCCTCCACTAGATCCAGAGGAGTTTCCTCTGCATTTTTTTCCCCTGTGCCTTTCCCTGTATTTTCTGTAATTCCTCTTATATCAACCTATCTTTCCCAGATTATCAATGTGCGACTTCACTATTCGCCATCTTGGCCTAAAATAAAATTTAAAACAGGCTTGAGCTCACCGATGGAATTAAGGATTAGAAGGTGGGTCCTTCTCTTTAGTTCTGATAATTATACTGTGGTTTTAAAACTCACACCAAATTATTGTAGATAATTATTCAGAGAAATGCAAACATATTCTATGTCACTCTAAAATACTTAAAGAAAAAATATAATGCTATTATCATGGCAACATATCTTAATACTTTGAAAGTCTCATATGCTAAAATAATTTGTGACCCATCAATGAATCATATCTCACACTCAGGAAAATTTTCCTACTGCATTTATTGGAATAATATGGCTTGGGGATAGAGTGGGTGCATTCCATAATAATTGTGCAACTCTAACATTCCATTGTCTGTTATTACTTACCTAGAAATTCCTGAAATCCATCTGTCCATATATCTATCTAATAAAAGTTTATTTTTCTGAGAATTGAACTTGAACTAAATGTACCGTTTATATGTTTCTGCTACACAAGATGCAAACAGCTGAATATCAGGGTTTCATGAATTTCCTGCTCTTATCACTGATGCTGTCCAAATGAGGGTGTGCATAACTCTCCTGTGACCAGGGTTGCTATTAGTTGAGTGGGGGTGTGATTGGGGAGACTAACTATTGGTTCAAAACCTATTCCCCATTTTCTCCATGCATAAAGTATGATTTGTGCTGCTCAAATTCCTTTATCATCTATGATCCTACATTGGTCTCCATGACTCTATTCTGCAAACTAAGGAATCTCAGTCTTGAGTTTCCCACCTTAGGAAACTCTGCTTCAGGCCACAGAAGAAATTCTATACTTAATACTCAGTTCTCAGGCTCATATTTGTGAATCAGAGACTGACTTTGCAGAGAGGAACCAGAATGGCACCATAGAGCAGTAAGCCTACATATATCCTTCCACAAGAATTGTTGCTTCTATACTGGTGCCACATACCTCTAAGTGATCATCATTTTGAAAGTGGATATGTGGATTCCATAGATATCTCTAAGAAGAAAATGTGGGAAGATAACACTCAAGTATTGACTAAACTTTTACAAATTATTTCTTCTCTCTGAATATTAGTTGTATCTCCATAAAATTATGGGAGTCCATAATTTCAAGCACCTAGTCAGTAGCATGAGTTCTAATATTCTAATATTAACAGAGAGTGGAACTGACTCAGACAGGATCCCTCAAGAATTAATTCCTGATTAATGCCTTCTACTCATCATTAAGGGAAAAAATGCAGTCATTCATCCATGGTATCCTATCAATTTTGTAGTAATTAAATTCATTAATATATTCTTTAAAAACAGATATATAGGGGCCATGTTATGGTAGAGTGGGTTAAGCCATTGTCTGCAATGCTAGCATCCCATATGAGTGTACATTAAACTCTTAACTGCTCCACTTTGATCCAACTCCCTACTAATGCATCTGGGAAAGCAGTGGAAGATGGTCAAGTTCCTGGGCCCCTACTACACTACAGACTGGGGAGGGAGGCTGAGTAGCGCTCCAAATTACAAACGTCTGAGGTTCTTCCTGTATACACTTGTTTAGGGTCAGCCCCGCCTATGTTCCCTCCCTTCGGGCCCCATAGTCATGGCAGCAGCAGTTACACAGTTATAACAACGGTTTGCGGTTTGGCCATTTCCTCTTGCAAGCTTTGCTATAGCGCAGTTTCTTTCCCTGATTAATGATGAGTTTCGTTTCTTCGCAAATGGATCCCTCACAAAAACCATTTCATAGACTTTGATACAATGGATCCCTAACAGAAATGAAGTTCCAAAAATTCTTAAGGGATTGTGATCTCTGCTAGATGGAGAAATAAATTATTTAACAATAAGGCTATTTTTTAGTTAGAAATTTTATTTTTAGCACTTAACAAATGGGTGGAACTAGATTTTAAGATACTTATACCAAAATCACAATAGCCCACATAAGTGGATAGGAAAGTTTCCCAGCGGCTCAGGGCTGGGCTTTGAGCTAGCTGCAGTCTGTCTGAGGCTCAATTAAAATGAGGCTTCTGCTGCTTTTTCTTTTTTTTTTTTTTCTTTTTTTGACAGGCAGAGTGGACAGTGAGAGAGAGAGACAGAGAGAAAGGTCTGCCTTTGCCGTTGGTTCACCCTCCAATGGCTGCTGTGGCTGGCGCGCTGCGGCTGGCGCACCGCACTGATCCAAAGGCAGGAGCCAGGTGCTTCTCCTGGTCTCCCATGTGGGTGCAGGGCCCAAGCACTTGGGCCATCCTCCACTGCACTCCCTGGCCACAGCAGAGAGCTGGCCTGGAAGAGGGGCAACCGGGACAGAATCCGGTGCCCTGACCGGGACTAGAACCCAGTGTGCCGGCGCCGCAAGGCGGAGGATTAGCCTAGTGAGCCGTGGTGCCGGCTTCTGCTGCTTTTTCTTGTGGCAGCATTGGTGGTAGCCTGTAGCGAGGCCTCCGCCAATGTGGGCAGCATGTCCAGCAAGAGATTAAAGATGCAGTTTGCTACGGGGCTGCTGATTAAGTCCAGATTTGTGTTTCCTGAGGGTATAGGCAGGTGTTTGAGGAGTACATGGGGGTTATTAGCCAGCAGTACCCAGATATCCAAACTGAAGGAGAGAATTACCTCCCTCAACCAATATATAGACATATAAGATCTTTCCTGTCAGTCTTCAAACTAGTATTAATAGGCTTAATAATTGTTGGCAAAGATCTTTTGGGCTTCTTTGGCATGCAAGTTCCTGGCATCTGGTTTGGGGCCAGAAAATATCTATGCATGTATCATGGTTTTCTTCTTGAGCAATATGATTGAGAACCAGTGTATGTCAACAGGTGCATTTGAGATAACTTTAAATGATGTGCTTGTATGGTCTAAACTGGAATCTGGTCACCTTCCATCCGTGCAGCAACTTGTTCAAATTCTTGACAATGAAATGAAACTCAATGTACATACGGAATCAATCCCACACCATCAGTCATACCCCTACCTATTAGCATAGAAAACTTTTTTACATTAAGGGATTTTGAAAGAACAGAGTGACTGACATTATGAAGGCCTGTACTGAAGACAGTAAGCTGTTAGTACAGACCAGATACTTTTTGACAGGCTCATTGTACTACTTGAAAAAACTTACTGCAAGATGGTTTTTCAGTGCTAGCACATTTTGGAATTTTGCAGATTTTGTGGAGTGCATTAGTACTGTATAGTTTTCCTTTCCCTCCCAAATTCACCCAGTTAATATATTTTTTCAATGTAGACATTCTTGTAACTTACTTTCTTAGTCATATTTGAAAAAGTAGAAAATTGGGTTACAATTTGATTTGTTTTAAAGATGTCTGTTAAATATATTGTGTTTTTATGTGAATTTTCATTTTTATGATTTAAGAAGCAGTCTTTTTGGGAATGTAGCCAAAGTTCCTAAATACTTCATAAGAGTTCAATCAGACAGCTCTAATTTGGCCATGTTCAATTTATGCAGTTTTCTTTCTTTCTTTCTTTCTTTCTTTCTTTCTTTCTTTCTTTCTTTCTTTCTTTCTTTCTTGACAGGCAGAGTTAGACAGTGAGAAAGAGAGAGAGAGAGACAGAGAAAAAGGTCTTTCTTTTTTCTGTTGGTTCACACCTCATATGGCCACAATGGCATGCGCGCTGTGGCCGGCACACTGTGGTCGGCGTGCTGTGCTGATCCAAAGCCAGGAGCCAGGTGTTTCCTCCTGGTCTCCCATGCGGGTGCAGGGCCCAAGCACTTGGGCCATCCTCCACTGCACTCCCGGGCCACAGCAGAGAGCTGAACAGGAAGAGGAGCAACCGGGACAGAATCCGGCACCCCAACCAGGACTAGAACTCCGGGGTGCCAGAGCCACAGGCAGAGGATTAGCCAAGTGAGCCACGGCACCGACCAATTTATGTAGTTTTCAAAACACTACAAATTGTGAACAGTGCATTATACAAGATTACAGGGGAACATCCATTATCCAGAGTACTCTACCAATTTGTGTGTATGTGTGTGTATGCGTATGTGTGTGTGCGATTACCAGAGAACTACTATAACATCAACTTCTTTTTAAGTCTATTATGTAGTTCAAGTGTCTTGCCTTGTCTAATGAGTTGATTAACTGGGCCTTTATACTTAAATAAATAAAAAACTAAGCATATGTCAGTTAAATTAAAAAAAAGTTCCAACTTACTGTTCAGTATACTTGTTAACATTGTATTTAATAATTGTCTCTAAATTTTTGTTTTTCACTCTCAGATAACTTCACAAGGTGCACACTTCAGGTTCACTTACATTTTTAGGATAATTGAAACTCACTCAATTGAATCAATTGAATCTCTTTTTTTTAACTTTTATTTAATGAATATAAATTTCCAAAGTACAGCTTATAGATTACAACGGCTTCCCCCTCCCCATAACTTCCTCTTTACAACATTGATATTAGTTGTCTAATAGTTTAGTTTGTCAAATATATCAAAATTGTATTTGAGGAACAGAATTGGAAAAAAAATTTAAACAATGTCATTTTAGAGTCTACCATTTTACAGTTTAATTGTCTAAAAAGACAGTTAAAACAACTTCAACTTATAAAGACTATAAAAATGACTTAGCAGAAATAAGACCATAGTGTGGAAAAATAGTCATATTGCATCAGTGATATCATACTTCAGCTTCTATATAGGAATGAAGTGGTAGAGCCAGTGGTAGGTATAGCTTTGTTAGTGGAAATAAAGGGACTTAAAGAAACGTTGTAAGGTAACTTTGGCATTGGTTTCACCTAACACTAAGGTGTTTTTAAGACCTTATATGGGAATACTTTCAAAAGGTTCATGAAAATTTGAATTAAAAACTTGTTTATTCAACTCATGACAAGAGCCTAGTGTGATTACTGACACCAGAAACAAGAGTGTCAATTTGTTAAGTCAACAACGGGAGTCACTGTGCACTTAATCCCCATGTAGGATATCTGTCCTTAATGTGTTGTCCAATGTGAATTAATGCTATGAATAGTACTCAAACAGTAGTTTATACTTTGTGTTTCTGTGTGGGTGCAAACTGTTGAAATCTTTACTTAATATATGCTAAATTGATTTTCTGTATATAAAGAGAAGTGAAAATGAATCTTGATGTGAATGGAAGGGGAGAGGGAGCAGGAGGGGGGAGGGTTGTGGGTGAGAGGGAAGTTATGGTGGGGGAAAAAGCCATTGTAATCCATAAGCTGTACTTTGGAAATTTATATTTTATATTTATTAAATAAAAGTTAAAAAAATAATGTGTCTTTTGAAGAATAGCTTTAAGTGACTTAGACACTGATAAAACTCAGTTGTTTTGTTGACATCCTTCTCTCTTATGCTTTGCCGTATTAAATCTACAGCTTGAGTTTAGTGAAGAAAATTTAGTGGAAGACATGAATAAAAATGCTAAGGAAATATGGAAATTAAACTACTGAAATGTAGTTTTATTATATTCCTAACATTTTAAATTTATTGCTTATAAATTGATATAATATTTGAATTTATATTCCTAATAATTTTAATTTGTTGCATATAAATTGATATGGTTGTATGGTTTATACATATTTATGCACTAGTCTATCAATTAGAAGACCATAGAACTTGCCAGCACATTGGCTGATGGTATTTGATTTTTTGCTATAATTGCCATTATAGAAGAAATTATTTGTTATGTTAATAAAACATGCTCCTAAAGCATGGGTTTTTGCATCGATGTGTGAGATTTGCAAGACAAATATACTTTTGGAATATCAATGGCATTATTTACTATGGAAATAGCATTATTAATGATAACAATTGATCAGCCTTTACAGTGATTTAAAATGTAACAGGATCCCAGTGAGAGTTCTTTCTTATTTTGATTATTAGTTTGGAAGCTTGATTAACTGGCAAACATTCCATCATTGTCATAAATTAAAATAATTCAAATTTTAAAATTAGCCCACAAGATTTTTAAAACTGGTTTCATATTCTGATACTTTTTATTTATTTACCTTTTTAATCTGTTTTGGGAAAAATAATTGAGGAATTTTAAAGTTTTGGGATTTACCCCTTTAAAATTGTGAAAATAAACTTTTATAACACTGATGTGAAAATAATTCCTACTTTGTGCAGTTAAATCTATGCCAGAGCATGTTATAGGGTAATGTTATGTAGGAAATTTTGCAATGTAAAAGTTAATGTCACTAATTAATATGTTTATTTTCTAATGGCTTCTCAATCCAACCAGTGTTGACCATCCCACCTCAGCCTGGCACTCTGAGTCTTACCACTCTTGGAACTTACACTACTTCTCAAGTCTTATGGTCACTTGTGCTTCTGTGTTGCTGAACTAGCAATTGCTCTGTGATGTATTTTGTGCTGGAGTGGAACAGAGAAACTGTGTGCAACACTGTTATTGTTTAACCCTACTCTCCAGAATGCCTGAGAAACTTACTCTATTCCCAGCTCTCAAGCTCTCAAGAGAAACAAAATAAATCCTTTCCCTCTGTTGGCAAAAAAAAAAGAAGAAGAAGAAGAAAAGAAAAAAAAGGAAAGTTTCCTCACAGAAGTTTTGACTGTAAGACATTTAAAATATACCAAACTTAAAAATCCTCAAATCCAAAGAAATATAGTAAAGATGAGACAATGACTTTTAGGGGAAAAAAGTATTGTGTTTTTATAGTTAACATGTTTTCCAGGGGCTGGCATTGTGGTATAGTGTGCAAAGCTTCTGCCTGTGATGTCAGCATCTCACATAGGCACTGGTTCACCTCCCAGATGCTTTTCTTCTGGGCCAGCTTCTTGCTAATGTACTGATAAAGAAGTGAAGGATAGCCCAGATGTGTGAGCCCCTGCTACTCATATGGGAGATCAGATGATGGTTTTGGCTCCTAGCTTGGCCTTGGACCAGCCTTTGCTGTTGTGGCCATTTGGTGAGTAAAACAGTGGATGGAAGACATCTCTTTTTATCTCTCTTTCTGTAACTCTGGATTTCAAATAAATAAATACATAACAAAAATTTTTCCAAATAAATCACTTCTGATGGTTTGTGTGTTTATAAGACAAGGTAAATTTTCAATTATCAGTCAATGTTTTAACAATGATGTCAATGTTTCTATCTAGTTGTGCTCCACAATGTGCAAAGGAAAATATAAGCTTGGTATTTTGATGTAGTGAATTTCTTCCTTAATGTGACATTATGTTGTTTACTAATGATTCTCACATTTTAATGAGTGATTTTTTTGAGCCAAAAGTAAAATAAACACATACTGATCCGGCAATTTTCTTAATCTATTTCATGCTGCTATATCTCAATAACACAGGAAAAAAGGAAAATATTCAAAATGAAATACATCAAACTAATAAACTTCTATACAGCACAGGAAGCAACAAAAAGAAGAGAAACTGACAGAGTGGGGGAAAATATCTGTGAATTACATCTGGTAAATGATTAATAACCATAAAATATAATGAGCTCATTAAATTCAACATTAACAAAACAAACAATCCTTAAAGAGATAGACAACAAACATGAATGGACATTTTTAAGAGGAAGTAATACAAATGGTCAATAGCATAAGAAAAAATCCTCAGAAACACTAGCCATCAGGGAAATACTATAAGGAAGTATTATCTCACTTTCAATAAAATTGGTATCACCCAACAATCTTTCTTTATCTCAACTTAAAGCAAATTACCTTGAAGCAGTGGTAAAATGACAGGTCTCTCCTTTAATGTAGCCTTTAAGCTTAGAGCACATCATTTTCCTAAAATTATTTTATTTTCAAAGTCTCATTAAATTGGTTGATTCATGTCTGAAGTTTAAAAACACTCAATTTTCCTTCTCGTCTAGAAATCGTCATCTTGCTGAACATTATTTTCCTTTTTTAAAGATTTGTTTTATTTACTTGGAAGTCAGAGTGAAGAAGAAGAAGAAGGAGAAAGAGAAGGAGAAGAAAGAGAGAGAGGGAGAGAGAGAGAGATCCTCTTTCCACTGATTCACTCTTCAAATGGCCACAACAGCTGGACTGGACCAATGCAAAGCCATGACCCAGGAGCTTCTTCTAAATATCCCACATGGATGCAGGGGCCCTAGTACTTGGATCATTCTCCACTGCTCTCTCAACTGGGAAGTTGGATCAGAAGTGGAGCAGCTAGGACTCAAACCAGAACCCATATGGAATACTGGCTTCACAGGTGGCAGCTTTACCCACTACACCATGGTGCTGGACCCAAGCATTATTTTCTAATAATAATTTAATGATAATTTAATAATAATCTAATAATAATTTAATTTAATTCTTACTACAGGTAAGAATTTTATAAAATATTTGCCACTGCATAGAAAAGTTATTGCAATTTAATTAAAAGAATTTGTTTTTCTTATTAATCTTCACATTTCAAGATTTGTTTTGTTTGTTTCTGGCAGCATTTTTCTTCATGATATACATTTCCTTGCTGGAAATGTTGATGTAAGTCCTGTGGACATAACAAGTCACACCTGGAATATAAGAACCTTGATAAAAATAAAGGTATTTTATCAAATATTTATGTGGTACTTCAAAATGTTCAAGGAGTAGCGGTTTAGCAGCTGGTCTAGCCACCACTTGGAATGCCCACATATCACATCAGAGCATCAAGTCCTACCTTTGCTTCTCATCCATCTTTCTAGTAATGTGCAGGGGAGGTAGTAGATGGTGACCAAAGTGCTTGCCTTACTGCCACCCATATGATAGACCACAAAGGAGTTCTTTGGTCTTGGGTTTAGACTGGCCTAGCCCTGGCTGTTGCAGGCATTTGGGGGACAAACCAGAGTATGGAAGGAAGACAGATCTCTTTCAGTCACTCTGCCTTTTAAATAAGCTTATATATTTGTAAATATTTTAGGGGACAGAATTGTGGTGTAGTGGGTAAAGCCACTGCCTGTGATGGCAGTATCCCATATGGGTAACGGTTTGAGTCCTAGCTGCTCCACTTCTGACCCAAATCCCTGATAATGGCCTGGGAAAAGCAGCAGAAGATGGCTCAACACTTTGGCCCTTGCCACGAACATGGGGGACCCAGATGAAGCTCCTGGTTCCATAGTTTGACCTGACCCAGCCCAGGCCATTGAAGCCATCTGGGAATTGAATTAGCATATAGAAGGTCTCTCTCTCCCTCTCTGTCTCTCCCTCTCCCTCTCTCCCTCCCTCCTCTTCCCCTCCTTTTCTCCCCATCTCTCTGTAACTCTTTCAAATAAATAAATAAATACTTAAAATGTTTTAAAATTTTCATAAAATGGAACTCAAATATGAGGTAATTTTGGTGTAATACCAATTTTGAAATTCATATATTTTTATATTATGCATTTTCCATATATTATTAAAATCTCTTTTTGCCAAAAAGTTGTACCATAGTAAACTCATACTTTAAATTCTGTTTTTCATGAACTTTTTAAAGTCCCCTCACATATGTTTCACTTACTTTACTGTGCAAGATAGCAGAGACAGAACTGCTGTTCCCATCTATATCTGGAGTTCTGCTGCTGCATAAGCATCTATAGCTGTACTCCTAAGTATCTTCTTTGGTTTTGGTTACACAATAAAGATTGCACTTTTTTACCATCAAAATTTGAAAGAATACATATCTGACCACATCCTACTTACCAGGACTATTAAGTGACCTAAAGAAAACTATACTGGATAGTTGGAACTATACTTTTTCTTTAATGTTGAAGCAGGTATCCAAAGCACGGCAAACAAATAAAATCTGCATGCAGACAGTAAGGACCTGTTACCATAATATTCTGGAACCCATAGTTTTCATCCCTCAAAGCACATGAAATAGTCTTTTTCCAATCTTTACAATTTAAATAATAAATTTTCCCCTGAATAAGCTCACAAGTGACTTCGACACAATTTTTACAAATAGACTTTGGACAGGTGATTGACACAGCCGTTAAAATGCTACTTTGGATACCTGCATGCCATATTGGAATGCCTGATTTGAGTTCCAGCTCCTTTGTTTTCTATCCCACTCCCTGCTAACATGAACTGTGGGATGCAGCAGGATCTTTGCCACATATGTGGAAGACCAAGAGAGAGTTTCAGGTTTCTGTTTCACTCTGCCTATTGAGATATTTGGGGAATTAATTAGCTGATATAAGATCTCTGTCTCTTATATCTTTCTCTCTCTGCCTTGAAAAGTTTGTATGCTGTATTGGAATCGAAGATTTAAAAAAATCAGCAAACCCCTTTACACTAGAAACCATAAATTATGAGGAAAAAACTAAAAGTGGAGCTTACTTGAATCAATGAATTCATCTGACAGGGTAAGTTCTTCGGGTTTGGGCAGCTAATTAGGTGTGGTCACAGTATTCTTCATTTACACTAACACAGAAATCCTCTTAGGGAAATCAATCCAGCCAGAACAAGCCTAACAAGCATCATGAAGTCCTTGAGAAGGATACATCAGCAAGGACAATTTTGGGATTAGGTAAAATAAGGCCTAAGGCAGAAATAGATTTTGATGGACTAGTTGTTACAAGATCTTATTTGAAAAAAAAAAGGATTTTGACATAAAGCTCTAAGAAATTCAAGAAGTGGAAAATCGAGAATCAGTAGAGACCTTTATGAGGTCAAAATTACACATTGAATCAACTGAAAATTATGTATTGTTACTTCAGTAGAAAATATTTTGGTTCTTAAATTGTCCATAATTTCTCATTTTAGTCTGTCAATGCATGTTGTGCCTTGCAATTATGTTTCCTTTATTCAAATTTGTAAAAAATAGGCAGCATAACCAGGATTATGACTTTTAGTCATGTTTCCACTGAATATTTTCTTCAATCAAACCTTCCCTTCTTGATATACTCTGTATATCAGTAGTTTTGATTTTTAAGCAGTCCCTCTGTTTCAGAGTTAGTCTTTCTTTATAAAGCATGTAAATTATTTCTATATATCTTTGACATTGATTTGAGTTCTAGCAAATCACTCTCCTAATATAATTATCTGCAGTGTTTATTCCAGAAATGACTTAGTTACTGAATTTGAATGAAGATATTACAGCATGGTCTTTTAGGTCATGATTGTAATTTTTTGTTTCTCTTGAACTTTTTTCCTTATTTTGGTTAATTTTTCTAACATTCGGAGCTGTAAAATAGTCTTAGGTATTTCCATGGGCCAGTCTGATGATTTTTTTCCATTTTAAATGGGTTGCAATGCTATGTTTATTTACTGAGAGATAATGCATTTCTAAAGTTTTTTTAACATTATATAAAATGGACAAGTATAATTTTATAGACAGGATAGCATTTTATTTTTATTTAACAAAAAACAGGCACTCCTATAAATCTCAACTATTCTTGCTTTATGAGAGAGTATAATATCTTTTTTGCTTTTTTCATTTTTATATTTAAGATCTATTTATTATGTTGTTTTACAATCATAAATATAAAAATTCACTGATTTACAGACTGCTTTTCTCACCCCTAGCCTTAAAGGTGAGTAGGAAGTAGTGGCCCATGAGAGCCTTCTGAAAGTAATAGTGGTTTCCTCTTGAAATCAATGTTAAACTCTAATACTCTAGATCATCTTTTAGGTGCTCTACTAGTTATCACAGATCAGGGAGAAAATATGGTATTTGTCCTTTGGAACAGGCATATTTCACTAAGTATAATATTTTCCAGTTTCTTCCATTTTGTTGCAAAAGACAGGATTTCATTTTTTTTTTTGCTGCTGTGTATGTGTACATATTCCATAATTTCCAGTCTTACATTGACAGACATTTGGGTTGATTCCATACTTAGCTATTGAGAATTGAGCTGAAATAAACA
This sequence comes from Lepus europaeus, assembly GCF_033115175.1. NCBI lineage: Eukaryota > Metazoa > Chordata > Mammalia > Lagomorpha > Leporidae > Lepus > Lepus europaeus. The sequence goes on from NC_084836.1 coordinate 72,778,883, forward strand.
TGGGGGTACAGGTAAGTCTTTCACATGTTGATTTTATTTCCCTTGAGTAAATTCCCAGCAGTGGGATGGCTGAGTCATATGGTAGGTCTATATTCAAATTTCTGAGATATCTCCATCCTGTCTTCCACAGTGGCTGTAGCAGTTTACATTCCCACCAACAGTGGATTAGGGTACCTTTTTGCCACATCCTTGCCAGCACTTTTTGCTTTTTGATTCCTGTATGAGAGCCACTGTAACTAGGGTGAGGTGAAATCTCATTGTGGTTTTGATTTGCATTTCCCTGATGGCTAGTGATCTTGAGCATTTTTTTCATGTGCTTGTTGGCCATTGGGATTTCTCTGTTGAAAAATGCCTGTTTAAGTTCTTGGCTCATGTTTTCAATGGATTTTCTGTTTTGTGGTTACTGCATTTCTTGAGCTCTTTATAGATTCTGGATATTAATCCTTTATCATCTGCATAGTTTGCAAATAATTTCTCCCATTCTGCTGGTTACCTCTTCACTTTGCTGAGTGTTCCTTTTGCAGTGCAGAAGCTTCTCAGTTTAATGTAATCCCATTTGTCAATTTTGGCTGTGATTGTCTGTGTTTCTGGGCTTTTTTTCCAAGAACTATTTGCTTATCTTGCAGTGTTTCCCCAATGTTCCCTAAAAATTTGAGAGTATCAGACTGTAGATTCAGTTTTTGATCGATTTTGAATGGATTTTTGTGTAAAGTGTTAGGTAGGGGTCTTTCTTCATACTTCTACATGTGGAGATCCAGTTTTCCCAGCACCAGTTGTTGAAGAGATTGTCTTTGCTCAGGGATTGATTTTAGCTCCTTTGTCAAAGCTAAGTTAGTTGTAGATGCTTAGGTTGATTTCTAGAGTTCCTCTTCCTTCCCATTAGCATATCCATCCATATCCATCTATTTTTGGAAGAGTGCCAGGATGTTTTGAATATGATTGTGTTGAAATATGGTCTTCCATCCACTGGTTCGCTCCCCAGATGACTGCAACAGCCAGAGTTGTGTCAATCTGAAGCCAGGAGCCAGAAGCTTCCTCCAGATCTCCTACATGGGTTTAGGGACTCAAGCACTTAGGCCATCTTCTACTGCTTTCCCAGGCCATAGCAAAGTGTTGGATCAGAAGTGGAGAAGCTGGGACTTGAACTGGTGCCCATATGGGATGATGGCACTGTAAGCGGTGGCTTCACCTGGTATACCACAGTGCTGACCCCCACTGATTTAAAATTATCATGAATAAATAATAAACTACAAAGGATTAGAACATCTGTATGCATATGAACTTATGTTGATATCAATTTAACATGAGTCATTACAAATTTAGAACAATGTGTATAATCCCCATAATAATGATGAGAACATTTTTATATATAAAAAAAGGAAATGAGAAGGTAATCAGAATGAGTCTGTACATAGAGACCCAGTTGTATGCAAAGAAAGCCAATAAGGTAGGCAACATGGTAAAAGAAAATATAAGACCTAGAGAAAACACATAGCAAAAAATATGATAAAACTAAGTGCTTTTTACCATAATTAATTTGCCAGTACATGGATAAAACTTTCCAGTGAGAAATATTGGTATCATGAATGAATAAATAGCAACAGTGGTTAAGTAATATAGTGTGTATAAGAAACTCACTTCAAATATAATCATATTCATACTTTGAAACTGAAAGTATGGGAAAAAGGTATTTCATGCAAATAGCAATCAAAAGAGAGTAGAAGATGCTGTATCACTATAATAAAAGTAGCATTTGTGACAAAAACTGCTACAAGACAAAGAAAGATAAAATATGAAAAGTGGTCATTCTACTAATACCAATAAATTTATAAAGGTGCCTTCACCAATATTTGCACCTCTAAATACAGACAGCAGACACTGATGCAGTTAGAGTGATAAAAAGACATCTCTATAAGACTAGAGATGTTAACACCCTACATTCAATAGTGAACTGAAAAACTAGAGAGTAGTTCAAGAATAAAAAATAGGACTAGAATAATACTTTAGATTAAGTGGAACATATATGTACATGCATGCATGTGTATGTGTATGTATATGTGTGTGTGTGTGTGTGTCCCACATAGGAACAGTAGAATAACATTTGGTAGAAGTGCATACAAAACATTTTCCAAGGCAAAGCATGTTAGAATACAATATTAGTGTTGATAAATTAGAAGCCTGCAATCATTCCACTTATCATTTGGGGTCATTTGAAACAAAATAAATTAGTAGCAATGAAAGTGGGAAAACTTACCAATATTTGGAGATTAACCAATTGGTTAAAAAATGATTATGAAGGAAGCTAGAAAATATCCTGAGGAAATGGAAACACAGCATACTAAACCAATGGGATGCATCAAAAACAGTGCAAAAATGGAAATGCATAGCTCTAAGCAATCACATTAAAAAAGAAAAAAATGCAAATAAAATGTCTAGGTTTTTACCTTATGCAGTAAAAAAAGAACCCAGTAAACTCAAAGATAGCAGAAGAAAATAACAGATTATAGCATAGATATACAGCTCAGAGAAGTGAATAACAGTAAAGAAAATAAATGAAACTAAGATATGATTATTCAAAATGGTGAACATTCACCAACATTGGCACAGCAGTTAAGACACCACTTAGGGAACCATATCACATATCTGAGTGCCTGGTTTGTACCTCAGCTTCTCTGCTTCTGATGCATGTAATTACTTAGGCACATCTGTGAGGCAGTAGATGATGACTCAACTGCTTGCATTGCTGCCAACTATGTGGGAGCTCCATATTGAGTTCTGGGCTCCTGGATTCAGTCTGGCCCAGTCTTAGCTGTTGAAGATACTAGGGAAGTGAATCAGAAGACAACAGATCCTTCTCTCTCTCTCTCTCTCTCACACACACACATTCAAATAATAATGAAAGTATTTTGAAATGTAAATAATTTTAAAAGGCAAACAAAATTTACTAACTTGTATCAGAGTTAAGAAAAAAGGAAATCAAATAACAAAAATAAAATAAATCAAATAACAAATCAGCAAAAAAATGAAGGTGCATTGCTACAGTTTTTCACAAATGGAAAGAATTGTAGGAGAATGTTGTCAACAATTGTATACCTATAAACAAAACAATCTAATTAAAATGGACAAATTTCTAGAAGCACACTCTATCAAGAATATGTTACAAAGAAACAGAAAATTTCATTTGAGTTTAATGAGAAAATAGCAGGGATATATTAAATTATGGGAGATATTACTCATGAATTAATAATGAAACCCCACTATAAAGATAAATCAAAAGACAAAATGCCTTGGTTAATGAATTGTAAAAAAATGCAAAATAATTAATAGTAGTATTTCCCAAACACAGAAAATTAAGAGGAGGAAAAATTCTAATTGATTATATGAGACAAGCAATACCCTGATTAAAAAAAATCAGGCAAAGCCACTAGAAGAAAGAGGAAACCAAAAATCTATACCTCCTGTGAATACTGATACAAAAAGTCTGTACAAAACAATACCAAAATAAATGCAACAGTTATTTAAAAGATTTCACACAAAAGCTTTATCCTTGTAAAGCAAGGTTAGTTAAACATGCAAAAATGAATCATTATATTAATGTCACATTAACAGGCTTGAAGGGAAAAATACAAAAATTTAAACTGTTGCAGAAAAAAGATTTGTCACAACATCCTTTCATGATATAGAGACTCAACAAAGTAGTAATAGAAGGAAACTACCTCAACATAATAAAGCCAAAATATGAAAAAAAAGTTACCATCAACCATATTGAAGTAAATTTTAAGATCAGGTACAAGATGGGGCCAGCACCGTGGCTCACTTGGTTAATCCTCCGCCTGCAGCTCTGGCATCCCATATGGGCGGCAGGTTCTAGTCCCAGTTGCTCCTCTTCCAGTCCAGCTCCCTGCTATGGCCTGGGGAAGCAGTAGAAGATGGCCCAAGTGCTTGGGCACCTGCACCCATGTGGGAGACCATGAAGAAGCACCTGGCTCCTGGCTTCGAATTGGCACAGTGCCAGCCGTAGTGGCCATTTGGGGAGTGAACCAGCGGAAGGAAGACCTTTCTGTCTCTCACTCTATCTACAACTCTAGCTGTAAAATAAATAAATGAATAAAAAGAAAAAAAAGATCAGGTACAAGGTAAAATTGATGACTTTCAACATTTGCAATATACATAGTCCTGAATCCCACAGGTGGAGGCTGGAAGAAATGCCAGGCTCTAAAAGCAAGGTGAAGGCACACCGTGGCAGCCTGTGCATGAAGGAGAACTTTGTGGATTGCACTGACTTTGAACCAAGCCTGTAGACCTAGTGAGAAGGAGGGTATCCACCTAATCTAGTAAAGGAAAAGCACATTTTTTCCTCCTCATTCACACACAAGGATGCTGTCAACCATTGGAAAGAAGGTACAATCTTGATACCAGTACAAGGTGTATTGGCTCTCATGTGCATGACCTGGGGAGTTTACCAGAAAAAAAGCCATGTTTTCCACTGACTTTGGGAGGGTTGAGGGGGCACCCACTTAGGATTGACAGGTGCCCCCAACCTCTCAATCTATCATAGACTCTGGGGCTCAAATTACCAAAGTGGATTACCCAGAAGGAGCTGACTCTGGAAATGACTGTGCTTTCTCCATGGACAGGGTAGGCTCATTGAGGCAGAGAGAGGATTCTCTGTACCCCATGACCATGGGAAATCTGTGACTATAAGATAGGGCATGAGGCCTAGCTGGGTCCCTGGGAAGTTACTGTGTCTGGAATCAGAGGCTCAGAACTCTCTGACTGCCTGGCATAGGTCACTACTGAGGGTTCTATGCTCACTCTGAAGACTTCAGAGATCTTTTTGCAGTTCATGCTCACTGTAGGATAATCCTGGGCATCAGTCAACTTAGAAGAAAGGAAGTGAGGTTGTGATTATAGCAATAGGCATGATCAGACCCTCCCACCTACTGTCAATAGAGATCTACCAAGCCCGAGCCAGCGCCGCGGTTCAATAGGCTAATCCTCCACCTAGTGGCGCTGGCACACCGGGTTCTAGTACCGGTTGGGGCACCGGATTCTGTCCCGGTGGCCCCTCTTCCAGGCCAGCTCTCTGCTGTGGCCAGGGAGTGCAGTGGAGGATGGCCCAAGTGCTTGGGCCCTGTACCCACATGGGAGACCAGGAGAAGCACCTGGCTCCTGCCTTTGGATCAGTGCAGTGCGCCAGCCGCAGCACGCCGGCCGCAGCAGCTATTGGAGGGTGAACCAACGGCAAGGAAAGACCTTTTTTTCTGTCTTTCTCTCTCACTGTCCACTCTGCCTGTTAAAAAAAAAAAAGAAAGAAAAGAGATCTACCAAGCCCAACTTGGCTGTCACCCTAGCTTCTTACCCCTGCCTTGAGCACTGACCAGAGCTACCTGGCCCTTATGAGCACACATCTCCATGTATCCACTGAAGAAACAGACACTCCAGTAAGCCACAGAGGAATAAGTCAAAGATAAAACATACCACTGAAAAGAATGATGCAGGATATCAATCAAACTGCAAATAAGAATATACAGCCTCCTCAAAATAGATCAGGCTCATAGTTGTATTTAAAATATAGCAAGCTGATTTCTTTGATTGAAGTCTGGTGTCATGCTGAAAGAGCAAGATGCATAGAGTACCTGAAAAAATGGCACTGGGAATGAAGACATAATACAAACAAAAATCTAGATACTCACCCAAAGTGACATGTAGTCTTCAGAACCAAGAGCAGATTTATTCAAACAACCTTACTATAAGACATAATTTTTTCTAAAACACAAATGCATTTCCATATTAAATAATATATCAATACAATTCTTTATATTCAAAGAGAAGCATCTTCAAAATATTGCACTTACTTTTCCAAGTAAAGATTGACCATTTGGTTGCTGTGATAATTTATATCTCTCATATATCAAGAATAATAAAAAGAATCCCCAAAATTAGAAACAGAACAAAAAATATACTCCCAGAATTGAATTATCAATCTGGTGTAATTGGCTCTTAGCTACTACCAACAAAAAGTGTGATATTAACATAAAATCAGACAAACTTAGAAGACTTGAGAAGTTCCAAAATCCTGGATCCTGGTTTCAGCCTTCCCCAGTCCCACACAATGAAGCCATATGGGGAGTGAACCAGCATTTGGAAGATTCTCTCTCTCTCCCCCGCTCTTTCTGTAACTCTATCTTTCAAATAAAATTTAAAGAATCTTTACTTTTTTATATTTTGAAAGACAAACTGATGTGTTTTTATTTGAAAAATACATAATCTTACAAGGAAAAGATATTCTGAGGAACTTACTAAAAATAAAATTCAGAATTCTGCTGAATATAAAATAAAGATGCAAGTATCAATTACATTTCTGTATAGTAGCAATAAACATTCTGAAAAGATAATTAACATTGACATTCAAGGTAGCATCAATTTAAGAAAAATGTTGGGATTTTGTACTGGAAAAATAAAAAAGCATACATTTTTTAAAATAAAGTAGTGATTTCAATGAGATATTTTGAAATTACAACAAAGACATGATTACCATTAGTCATTAGGGAAGTGCAAATCAAAACATAAGGAACATATCACTTAAAATTCAGTAAAATGACTCTATTCAGCCATAGATAAACATTGACAGGGACATAGAGAAAATGGAAACTTCATATACTTCCAATAAAATAGTGCAACTCCATGAAAATGAATTTAGCAGTTTCTAAGCATATTCTACATGGGACTATTTATTACCTCTGCAGTTTGTCTCCCAGGTATGCCAAAAGACACAAAATCCACATGCACACAAAGGTGCACTGCAACAATATTCATGAAAGACAAATATGAAAGTAACTAAAATATTGAAGTGTAACAAAAAAGTCTGTAATATATCTTGTATAATGATATATTATTTGAGAATCAAAATTAATTAACAAATGACATAAAATTAAAAGATTACAAGATTAAAAACTCAAGAGAAGAAATATGAAAAAAACTCAACATATTGTAATACTGTATAATTCCAATTATAGCACATGTCCAGAGAAGATCAATCTTCTGATTGGTTTAGATCAATTCCTGCTGGGGCTGTGGGTGAATGAGGTTTTAATACAAATAATATGTAGTATTTAGGGATTAATGAAATTGCATTAATATTAGAATGTGGTTATGATTAGGTAATTCCCAAAATAGCACAAAGCATGAACACTCACTTAAAACATGGGATAAATAGGACTGGGAAGACAGGCTCCTGAATTTGGGCTTTGCAGAAGAAATTGAAGACCAACCAATATGATGGAGTTCATATATTGTATGGAACAAGAAATTAAAATATGCTCATTTTGGTTCAAAAATATTTAAAACTATAAAATGAGGGGCCTTACATTTCATGGACAATGTCTAGTGTGAAAGAACTATGCATGTTTCAGAAAGTTTTGCAACAAAATCTTCTTACTATTTAGTTTCATATTTCTTATTTGATATTACCTTAATTCAAATTAATTCTATATACACTTAAAGAACTACTACACTTTCATTATGTGAAACCATTTTAAATATGTATTAATTACCAATTTAAGGTAAAGTACTGCCTCCTATTTGCTCTACTTAGCCTGGGGAAAAACAATTCTGTTACATGCAGATTATCTTTGTCTTAATAAAATACTTCTGAAGGTCATAATAATAGTTGTGATGCTAATTTAAATATTAACACCTCTTAGCCTTATACAAGTAATAATATATGGTTCTAAGTTTTGTTTTTGTTGACAATAATTATACCTATCTACAGGCTGCAGTGTGAGATTTTAATCCATCATATAATCAGAAATTATCACATCAGAATAAGCAACATTTTCCCTTCTCTGACATTACACCTTATAATCAGAGCCTTGGAACACATTGCTTCTATTTGCTCAAAAAAGAAAGAATACATTATGATGGACTATATTCCCTACACCATTCTATGTAACACTCAGACCTCACTCCTATAATCTGACTCTGATTTGGTACCAATTACCCCAAGTAGTTTCTAACAAGTTTTTTAATTAATTAGTTTGAAATAAAGAGAGATACAGAGAGAGACAAAGAGAAAAAAGAATACTCCCATCCAGTGGTTCATTTCACAAATGAATAAAACGGCTCTGGCTGTACCAGACTTCAACCAGTGATTTAGATATGACACCAAATGCACAGGTGATAAAAGAAAGTAGGACTGTAAAAACAACAACCAAAAAAATTCTGTATACCAAAGGAAAAACTAAAAAGAGACAGCAAAGAATAGGAGAAAGTATTGGCAAAGCTATTATGATTAAAGGAGTAATACCATGCTGTTTTGATTTTTTTAAAATATTTTTTAAAAATTGTTTAACTTTTATTTAATGAATATAAATTTCCAAAGTACAGCTTATGTATTACAATGGCTTTTCCCCCTCACAATTTCCCTCCCACCCACAACCCTTCTCTCTCCCACTCCCTCTCCCCTTCTATTCACATCAAGATTCATTTTCACTTCTCTTTATATACAGATCAGTTTAGCACATATTAAGTAAAGATTTCAACAGTTTGCACCCACACAGAAACACAAAGTGTAAACTACTGTTTGAGTAATACTTATAGCATTAATTTACATTGTACAGCACATTAAGGACAGAGATCCTGCATGGGGAGTAAGTGCAAAGTGACTCCTGTTGTTGACTTAACAAATTGACACTCTTGTTTATGGCATCAGTAATCACCCTAGGCTCTTGTCATGAGTTTCCAAGGCTATGGGAGCCTTTTGAGTTCGCAGCTCCAATCTTATTTAGAAAAGGTCATAGTCAAAGTGGAAGTTCTCTCCTCCCTTCAGAGAAAGGTACCTCCTCCTTTGATGACCCATTCTTTCCACTGGGATCTCACTTGCAGAAATCTTTCATATAGGTCTTTTTTTTATCAGAGTGTCTTGGGCTTTCCATGCCTAAAATACTCTCATGGGCTCTTCAGCCAGATCCGAATACCTTAAGGGCTGATTCTGAGGCCAGAGTGCTGTTTAGGACATCTGCCATTCTATGAGTCTGCTGTGTATCTCGCTTCCCATGTTGGATGGTTCTCTCCCTTTTTTATTCTATCAGTTTTTGCAGACACTAGTCTTGTTTATGTGATCCCTTTGACTCTTAATCCTATCATTATGATCAGTTGTGAACAGAAATTGATCACTTGGACTGGTGAGATGGCATTGGTACATGCCACCTTGGTGAGATTGAATTGGAATCCCTTGGTATGTTTCTAACTCTAGCATTTGGGGCAAGTCCGATTGAGCATGTCCCAAATTGTACATCTCCTCCCTCTCTTTTTTCAGTTTCTTTTTCTCACTCTTATATTTAACAGGGATCACTTTTCAGTTAAATTTCAACACTTAAGAATAATTGTGTATTTTTTTTTTGGACAGGCAGAGTGGATAGTGAGAGAGAGAGACAGAGAGAAAGGTCTTCCTTTGCCGTTGGTTCACCCTCCAATGGCCGCCGTGGCTGGCATGCTGCGACCTGCGCACCGCGCTGATCCGATGGCAGGAGCCAGGTGCTTCTCCTGGTCTCCCATAGGGTGCAGGGCCCAAGCACTTGGGCCATCCTCCACTGCACTCCCTGGCCACATCAGAGAGCTGGCCTGGAAGAGGGGCAACTGGGACAGGATCGGTGCCCCGACTGGGTCTAGAACCCGGTGTGCCGGCGCCGCAAGGCGGAGGATTAGCCTAGTGAGAATAATTGTGTATTAATTGCAGAGTTCAACCAATAGTATTACTTAGAACAAAAAAAATACACAAAGGGATAAAATATTAAGTTGTTCATCAACAGTCAGGACACGGGCTGATCAAATCACTGTTTCTTATAGTGTTCCTTTCACTTCAACAGGTTTCATTTTTGGTGCTCGGTTAGTTGTCACCGATCAGGGAGAACATATGATATTTGTCCCTTTGGGTCTGGCTTAATTCACTCAGCCTGATGTTTTCCAGATTCCTCCATTTTGTTGCAAATGACCAGATTTCACTGTTTTTTACTGCTGTATAGTATTCTATAAAATATATTTCCCATAATTTCTTTATCCAATCTACTGTTGATGGGCATTTGGGTTGGTTCCAGGGCTTAGCTATTGTGAATTGAGCTGCAATAAACATTAAGGTGTAGACAGCTTTTTTGTTTGCCAATTTAATTTCCTTTGGGTAAATTATAAGGAGTGGGATGGCTGGGTTGTATGGTAGGGTTATATTCAGGTTTCTGAGCAATCTCCAGACTGACTTCCATAGGGGCTTGGACAGTTTGCATTCCCAACAACAGTGGGTTAGTGTCCCTTTTCCCCCACATCCTCACTAGCATCTGTTGTTGGTAGATTTCTGAATGTGAGCCATTCTAACCAGGGTGAGGTGGAACCTCCTTGTGGTTTTGATTTGCATTTCCCTGATTGCTAGTGATCCTGAACATTTTTTCATGTGCCTGTTGGCCATTTGGATTTCCCCTTTAGAAAAATGTCTATTGAGGTCCTTGGCCCATCTCTTAAGTGGGTTGTTTGTTTTGTTGTTGTGGATTTTCTTGATTTCTTTGTAGATTCTGGTTATTAATCCTTTATCTGTAGCATAGTTTGCAAATATTTTCTCCCATTCTTTCGGTTGCCTCTTCACTTTCCTGTTTGTTTTGCAGTACAGAAACTTCTCAATTTGATGCAATCCCAAATGTTAATTTTGGCTTTGACTGCCTGTGCTTCCAGAGTCTTTTCCAAGAAGTTTTTCCTGTGCCAACATCTTGCAGGGTTTCTCCAATCTTCTCTAATAATTCGATGGTGTTGGGTGATGGATTTAGGTCTTTAATCCATGTTGAGTGGATTTTTGTGTAAGGTGTAAGGTAGGGATCTTGCTTCATGCTTCTGCACGTGGAGATCCAGTTTTCCCATACCATTTATTGAATAGATTGTACTTGCTCCAGGAATTGGTTTTAGATGCTTGATCAAATATAAGTTGGCAGTAGATGTTTGGATTGATTTCTGGTGTTTCTCTTCTGTTCCATTGGTCTATCCATGTGTTTCTGTACCAGTACCATGCTGTTTTGATTACAGCTGCCCTGTAGTATGTCCTGAAATCTGGTATTGTGATGCCTCTGGTTTTGTTTTTGTTGTGCAATGATTGCTTTAGCTATTCGAGGTCTCCTGTGTCTCCATATGAATTTCAGCATCATTTTTTCCAGATCTGCTTTTAAGATCCTATATCACAGTGACAGTTTGAATTCTGGGTACTCCAATTCTGATCAGGCCTCCTGCTACTCACCTGTGAATACAGCAGATGGCCCAAGTACTTGAATCCTTACACTTGTGTGGGAGACCCAAATTGAGTTCCTGGCTTCTGGTTTCAGCCAGATCCAATTGGGCTGTGAACCAGTAGATAAAAGCTCACTCTCTCTCTCTCTCCCCCCCCCCCTTTCTCTGTGTGCGCATGTGTGTATCTTTCTGTATCTCCCTCCCTTTCAGATTTTTAAATAAATAAAATACATTTTTAATAGATTAGTGACTCACTTCCAAAACAGATCATTTATTTCAATTATGCTTATAATTAGTTTAATTTAATATTATTGTGACCTTGAAAGTCATTTAGAAAACTATTACCATTTATATTACTGTGTTTATAAAGACTTCCTTGATTTGTGCAAGAAATTTTATCATCTACAATATATTGTATAACCCATATACCCATATTTTATTTTTAGAACATTGTCTAATACATATTTTGCCACTAAGTACAGGGTATTATTATTAGTATTAGAACGAAATACAAAAATAAACTAGGTACTAAATATTAAGCTATACACTAACACCAAGAAATGTAATTTTAAATTTCTATGTTCACTAAAATAGGCTCATTTATCTCAAAACTGACTTTATACTGAATAATATTTTTTCATAAAATTTATGGCTCTATTGATAACCTTCTAAGATCCTTCTAATTCTAAATATCCATGACTCTTAGCATTCATTGAATTCTCCACTTTTAGTTGACTAGTATATATGCTTATATATATAAATATATGCTTTTCCAAAAATCATTTTATATCCATACTACCTACTTTACTTCCTGTAAAGCTGCCTTATCCAGCAAAAAAAGACAGTTTCGGTTGTTCAGCATTATACATAGCTGTAAATTTCAGTATCATAACAGTAGTTTAAGAATAACTACAGAGGAAGATACAGATATGCAAAATGATAGGAAAGATATTTATACAGTAAACAAATATACTTACTTCTAAAGTTGTAAGATTTAAATATTTAGAAAAAGAAAAGCGGGGCCGATGCTGTGGTGCAGTGGGTTAATGCTCTGGCCTGAAGCGCCGGCATCCCTTATGCACACTGGTTCCAGACCTGGCTGCTCCACTTCCTGTCCAGCTCTCTGCTAGGGCCAGGGAAAGCAGTAGAAGATGGCCCAAGTCCTTGGGCCCCTGCACCCACGTGGGAGATCTGGAGGAAGCTCCAGGCTCCTGGCTTTGGATCGGCGCAGCTCCGGCCATTGCGGCTATCTGGAGTGACTCATCGGATGTAAGACCTCTCTCTCTCTCTCTCTCTCTCTCTCTCTGCCTCTCCTCTCTCTGTGTAACTCTGACGTTCAAATAAATAAATAAATCTTAAAAAAAAGAAAAAGAAAAGATAAGTATTCTTTGCCAGAATAACTCATATTGTGGCCAGTGTAGAATTCATTTTCCATTCTAATGCACCAAGAGATTTGGGGTCATAAGGAAGAAATAGGTTCACACATGCACATTTTTAGTAAAATAAAATATAGAAGGTGAATCAATGTCATCTAAAATGCATAAGAATTGACAGTATTCTACCAATTTTGAATATTTTTAACTTTAATTGATGGATGAATTTCCTCTTCATTATGAAGCAGAATAGTTATTCCATCTTCTATGAAATTGAAAAAAAAAAGAATTTCTTAAAACTAAAAGAAACTGATGAAGTAATTCTATAAAATATCTTAATGTTGAGTAGCCTGACAAAATGTATCCGGACACACAGACACACAGAAAATAAAAAAAAAAAATTTAAACTTTACCAAAGCAAGTCATAACAGTATATAATTTGATATACTGTGCATAAGATTCTGGATTTATTTAGAATCTCAGTTCACCTTACATAGGAAATTATCTGCTTTGCTACACCCATAATATTTTACCTAAGCACAATATAAATTTAACGTCCTGAAATTTTTCCAATTTTCTTTCTACTTACCCTGAGTCACAGCCAATACAGGAACATGTCTGTGAAATCATCTATTTTCTGGATTTTGAAAGAAAAAGAAATTACTAATGAGTATAAACTGATAGCAAAGACCAAGATACCCAAGGGATGTCAGAAACATCAATTGAACCAGTGAAAATATCACCAATATGTACCCTGGGGATGTTTTGTCCTTTAATATGTCTTTCTTGCTTAAAAAGAGATAAGGCTATTGTTCTTTCTTAACATAACTAAGGAGAGGATATTCATAATGCTCAATAAAATTGAGTAAATTAGACACCAGAGCTCATACAAAATACCAGCAAAATGGCCGGTGCCGTGGCTCAACAGGCTAATCCTCTGCCTTGCTGTACTGGCACACCAGGTTCTAGTCCTGGTTGGGGCACCAGATTCTGTCCCGGTTGCCCCTCTTCCAGGCCAGCTCTCTGATGTGGCCAGGGAGTGCAGTGGAAGATGTCCCAAGTGCTTGGGCCCTGTACCCCATGGGAGACCAGGAGAAGCAGGTGGCTCCTGCCATCGGATCAGCGCGGTGCGCTGGCTGCAGCGTGACGGCCGCGGCGGCCATTGGAGGGTGAACCAACAGCAAAAGGAAGACCTTTCTCTCTCTCTCTCTCTCTCTCTCTCTCTCTCTCTCTCTCTCTGTCCACTCTGCCTGTCAAAAAAAAATACCAGCAAAAACAAAATACCAGCAAATACAAATTTTCAAATTTTGATATGCATTTACTTCACTCTTCCTGACATAGCAGTGAAGTAGAACAAATATAAATTTAGGAAAAATAAGTTAGGTAAAGGCAATTTAATGTGTTCTAGAATAAATAATTTAAAAATATCTGAACTGGGGGAACACATAATTAATTTTTTGAAAAAGAAGCAAGAAAGAACTTTAAAGTCTACTGAAACAAAACACAGAGAGAATGGAAAATCATGAACACAACTAGCATAGTGACATTATGAAAGATGGGGTAAATGTGACCAGCAGAGTGAAGGAGCATCAGGTTTGACAGCTGGGAAAGCAGTAGAAGATGGCCCAAATCCTTGGACCCCTGCACCCACATAGGAAGACCCAGAGGAAGCTCCTCACTACTGGCTTCGGGGCAGCGCAGCTCCGACCATTGTGGCCAACTGGGGAGTGAACCAGTGGATGGAAGACCTCTCCTTTTCTCTTTGTGCAAGTCTGACTTTCAAATAAATAAATAAATCTTTAAAAAAAAACAAAAATAAGTAGAGAGAAAAGTTAAATCTCAGCCTACATACATACACACATGCACATACACTCTTAGGCTTTTCTTTTTTTACTTAAAATTTATTACCCAAGAATATTTTTAAAAAGCTTTATAAAATTAAAAAATGACCTTCTTAGTTCTATGTTTTACTAATCACCTTAAAAGATGCCTTGAGGCCGGCGTCGTCGTAGCTCAATAGGCTAATCCTCTGCCTGCAGCGCCAGCACACCTGGTTCTAGTCCCGGTCAGGCGCCAGATTCTGTCCTGGTTGCCCCTCTTCCAGGCCAGCTGTCTGCTATGGCCCAGGAAGGCAGTGGAGGATGGCCCAAGTGCTTGGGCCCTGCACCCGCATGGAAGACCGGGAGGATGCACGCTGGCCGTAGTGGCCATTTAGGGGTGAGCCAACGGAAGGAAGACCTTTCACTCTGTCTCTCTCTCTCTCTCTCACTGTCTACCTATGCCTGTCAAAAAAAAAAATACACCGTGATGAAATCCAAGGCAAATATGCCGAGATTTTCAAATGTGAATTTGAATTACAGGGATTTGAAGGATGATTATATCCTTTATCTTTTCTGTGTTTTTCATTTTCATAGTTAAAAGTAAATCCATTAAAATCATTCATAATATTATTAAAATAAAATTTGCTTAACCATTTGAGGTCGATGCACCCTATGTAAATTTGGACAAGAATATTCATAACTTCATTCAACTGAAACTATACTATCTGCCCTTTATTGATTAGAAAACTGTAGTAGAGATATATTACAATCTCTTCAAAAATTATTTTATAGTTAAAATATTCTAATATATTATATATAATACATATATAATATTATATATTATATCATTATTATATATAATTGCTATATATTATAAATTATATAATAGAATAATGTATAATATATTATATACAATATAATTATAAATATATTATACATTATTCTATTATATAATTTATAATATATATATATTTATATATATATTTGGGCTCACTGCCCAAATGGCTGCATTGGTCAGAGCCAGGACAATCCAAAGCCAGGAGCCAGGAGCTTTTTCAGGTTCTCTCATATGGATGCAGAGGCCCAAGCTTTTGTACCATGTTCTACTGCTTTTCCAGGCCATAGCAGAGCTGGATTAGAAGAAGAGAAGCCAGAACAAGAACCGGTGCCCATATGGGATACTGGCACAATAGGCAGAAGCTTAGCCTACTATACCACAGTGCCAGCCTAAGCCATAAATATAGAAGAATATACAATTAAATACAAACAATAGCTGATTCTAACTGAAATAACTGTGCTTTTATGTAATTTGGAGAAAATGCATTTTATATGCTAATATACATTTTGAATTAAATCTACCAAATTAATTATTCTTTATGATATCTGTCATACTTTCTTATTCTATCTTAACTATTATGTTAACTATTTAAATAATTCTATAACTTATCCTGCATCTGGAGTTTATGGATATTGATTTTTAATCTAAAAATTACAGGAAACTTTGAAAAATTAATGACAGTGTAAAGTTATTTAATATCTTTAACCATCATTTTGACTACATAATGACCTTAAAACACTGATCTGTTTAAACTCTTCAAGTTATTTTCAATATATTGTGTGTGTGTGTGTGTAGGAAAATTGCACAGGCAATGAGAATAGAGCTATATAATATTTCATAAGTGAACACTCCTCAATATGTGTCTCTTAAATAAAAATCAGGACCTTGAGTGACCCCTAGATGCTTTCTTAACCCTCTCCTAGGTAGTACCAAGAATATCTACTAAAGCAATCCTTCACAACATAGTTCACTTATATTTTTAATTATTTTAGAATTTACACATAAGGAGGCAGTATATACAGCATTAACTCTTCATTGTATAGATTTAGATTCCAGCTTTAAGGTTTTTTTTTTTTTTTTTTTTTTTTTGGACAGGCAGAGTGGGCAGTGAGAGAGAGAGACAGAGAGAATGGTCTTCCTTTTTGCCGTTGGTTCACCCTCCAATGGCCACTGTGGCTGGCACATCTCGCTGATCCAAAGCCAGGAGCCAGGTGCTTCTCCTGGTCTTGCATACGGGTGCAGGGCCCGAGGACTTGGGCCATCCTCCACTGCCTTCCTGGGCCATAGCAGAGAGCTGGCCTGGAAGAAGGGCAACCGGGATAGAACCTGGCGCCCCAACTGGGACTAGAACCCGGTGTGCCAGTGCCGCAAGGTGGAGGATTAGCCTGTTAAGCCATGGCACCGGCCTCCAAATGAATTTTACAGTGAACTAAATTATACCAAAATGTAATTGGGATTTTGACTGGGATTACGTTGAATCTGTAGGAGATCATTTTAGATATTATTGTAATAATAGCTATGTTAAGTCTTATAGTCTCTCCGGATGGGATGCCTTTATCCTTATTTGTGGTTTCATTATTTATTTCAATAGTGTTTTGTAGTTTTCAGTGTATGTGTCACTACATTTCCTTGGTTAAATGTGGCTATTACAGTCACATAGTTTTTTTTGTAATATTGAAAATAGAATCATTTTACAAATTTTCTTTCAGATTATCCATTATTAGTGTAGAGAAATGCAGCTTGTTATTTGCTGTAAAATATCTTTCATTTCATTCAGTATAAAATTTATATTTTTTAAATAATTTAATTTTTTTCAATAAGCTAATCTTCTAATGTATTGCAAAATTGTTAAATTGTGTTCTCTTTTGTTCTGACCTGTCACTACCTCATCCAGGTTCATATTACTTCACATTTGGTTCACCTTTTCTTTGAAGAACACAACCAAAGTTAGTTTTGATGCCGAAGAACACAACCAAAAGTTAGTTTTGATGCTGAAGGTATCCAAAGAGATGTTTCATCAGAAGAATGATTTGTGCAAATGATGACCAGAAAGGATCATTAATGGTCTAATTTTCAGAGAGTCTCAGCAGTTTTCATTTTGTTTTCTTTTGTGTCACATCAAGTATCATCTCCTGCTCGAGTGTATTTCAATGAGAATGACAGGTTACTTATTGAATAAGCATAATAAAGGTAATATGCTCTTTGATGCAGAAGTGAAATCCACTTCAAAATATTAGAGTTTCTTAACCTCAAGGATCCTCAACTGTGACAGAAGATTTCTGACGGTGCAGTGTCCATTTGATCCATTTGAACCCCTTTGCTTCTCTGTGAAAGACTTTGGGTGAATAACAGAAGCAAATGAATGTCTTTCTTCTAGTTCTGCAATCAGTAATTATATACTCTAGATATTTCATGCCCCACCCACCTACATCTCTGCAACTAGAAGTTTGGAAGTTTAATACATGTTTGCTTAGAAAGAAAACAAAAATCCAAAACAATTCCTATTTATTGACAGGTATTGGACAGAATAGGATACCGACATAAACATGACTGGAAAAGGAAGTGATAGAAAAAATTATGAACCTGGTGAGAAACATGAGATGATTACCTAATGTTGATACCAAATTCTGTCAGCCAAGTGGTAATCAAGGACTTTGAACTGCTGAATCTATTAAGAAAATTTTCATATTTAAGTACAATAGAGATGCCCAGACTCCAGTATAATTCACTGGGTGAAGGGGAAATGATAGGAAAGAGGTAGGGTCTGGACTATAGGGTCAAGAGAATTTTGCAAGTGAACAGAAACAAATAAATTACTGATCCTTGATATTCACTAAATTCTGGAATGTGAAAAACAAAAGTAGCATAGACCTTAAAAACTCACTATAAGAAAAAAATCCAAATCCTGCCCCCAACACTGGTAGCTTGCCTTGGACCTGTATGACTTACATAACACAACCAGAGAATTTTATAATCATACTTCAGCCTCTGTCCCAGATAGGCATTAAACATCTTGGTATGTATTTACAAAGAAGAGAGTGAAAAGAAAAGACATTGGTATAATGTTATGTGTTATTATATAATGCTCATAGCTCTTTATAATGGCTTACAAATTTGTGGAACAACACAAACCATAAGCATTTTATAAATATGGATTTTCATGATATTTAAATGGCAAGAAAGACTCTTGTATTTGTAGGACACAAGCAGTGTGTTCACCGACATTATTATTTCTTTCATTCTCCTGCTTCTCCGATAAGGTAGGTTAAAGACAAGCTATATCTTTCTGTTTTGACTGCTGGTTAAAACAGGCAGAGATTGGTGTGTCACTAGGCAGTGGGAAGTAGGGAAGAAACCAGTGTGGCCTGTAGTTTACTGAGCTGGCTCTGTCTTCCTCCTCTTTATTCTCTTCCCTTTGTTCACAAAGCTCCATAGGAGTGATTTTAACTGTCAATGGCCCAAGAATCTAGTACTTGTGTAGAGCACTCTCCCCACTATACTTTGAGAGAAACCACCTGATTCTCTATTGTGTCCAAAAGAAGATTCTTGGAAGTATTGACTAGGAGCACCCTCTTAGCCAAACACTATACTAAGCACCAGTTCACAGGCACAAGTAGACTATATTATTGGGAAATCTTAAAGATGGACCAACTCTTATTATCCTCATTTTGAACACGAAGAAACGTCTGCTTCAAAAAAAATGGGTGAATATCCAAGATCACATGTTGGTGAATGGTGAGCTGAGATGTCAGAAGGGGGCCATGTGGTCTTGTCTTTCAGTTGAGCTGGCCAGACTCTTACCAACTGTCAATGGAAAGAACAAGGGCAGCATAGATTATGAGTATGTGATAAACATGCAAAAAACATGTTTCCCCTCCTTATGGAAGGCTGATATTTTCAGAAATTTGACATAGCACATATTTGTAACTGAATACAGTACATGTATGTGTACACAAGAACCCTATATGCTTTTCACTTTCATGACTAAAGAGATGGTTTACAAAGAATATACTTTGACTTCAAAAATCTGTATTGCACCCTGGACAATCTTATGTAGCTATGTCAGATATATGATCTTAAGATATCTCATGTGTTCAAACTAAATGTAAAATTTATAGTGATTATCAAATAATGCATATAAATATGTGCATGCATTAATACTGAACAGCCACTAACAGTGGTAATGCCTCAGTAAATTTATATGCAAATTTTTAAAATATATATGCCAATAATCCTAAGAGATATCAAAGTACAATACATAAGGACCAATGCAGTGGATAATAATCCTTGCTTCAATTCTTGTTTTGGAATGAGTTTGAACACGAATGGGTTTCTATTATCTCCATAACTGTTCAATCTTCTGGTGAAATATTGAGTCTCCTTAAATTTAATGCCATACTCTGTTGCATTGTCTACATCTACAAATCTATGGCCATTTCTTTTTGATATGTAGAATTTTTCTATCATGGATCTTTCTTGGCACGTTGGTTATAGTCTTCAGCTCCACAGCAGGTACTACTATCATTCTAGGGACAGCCACAGGGTGTGCAGGCCTGCTCCTTTCGCAACTGCTCCCTTTCCTTTGGGATGGCTCTCTCCCACCCTGCACTAGGCAAGGTGGGCACAGTGAAGCTGGTTTTGTTGCACCAATGACAAGGGGAAAGCTGGAGAGAGTCCACACCAATTGACTTGAACTGCCATGTTTGTTCCTGTTGAAAGTATAGAGACTGTCCTCAGTAGTTGCTATGTGTGCACCGAAGAGCTGGAACAGCTGTTACTTGTTTATGTCCAAAATGGCACCAGTCCTCCCACAGCTAGCCATAGGATGCTGGTGTGGAGGGGGGAGGAGGGGAGAGAGAGACCCACCACTGTGTTTCCTCTTCAGTGAACAGTCACCTCCCTTTCCTGAGGTATCTGGGCCAGACTCAAAAATGGTGCAGTCCAATAGGCTCTGCCTGCAACTGCATCAACAGTGCAACAGACTCATGCAATCTGACCTCATCTTGTTTGCCAGAGCAGGCTGCTGGGTCCTTTGTTGTGTTCATGTTCATTGTTGCTTGTCTGCACCTTTTGCTCAGTCTGGGCCATTTCCACTGCTTTTACAGGACCTCTTACTGAAGTTTTCCCTGCAATGTACTTTCTCCACTTTTTTTCTGCTGTTTACCTAACCTGGGGGAGATCTCCCTGTCACTATTCCACCATGTTGCTGATTTCCACCACTTACAATTTTTCTTAACTTTTATTTAATGAATATAAATTTCCAATGTACAGCTTATGGATTACAATGGCTTCCCCCTCCCATAACTTCCCTCCCACCCACAACCCTCCCCTCTCCCGCTCCCTCTCCCCTTCCATTCACATCAAGATTCATTTTCAATTCTCTTTATATATAGAAGATCAATTTAGTATATATTAAGTAAAGATTTCAACAGTTTGCACCCACATAGAAACACAGAGTGAAACATACTGTTTGAGTACTAGTTATAGCATTAAATCAAAATGTACAGCACATTAAGGACAGAGATCCCACATGAGAAGCAAGTGCACAGTGGCTCCTGTTGTTGACCCAACAAATTGACACTCTAGTTTATGGTGCCAGTAACCACCCTAGGCTGTCGTCATGAGTTACCAAGGCTATGGAAGCCTTCCAAGTTTGCCGACTCTGATCATATTTAGACAAGGTCATAAAAGACAGAGTGAGGATGGTAACCAATGATCCTAAGGGTGGCATTAACCAGGTCTGAACAATTATACAGCATTAAGTAGGGAAGAGGGCCATCAGTAAACACAGGTTGAGAGTAGAGCCATTGGTGGTAGAGTAGAGGTTATGATTACAAAGGAATGAGGCCCAAGTGCGCTAGACAGGGTCTAGAACAAAGGACAGAGTCATTATTAGAGGAGCTAAGAAAGGTGCTGTCTAAGCTACAATTAAGTTTTCTGATTGAGAGGCAAATAGAACCTGACAGAAGGGGCTTGATAATAATCTGTTGGGCTTTAGGCCTTGTAAGTTAAGAGGCCCAGACCTATCTATCTCTTCACATGGGGTACATCCTAAGGGAGGTGTGAACCTCCTAGGGGAAGGCACTCTGTTGACTTTCATTACTTAGCTGGCCTGGGAGGAGAGCTGGCCAGGTAAAGGCAGGGGGCATCTCTAACAAGAAATTTACGGTTCTGCCTGCAATGTTGCTGACCCTACTTGGCCATCCACTCAGCTGCAGTGGTCACTTTGGAAGTTGGGCTGAGTGAAGGGCTTTTCAGCTTAGAGCCAATAAGATCTGTGGCTCTGACCTGGGAATCCTTCGACTCCAGGGCAGGTCCATTTCCAGTGATCCAACTCTTGGCAGAGCTGCCAGGGCTCTTCACAAGCTGACTTCCGCTGAAGCCCAGGCTTACCACATTGAAAGCCACTGCAGTGGACTGGCCTGTTGGGTCTCCTTGAGGGAAGATCTCTGTACAGATCAGCCATTAATAGGCCTGCCACCCATTGCTTCTGATGCCTAGCTTTCTTTTCCTCCTGGTTTTTGTTAAAGCAGACCAGAGGATGCAAGTCAAGGGAGTGTCCAAGTCCCATCTCTAATCTTGGTGGCCTGAACTACAAGTCTATAGTCACAGGCATGTTCTGTAGTAGTTTTTCTAAGGTAGACAATGCCCATGAGGAAAATTATATTTTCACTTTAAAACTTTCTTTCCCTTTGGTCTGAAAGGGAGGTTTTTTCTACTTACTGTATACTTCGCTGATGGCGAAGTAAATCTAGCTATGAAACTGTAATTTAAGCTCTTATTTTGGCTATGCTATTCCACTTAGAATTTTTATAAAATACATTTTAAGTGTATTTGTTTTGGATACTTACACATGCCAGCTTTAAAAATAATGGTTGTAACATTTAGAGTTTATTCATTATTTTGTATAAGATGATTATTTTATAGACAAGTAGCACTTATTAAGATTCATGGATCCTGCAGAACATAGATAACATTTATTATACTGCTAAAAAAATGCCATGCAAGATCAAGTAGATTTTGTTGAATACACAAATGATTCCAGGTTGGAATCAAAATGAAAGATTCTTCAAATTTAGTCAAGATATGTTCAACTATTGTGTGCTAAAGTAGGAAACATGAATAATGAGAAGACAAAACACAGCAGAGAAGAAACTAAATTAGCATTGATTAGAGAGAAAACTAGGTTTTAATTGTAAATGCAAGAATATCAAAAGAAATTCTTTCAGTGTCAAATGTATTATTTGTATTAAAACATAAATGCATTGTATAATATGATACTGAAAGTAGGAGGATTTTTTAAATTAAAAACAACTTATAAGTTTTCAAATGAGTATTGAGCCTTGTGATGGCATTTGGATTTTTTTAAATAATTATTTTATTTATTTGAAAGTCAGAGTTACACACAGAGAGAATGAGAGGCAGAGAGAGAAGGAGAGGTCTTCCATTCTGTTGGTTCACTCCCCAAATGACCGCAACAGCCAGAGCTGAGCTGATCCGAAGCCAGGAGCCAGGAACTTCCTCCAGGTCTCTCACACGGGTGCAATAGCCCAAGGAGTTGGGCCATCTTCTATTTCTTTCCCAGGCCATAGCAGAGAGCTAAATTGGAGCAGCCAGGACTCAAACTGGTGCCCATAAGGGATGCTAGTATTATAGGTTGTGGCTTTAACCTGCTGTGCCATAGCGCTGCCCCCGCATCTGGATTTTTTTGAAATGACAGGAAGTATTGCAAAATAATGCAATCTATAAATAACTGAAATTTTTCTAATAAAGAAACTAAGATTGTTAAGTGATCTTTTTATGAATACTCATGACATGACTAGCAGAAGAAAAACATTCTCACCATAATAAACCAACACCCAGTGTTATCTGCCATCATATGAATACTCCATTAAGTATATGATTTGTCCAGAGATAAAGAAAATCCTGCATCCAATCTGCTATACTTCATATACTACTACAGGCATCAAAATATTTTAGAAATAACACTGCTAATCCAGAAAATGTTACTTGATTCTAAGAGGAAAGAGGATATTTAGTAGATTCATTTTCAAATTATCTTAGAGAATTTCAACAGAACATATTTTCTGGTTCCATACAAGAAAACCTACCAAAAAGGAGTAAGGATTATATTAAATTGAATTATGGTCAATGGGGACTGGTTTATAATATTGAATATCATTTTCTCCTCCACAGTTTCCCCTTAAGACTCAGTTATTACTTCTTCCTTCCTGCATAGCTTTGACACTGTTTCTAACCCAAATAAATCCTTTTTTTCAAACAAAAACACTTATTCAATCTCCTCATATACTTTCTTCTTTTGTTTTATTTATTTGTTTGAGAGGCAGAGTTACAGACAGAGGGAGAGACAGAGAGAAAGTCCTTCTATCCTCTGGTTCATTCCCCCAAAGGCTGCAATAGCTGGATCTGGGCCTATCTGAGACCAGGAGATTCTTCTGGGTCTCCCACATAAGTGCAAGGGTCCAAGCACTTGGGCCATCTTCCGTTGTTTCCTAGGCCATCAGCAGAGGACTAGATTGGAAGAGGAACAGCCAAGACATGAACTGGCATCCATATGGGTGGATGCTGGCACCGCAGATAGAGGCTTAGCCTTCTATGCCACAGCACTGCCCTCCCCCATAGCATTTTTTTCATTGCAGGCTATGCTTCAAAGACCAAAAGCTAAAATCAGTTACATGATTTCTCACTGAAAGGTCAGTAAACTCACAGCGATGGTCAGACTTCTGAAGGCTGCGTGGGAAGGAGACAGTCAGTTTGGAGACATGGGTTTGTGGACTCTGACAGCACCTCCTCATAGCACTGTAATTATCATTTCATTAGTAGTGACAATGACATTACAAACCGGGAGAATTGTTATTTTAAAAACACAGTCCAAATGATAAATTATCAAGAGCAATTACAACGTTTACAAAGGACCTCCAGAGAGACCTGCTTTCCCTTGATCCATATATGTACACTGGCTCCTGTGGAGAGAGTAGAAATGATTGAGCTCCAAAGCAAAAAGGACTGACAGAAAAGCATATGTTTCTTACAGGATTCTGTGCTTCCCTCTGGTGTTGTCTTGTGGAAGCTCTAACTTTATTAATTAGTGAGGAATATGATTACTTAATCATGGACACCAACATGTAATTAAATGAACAACTTGAGAAGAATGGGCAAATAGGTTAAATTACAAAAAATAACTTGAAATAAAATATTGATGTCAAAAATGGATATGGTTACATTTGTTCAATTCAATGTAATTTATGCAATGCAAAAATATATAATAGTAATATATATAATGCATATTTGTTCAGGCATAAAGATTTTAAATTTATCAATAATCTCAGAAATCAGATATTTATTAATGATCACTCTCACAAAAACAAAGTTTATATTATTCAGAGAGGAATCCTACAGATAAATTTATTAATAATCCAATTATCTTTAAAATTTTAATTATAATGTAATCAATCTTCTCAATGTTTTTAGGCAGAAGATATAAGGATAACATGAAAGCTATGCCTGCATTGAACTATTAGATATTTGATATTAGATATTAGACTACTAGACTATTAGATATTTGGGATATATGGATATAAATTTAAGCATTCAAAATGATGCCATTTATTTTATTAACATCATATTATTTCATTATCAATTTGACTTCACACCAGGAATAAAAGTGAGATTCAGTATTAGAAAATATGTTAATGCAGTTATCCACATTGATAGGATAAACAAGAATGACATGTATATATATTCCTAGATTAAAAAACACTATCAGAATTTAATGGAGAATCATATTTAATAAATTCTTTCAATAATGCACTGCAAAATATTTCTAGACAACATGGAAACAGATTGGTACAAAGATAATGACACTGTGGTTGGTATGGTTTTATGATTGATGCTATTACCTGTGATGCCAGCATCCCATATGGGCACTGGTACTAACCCCAGCTGTCTCACTTCTAGTCCAGCTCCCTGCTAATGTACCTGGGAATGGAAGGATGGCCCCAAGTACTTGGGCCTCTGCACATACATAGAAAACTTAGAAAAAACTCCTGGCTTTAGTCTGGCCATTCAGCCGTCTGGGATGTGGGCCAGTTAATAGAAGATTCTCTCTCTCTCTCTCTCTCTCTCTCTCTCTCTCTGACTTTGTCTTTCAAAGAAATACAAAAAAATTACAAAATACAAAAAAATAAGTTTGTTAAGAGAGATAAATCATCAGCACATGAATATTTGTCATAGTTGTGAAGATGCCCTTTGGGATTCCTGCGTCCTATATCAGAGTGCCTTGGTTCAAGTTCAAGCTATGCTCTGATGTCAGCCTTCTGACAACATGGGAAATAGCAAGTGATGGCTGAAGTACTTGCATCCCTGACTCCAATGCAAAATACTGAAGTTAGTTCTCTTCTTTTTCAGTCTAGCTTTGCCCCAACCACTGCATACATTTGGCAGCATGTGGCCACTCTCTCTCCTCTCTTTCTCTCTCCCTCTCCCTTTCAAATAATGTAGATGGATAAATAAAATTATGAACAAATCAATAATATTTTTATTGATTTATATTTTTTGTCCAAAAAACTGAACAAATGGGGAAGATGTTATAGTTTAGCTAGCATAGTAGCCACCTGTAATGTGGGCATCTCACATAGGCCCAGTTTATGTCTTGGCTGCTCTATTTCCAACCCAGTTCCTTTTTAATGGCCTGGAAAATGTAGCAGAAGATGACTCAAATGTTTAGGTCCCTGCTACCTATGTAGAGCATCATCATGAAACTCCTGACTCCTGGTTGCAGCTTGGTCCATGCTTGCCAAGTGGCCATCTTGGGAGTGAACCAGCAGATGGAAAATCAGTTCTCTCTCTCTCTCAATTTTTCTGTATTTGAAATAAAACTTGCAAATAAATATTGTTTTAAAATTCAAATGAAAATATTCATAGGAAGTTTAAAACTCTGAGTGACATTTGAATAATAGAATTGGTAATCACATCTAAAAGAATAGAATAGAATATATGTGGAAATATATGATAGAATAAAAAGGAACAGAAGCCAAAGAGTGGGTGGGCTCATGAGTCTCAGTGGAAACTGAAGCTCACAAATATACAGCAGAGCCTTTGCTTCCAGTGTGTTTGCTTCTTGCAGGTCTGATGTTTCCACATGTTTAGGGGGCATTTAATACTTGAGAGAAAACACAGTTAGATATTTGCTTGATGAAATTTCTGTTGGCTTAGTGCACTTGGTAGTCTGTTGCAGGATCCAGTGTGTTCCCATGTGAACAGAGATGTTATTAAATCTTTGTCAACTGAGCCCATTTCTCTGTTTTAAACAATCAGTTAGAGATTGTTTCACTAATTCTCTATTGATGATGTGCCAGGTATAAGATTTATAAGGGAGGGTTGTGGGTGGGAGGGAAGTTATGGGGGGGGGGAGCCATTTTAATCCATAAACTGTACTTTGGAAATTTATATTTACTAAATAAAAGTTAAAAAAAGATTTATAAGTGATAAGAGTCTACAAATTGTAGTGGGAGGGCAATTGCATCAGGTCACTGGGGTAAGCTACTAGAAAGTGGGTACTCATAATACTTACCCTAACCTGGAACAAAAAGGAGGTATCACACTCTTTTGGAAAAACACCTCATATTTTAAAATAAACATGAACCTTCATTTGTGGGGATTTTCTTCTGAGGTAGTGATGAATGAATGAGTAATGATGAAGAATGACTTTCTATCTAATCTCAAAAAATGTATGGCCAAATGCAGAAACAAAGGCAGGGCTGGGGAAGACCAGAAGCCTCAATATTCTTGGCATAGTTAGGATATTATTTACTGCTGTAACAGGTTCCCTGGGGAAATATAAAAATGGCAGTTTCAAATGCCTTCCACTCATTCATCAATTATTAAATTTTATCATATTCCTATGGTCTGTGTTTTTGTTTTACTTCATAAAACAACTATGTTGAAATGTAACTCATACATTATATAGTTTAACTACATAAAATTTTTATGTTTGTTCAGAGTTATGTACCTAATACCACATTCAATGTTAGAACTTTTCATCTCAAGGTGGCATGTACCAATGCCATCTCACTAGTCCAAGTGATCAATTTCAGTTCACAACTGATCATAATGATAGGACTGAGAGTCAAAGGGATCACATAAACAAGACTAGTGTCTGAATAATACTAACCAATAGAATAAAAAAGGGAGAGAATGATCCAACATGGGAAGCAGGATGCACAGCAGACTCATAGAATGACGGATGTCCTAAACAGCACTCTGGCCTCAGAATCAGCCCTTAAGGCATTCGGATCTGGCTGAAGAGCCCATGAGAGTATTTCAGGCATGGAAAGCCAGGACACTCTGTCAAAAAAAATTACCTAAATGAAGGATCTCTGCACGTGAGATCCCAGTGGAAGGAGCGGGTCATCAAAGAAGGAGGTACCTTTCTCTGAAGGGAGGAGAGAACTTCCACTTTGACTATGATCTTGTCTAAATATGATCAGAGTTGGTGAACTCAAAAAGCTTCCATAGCCTTGCATCTCATGACAAGAGCCTAGGGTGATTATTGACTCCATAAACAAGAGTTTCAAATTGTTAAGTCAACAACAGGAGTCACTGTGCACTTACTCCTCATGTAGGATCTCTGTCCTTAATGTGCTTTACATTGTGATTTAATGCTATAACTAGTACTCAAACAGTATTTTTCACTTTGTGTTTCTATGTGGGTGCGAACTGTTGAAATCTTTACTCAATATATATTAAACTGACCTTCTGTATATAAAGAGAATTGAAAATGAATCTTGATGTGAATGGAAGGGGAAAGAGAGTGGGAGAGGGGAGGGTTGTGGGTGGGAGGGAAGTTATGGGAGGGAGGAAGCCATTGTAACCCATAAGCTGTACTTTGGAAATTTATATTCATTAAATAAAAGTTTAATAAATGAAAAAAAAATAAAGTAAAAAAAAAAGAAAATGAATCTTGTGAATGGAAGGGGAGAGGGAGCGGGAAATGGGAGGGCTTGGGTGGGAGGGAAGTTATGGGGGGGAGCCATTGTAATCCATATGCTGTACTTTGGAAATGTATGTTCATTAAATAAATGTTAAAAAATAAAGATGTTAACTGAAAAACTCAAAAAAAAGAAGTTTTTCATCAGATTTTAAGTTGATGGATTAGGGAATGACATACTGGAAATTCTACAAAAGGAAGAGGAGTGCCGTAGACCTCAGTGCAAGGTGCAGATATGCAGCTTGAACATGGACACAAAAATGACTGCAGCAGCCAAGAGTGGGAGCAGATAGCAGCTTGGAGATGGAGATGATACCAGTCTACAATAAGTCGTGGTGATATAGCTGGAGGGAGAGTACTGCATGAGTCCAGACTTGAATCCTAGTGATTAGTGATTACTAGCAGTTATCTGCAGACACAGTAGAAGTAAAAGGGGCACATTTATCTCACCCCAACCTCCCCACAACAACACCCATATCCCAGCTAAGAAAAGATGTGCACCATTTGGGGTTTGTGAGGCAGCAGAAAGGCTTTGTGCACATGCACAGCGACTGGCTGAAAAAGAGCACCATCTTCTTGGCAGTACCAGCAACAGCAGTGGGGAGAGGTCAACATTCAGCCAGGGACCCTCGTGTACTAATGTGATTCAGAGATTTTAGCAGAGGAAAAAATCCATAGTTCCCACTGACTTTGAGCCTGGCTGGAGGATTGACAGGTAGTTGGGCATCCACATAGGACTGTGAGGTGCCCCAAGCCACCCAACATACCACAGGCTCTGGGTCTCATGATTCCTAAGTTGAGCTGCCTTGTGGAACATCTGATTCTCTGTTGACTGCACAGCCAGGCAGGGCAGAGTGAAACTTCTGCACCCAGCCACTGTCTGAGACCCCAAGAACTTGGTGGACAGATGGGAAGATGCAGGGTGATGCTGGGTACCTGGGCAATCACTGGGTGCAGCTCACATGCTTGAAGCTCCTTGGTTGCCTGGGATAGGTCATTTCAGCAGGAACTGTATTCACAGAGAGGACTATACAGAACATCTGTGTGGTTCATATGGTGGCTTGGATGAGTATTGAACTCACTGGGGGCTAATATTCAAACACTGTTCAGCTTGGAAGACAGAAAGTCAGGTGGTGATGACATCAACAGAGGTGACTATTCCCTAGTTCAGGTAACAAGAGATCTATCATGCCCAACTTTGGTGTTACTCTGATACTCACTCCAGCATGGAGCACTGACCAGAGCTCCTTGGCCACATTCAGTACACATGCCTTGATTTTCACTGAAAGTGCAAGCATTCTACTAAGCCATAGAGGCATATTTCAAAGATAAAAATCATCAGAGGATAAAACCAACAAGTAACTACACAAATGCTTAAAAATAAATGCAGAAAGTTAAAGAACAAGAATAAGGAAGTCACCATGACCCCTCACACCTCACAAGGGAACACAAGATTTCAATATTAGAATGTGAAGATTAAGAGATTGATGAAATGTCTGAAACAGAATTAAAAAATAATTATCAGATTATTAAGAAGGGATCAGAAACAAATGCACAAACTAAGAAAACAATACATGGCATGAATGAAAGTTTATTCCATGGAATTTAGATTATAAAGAGAAATAAAAATGAAATATTAGAGATAAAGGATTCAGTAGCTCAAATAAAAATGCAGTGGAAAGTCTTAACAATAAACTGTGTAAGGCAGGAGGAAGAATATCTAAGCTAGAAGACAAATCTTTTACTCAGACCAAAAATGCAAGAAGAAACTAGAAAACTTAAAAACAGTGTTGGATATTGAAGGGATGCTATCAAACAACCCAACATATAGGTCTTAGGAGTTCCTGAACATGTGGAAAGAGAAAAAAATGGATTAGGACTATTTAATGAAATAATTACAGAAAACTTCCAGAATTTGGAGAAAGGAAGGGATGTCCATGTACACAAAGCATACAGAACTCTTAATAGACATGACCTGAAAAGATCTTCACCACCAGATATTGCATTCAATTTTCCACAGTAAAACATAAAGAAAAGATTCTAGAATGTGCAGACGAAAAATGTCTGCTTGCTTTCAGAGGCTCTCCAGTTAGAGTAACAGTTGATTTCTCATCAGAAACCCCACAGACTCAGAGAGAATGGCACGACATAGTCCACGTCTTAAAAGAAAAAAGCTCAACCCAGAATATTCTACCCTGCCAAGTTTTCACTTGTAAATGAAGTTGAAATCAAGACCTTCCATAACAAACAGAAATTGAAAGAATTTTCAGCACTCACCCAGCCTTACAGAGACGCTTAAGGATGTGCTACAAACAGTAACGAAAGATAGCCATTTTTTTTAAATGACAGGACCAAGTTGTTAGTTATTGATGGTTACCTTAAATGTAAATGGTCCCAACTTTCCAATTAAATGACAAACTACAGACTGTGGATTAAAATACAAGACTCATTTATTTGTGAGCTACATGAAACACATCTCACCAACAAAGATATAAGCAGACTGAAAGTGAAATGAAAGAAAAAAGACATTCTATGCTAATGGAAACCAAAAAGCCATCCTAATGTCAGACAAAATACACTTTAACACAAAACTGCCAAAAGAGGTGAAGAAGGATGCTATGTAATGAATAAGGCAATCTATGACAAACCCACAGCCAGGATCTTATTGAATGGGGGAAAATTGGAAGCATTGCTACTAAGATCTGGAACCAGATAAGAATCTCCTCTCTCACCACTGCTATTCAATATAGTCCTGGAAGCTTTATACAAATTGAAAAGGAGGAATTCAAATTATCTTTATTTGCAGATGACATGATTCTATGTATCAGGGAGCCAAAAGACTCCAGTACGTGACTACTAGAACTCAAAAAAAAAAAAAAGAGTTTGATAAAGTGGCAGGGTATAAAATTAACACACAAAACTAACTATGGGCTGGCACCACGGCTCACTAGGCTAATCCTCCGCCTGCGATGCTGGCACAAAGGGTTCTAGTCCCGGCTGGGGTGCTGGATTTTGTCCTGGTTGCCCCTCTTCCAGTCCAGCTCTCTGCTGTGGCCTGGGAGTACAGTGGAGGATGGCTCAAGTCCTTGGGCCCTGCACCCGCATGGGAGACCAGGAGAAGTACCTGGCTCCTGGCTTCAGATCAGTGTGGTGCGCTGGTCACAGCACGCCGGCTGCAGCAGCCATTGGAGGGTGAACCAACGGAAAAAGGAAGATCTTTCACTCTCTCTCTCTCTCCACTCTGCCTATCAAAAAAAAACTAACTATGCTTTCTATATATACACATAATGCATTGGCTGAGAAAGAACTTCTAATATCAATCCCATTAGCAATAATTATAACCAAATTAAATACTTTAGAATCAATTTAACCAAGAATGTCAAATATCTTTACAATGAAAATTACAATTACAAAGTTATGGGAGGGGGGAAGCCATTGTAACCCATAAGCTATACTTTGGAAATTTATATTCATTAAATAAAAGTTTAATAAAAAAAAAGAAAATTACAAAACATTAAAGAAATAAGTAGAAGTCTCAAAAATGAAAAAAATCTTCCAAGTCCAGGGATTGGAGGAATCAATATCATGAAAATGTCCATGCTATCAAAAGCAACTTACAGATTTAATGCTATTCTAATCAAAATATCAATGGCATTCTTCTAAGATCTATAGAAAACAATGCTAAAATTTAAAAGGAAGCACAAGAGAACACAGATAGCTAAAGCAAATTTAAACAACAGAAACAAACTGGGAGGAATCACAATACCAGTTTTGAAGGCATACTACAGGACAGTTATAATTGAAAGATTCATGTAGACCAATGAACACATCTATGGAGACATCTACAACCAACTTATCTTTGACAAAGGAGCTTAAAATCAATTCATTGAGCAAGGACAGTCTCTTTAACTAATGGTGCTGGGTTGCTACATGCAACTCACCTTATGAAAATGAAATGGATCAAAGACCTAAGTCTATGACCTGATACCATCAAATTGCTAGATGACATTGGGGAAACTGCAAGACATTTGCATAAAAAACCTTCTTGTAGAAAACCCTAGAAGCACAGGCAACCAAAGTCCAAATTGACAAATGAGATTACATCAAACTTAGAAGCTTTTGCACTGCAAAACAGAAAACAAAACAAAACCAAAAAAAACAGCAAAGTGAAGAGAGAGAGCATATTTGTTGTATAAAACATATTTGAAATATATTTGAAAACTATACAACTGATAAAGGTTAATGTCCAGAAAATATGAAGAGTTCAAGAAATTCAACAATAATGAAACAATCTAGTTAATAAGTGGGCAAAGGACTTGATAAGCGTTTTCCATTTGTTTATTTTTGAGGGTTGTCTCTTTCTACATTTACCTTATTGTGTTGAGTGAATGTGCATCCTCTTAACTGTGTTTGTGTATTTGTGTGTATAATGTTTCTCAGTATTAGTTTTAGCAAGGTCTGTGCTTTTACCAATGGCACAAATAACTACAAATGGATACAGTGAAGCAACTTGATTAATTGGCCATATTTATTATCACTCAACACAATACGGTAAATGTAGAAAGAGACAACCCAAATCTTCAGTATATAACAGGGGCAGATGTTTGCCTTAGCAGTAAAGTTGCCCATATACCATGCCAGAGTACCTGAGTCAGGTACCAGATTCAGCCTGAGACCAGTTTCCTGCTCACGCAACCTTGTGAGAAAGTCATGGAAGTCCAAGTGATTGGGTTCCTTCCACCCATGTGGGATACCTGAATTGATTTCTTGACTCAGGGCTTCAGATGACCCTAGACTGAAGCTGTTACAGGAGTCTGAGGAGTGAAGCAGTTGAAAGGAGTACACTCTTGTCTCCCTGAATTTTAACTAATTAGTTATTCAAAAGTACATAACAGACTATCTAGAAACAGCCTACTATGTATAGAAGTGTCACATGAATATATTGTGAAATTAAAATTCTATAGTAAGAAGTAGATCGCTCAGTGCATTCCGTTGAAAAAACTGGGTAAACATTTGATAATCAATGAACTCATATTACAATCTACTTGTGGTGGTTGAAAGACCACTCAAATCAAGTTAATGGCTTTGATTTATGTGCTAAAGAAAAACAAGTAAAATTAATAATATTTTTGGCTATAACCATAGTGAGATGAGCACTGGCATTGCTGGTAAGTGGCACTTTGTATGTTTCCTCTTTGTTCTCCGTTGTATTAACCAGCTCCCAAATCATGGAGCTACTCTTAAAAAAAAAAGGAAAAGTCAAAAGCTTGGTAACTGTGTGTCTCTTTTTTCGCCCAATCCCACATATGAAAACATATAATCCAATTAAGTGGAACCTGTTATCAAATTCTTGGTTTAGGAGTACTTATGGATAGAACTGTACAATGAGCAGTTACCAGATTATTCTTTTTGTTGGTCATTATGCCATCTAAATTGTTAACCAAATTATTCATGAATCAGTCAGTCATAAATTGTGATAAAAAAACTATCAAGTTTTTTCTTTTTAGTGTTAATTGAGTACTGATTGGAAACAGGTCTATCCACAGAAGTAATGCTTTATAAATATTATTAAATAATTTAGCTATAGTTTTCATTAACTATTAAATTATATTTGAAGCAGTTAAATGAATTTGAGAATTAAGAGTAACGTTTATTCAAACAACAGCATTAATTAATTTGCAAATTTCTTATTTTAGAAATTGGAATAATTTGAGTTTTTTTGTTTTTGTAAGTTTAATTGTATCTTCCACATAATTTTTTTTTATTATTTATTTTTGACAGGCAGAGTGGACAGTGAGAGAGTGAGAGAGAGAGAGAGAGAGAGAGAGAGAGAAAAGTCTTCTTTTGCCATTGATTCACCCTCCAATGGCCGCTGTGGCTGGCACGCTGCCGCCGGCGCACCGCGCTGATCCGAAGGCAGGAGCCAGGTGCTTCTGGTCTCCCATGTCAGTGCAGGGCCCAAGGACTTGGGCCATCCTCCACTGCACTCCCGGGCTACAGCAGAGAGCTGGCCTGGAAGAGGGGCAACTGGGCCAGAATCCGGCGCCCCAACCGGGACTAGAACCCCATGTGCTGGCGCCACAGGCGGAGGATTTGCCTGTTGAGCCACAGTGCCGGCCCCACATAAATTTGACAGTGATAAAATGTGAATGTTTTTGGAATGCTTTTAAGAATTTGGCTTAAAAAATCAGTTGACATGATGTGCTGTTTGTACTAGGAAATAACTTGACTCAAAATACCTTCTATGTTTGCTTAGGATATTTTGTTTGATATCTAAAAGTTGAGATTTTTCTGTCTCAACAGTAAGCGAACATCCTAAATGTGTTAAAGCATATTCTCTGATACTCTATTTAAGTATCTTTCATGTCCTCAAAATCTGAAGATTAATCTGAACTGCCAGTTTTTAGATTTAGAATATTCAAGAAAAAAATAACTACTTTTAGAGCGATGTTTTAAATTTCATAACGGTTTTGGTGAGGAATAATACTATGTACTATTAGCATTGAGAAAACTTTGAAAGTTCTTTTTGGCCAAATATGAAGTATTCAATTTCTAATTCCAACTCAGATATGAAAGATCAGTATTTAACAATGGATATTTTGTGTTTTATAATATGTTCAAAATACAATTACAACATTTAGTATTTGTCAACATACTTTTACAAACATACATGCTCAATTAATAATCTTTGTTTATATGTTCTCATATTTTCTCAAATAATTATAATGAGTTACTCGTAAATTAAAAATTCCCTTAAAAACCCAAGTCTATTTATCAGAGACAAGTATTCTGCAACATAGCCATGCAAATCCATGCCTTTTGTATTTTTTCATTTTTTAATTCCAATAGTTCCTTGATTGCTGCAACATCAATTCAGCACAGTACCAGCACATTCCTGTGTCATCAAGGTGTTGGCTAAAATTTATTCTTAATTGGATATTTAAAGCATGCCCTACATGTTTACATTTGGCTTAGTGTAATGAATTCTGAGATGACATCATGAGAATGCACAGAAGCTTTTACCACATTGTACAAACATGATTTGGTTGCTTTCTACCCATCTGGGCTAAGTATTAAAAATGAGGTGGTGTCTATGTACTTGTTACATAAAACTGAAATTACAACTGGGAAAACAAGACTTCAATTCTTGGCTGAAGACGTCAGCGTCATTTTCACAGTGTTAACTTCCAGATAAGATAGAGAGCCTCATCAGTAGTTACATGGGCAATTTACATATAGTTTAAGTGGAATAAAGGGCAGTACTTTTGGATTTTTAGTATGCTACTTGGGAGTTCAAGCAAATATCTCATTTATAGTCACTATGTTCAGCTTTGAACAGAAACAAAGATTCATCTGTACAAGTGGCTAGATTTAAATATCCTGTTTTGATACTAATTTTGAAAGTCATGTAGCTTCTCTTGATATCTTGATAAAAGAAAATGTATGCTATATACATTTAATTATATTTAATTTTGTCATAATCACATTTATGAAGTATACTCACAATTATGCTAAGGTACTTGTTTGAACTTTTCTGTTCTTTTTCTCTCCCAGCACATCTTAGCCCTCATGATGGACAAAGAAATAATAATGAAGGCAGGTGACTTGGGGACAGTGGGAAGTGGGTATTCATTCTCTTATACGACATTTTGCCTTAAGAATAAAAATGTGCTTTGGCACTGCTGGCTGGTGCTTTTAGTGACGGTTGTAATAGTGATTTTTAAAAGCAAAGCATGAAACAAAAGGAAGAAGAGTTTCTGTTTGCTGGCCTTTTGAGAACTGCCTGGTGGGTAGTTCAGTGAGTTTCAAAGCAGTACAGGGAAACTTGAAGAAAGGCAGGAAGTTCTTGGGATTAATTACGATGCCTAGAAATGGGACTGTATTGTCTCTTCTCTTACAGGCACTTTACATTTCTTGCTGTGACTACAGCAGCCACATACAGTACAGACAACCTCAAAATCTGTTTATATTAGTGTAAATAGAAAAACTGCAGGCAACTTTTAGTTTCTCTGCAGGCATTTTCAGGAATATAGTGGATTCTCCTTTTTATATAGAGGACAACAGCACATCATAGATTATCTTAATGGGGTCATCTTCTCTGGAATTGCCCACTGATATCCTGGCATCAATCCCTTTTTCAAGGCTGAGTGAAGAGAAGAGGATTCTTCACATGACTTAACTTTGAACCTTTCCATTCTTACTCAACAGTAAGCAAACATCCTAAATGTGTTAAAGCATATTCTCTGATACTCTATTTAAGTATCTTTCATGTCCTCAAAATTTTATGTCCACAAAATTTGCTTGCAGTATAATCCTGTAAGTTACCCTGTATTTAACATTTTCATGTTTCTTAATTTTAACTTCATATACTGAGTAGATTTGGAAAGATAAGACTGCCAGCTCCTTGAGTTATTATTTAGACATGGAAGGTATTTTACATATGGATTAGCTTCCAGTTACTGAGGGTGATTATGCTTTTGAGAATACCAGTTCAGCCATTTTGAGTTGGAAAAATATGCCAAACCAAATTCATATGTAGTGTTTTACCTAAAGATATTCTTCAAACCATGCCCACATTCCATTATTTTCCTCATCTTTACTTAAAAAAAAAACAAAGATAAATGTTAGATATCTAAAGAATTTTCTAATGGAAAGCCAATCTTTAAAATTCTATCAAAATGTGCTTAAGACGTGCATTGACTATGTAGATGCAGATATAATATGAAAAATAGACCTTTAAAGATCTACTTATACAAAAACAACTGTATTATGCTCCCTCAAGGAATGTATGCTAGGTTAAAACCTTGATAGTGGTTTTCTAGGAAAGAAAGCTAGAATTGAGAGCTTTGAATACTTCTATTTGATCCTAACACATGGAATTGAGATGAAATGTAACAGAATACACTTGGATTAGTTATGTAGTATTTCTTATTACTTGTTTAGCCCTTGCATGTTGTTCTAAAAACTAAACTTTAAATCTGTATGGTATTACTTGCAAGGTCTTTGTCCTTTACTTTAAATAGAAGAAGAAAAAGAAAATCCTACAGGCTGTACTCAAGAAGTACCTAAAATTGATTTTTATTGATTTTTAAGTCCATCCAATGAATTATATCTGTTTTATATGGAAAAAAAACCACGATATTTTGGCAAAAAGTAAGGGAAATATTGAACCAAACACAGAACATTTCTCTATGCTTCAAATAAATTAAATAAATACTTCAAAAATATATGAAGAATATGTTTATAGAAATATAGTGGTAAAATTCTTCCAAATAATATAATATTTTAGAAATACAAATAGTATAAAATAGTCTGTTGAAAGAATTAGTGTAATATATGAAAAAACAATATTATATGTGAAAGTAAGATTGTGACAAAGAAATGCTTATTTTCTTCATTTGAAAGAGAGACAAAAATCTCCAATTCTTCAAAATACATAATTTAAGATTAAATATAAAATGCTTATATTGAAACATCCTAAACAGAAATGTCACAAACCATAACAAATGATCATGAAATGATTTCAACAGTTTGCACCCACATAGAAACACAGAGTGAAACATACTGTTTGAGTACTAGTTATAGCATTAAATCAAAATGTACAGCACATTAAGGACAGAGATCCCACATGAGAAGCAAGTGCACAGTGGCTCCTGTTGTTGACCCAACAAATTGACACTCTAGTGTCAGCAACATTGCAGGCAGAACTGTAAATTTCTTGTTAGAGATGCCCCCTGCCTTTACCTGGCCAGCTCTCCTCCCAGGCCAGCCAAGTAATGAAAGTCAACAGAGTGCCTTCCCCTAGGAGGTTCACACCTCCCTTAGGATGTACCCCATGTGAAGAGATAGATAGGTCTGGGCCTCTTAACTTACAAGGCCTAAAGCCCAACAGATTATTATCAAGCCCCTTCTGTCAGGTTCTATTTGCCTCTCAATCAGAAAAATTACTTGTAGCTTAGACAGCACCTTTCTTAGCTCCTCTAATAATGACTCTGTCCTTTGTTCTAGGCCCTGTCTAGTGCACTTGGGCCTCATTCCTTTGTAATCATAACCTCTACTCTACCACCAATGGCTCTACTCCCAACCTGGGTGTACTGATGGTCCTCTTCCCCACTTAATGCTGTATAATTGTTCAAACCTGGTAAATGCCTCTCTTAGGATCATTGGTTACTATCCTCACTCTGTCTTTTATGACCTTGTCTAAATATGATCAGAGTCGGCAAACTTGGAAGGCTTCCATAGCCTTGGCAACTCATGACGACAGCCTAGGGTGGTTACTGGTGCCATAAACTAGAGTGTCAATTTGTTGGGTCAACAACAGGAGCCACTGTGCACTTGCTTCTCATGTGGGATCTCTGTCCTTAATGTGCTGTACATTTTGATTTAATGCTATAACTAGTACTCAAACAGTATGTTTCACTCTGTGTTTCTATGTGGGTGCAAACTGTTGAAATCTTTACTTAATATATACTAAATTGATCTTCTATATATAAAGAGAATTGAAAATGAATCTTGATGTGAATGGAAGGGGAGAGGGAGCGGGAGAGGGGAGGGTTGTGGGTGGAAGGAAAGTTATGGGAGGGGGAAGCCATTGTAATCCATAAGCTGTACACTGGAAATTTATATTCATTAAATAAAAGTTTTAAAAAAATAAATAAATAAACTTTATTTTAATGATACGACCATTCATTTTCATGGATTTAATTTTAACTATGAAAATGCACAGGCCGGCGCCATGGCTCACTTGGTTAATCATCTACCTGCGGCACTAGCATCCCATATGGGTGGCTGGGTTCTACTCCCGGTTGCTCCTCTTCCAGTCCAGCTCTCTGCTATGGCCTGGGAAGGCAGTGGAGGATGGCTCAAGTGCTTGGGCGCCTGTACCCACAAGGGAGACCAGGAGGAAACTCCTGGCTCCTGGCTTCGGATCGGCGTAGTTCTGCCTGTAGTAGCCATTTGGGGGATGAACCAACTGAAGGAAGACCTTTCTCTCTGTCTCTCTCTCTCACTGTCTAACTCTATCTGTCAAATTAAAAAAATGCACAAAATACAACAAGGATAAAGAACAACCATTCTTCAAGTTCCTATCACTCAAGATAAAACACATTTGAAAATCTTGGCATATTTTCTTTGGATTTGATCATTGTATATTTTTAAATAAAAGTATACATACAAATTTAAAAAATATAGGAGTATAAAATACAATGGTAACAATTTAAATCACAGCAGAGAGACTGTCACCATTTATTTTAATGTTCTTTTAAAATGTTTTTATTTATTTGAAAGGCAAAGTGAGTGACAGAAAGAAACAACTAGTGACTGCTTTTGCACCCTCATCCTCTAATTCACTCTCCTGATGGCCACAACAGCCAGAGATGAATGAGGCAATGTAAGGTGCCTGGAACACCATCTGGTCTCCTACATTTGTGGTAGGGGCCTGAGTATTTGAAACATCTTTCACTGATTTCCCAGGTGCATTATCAGGGAGCTGGATGATGGCAGAGCTACCAGTCCTCATACTGGTGCTCCCATATGGGATATGGCATTGCAGCTGACAGTTTTCTCACTGTGCCATGAAGCCAGCCCAAAATAAACTTTCTTCCAATGAGAGACATTGAGACACAGGCTTGCACAGTAAGAAAGATTGGTAGTTTAAAATCTGTGTTGACACTGAGCCAGAAGTTTCCCTTGAAAGAAAGTTTATTTCCGGGGGAGGAAACAAGATGGAGGAAGAGTGAGGGCGCACACAACAGTTTGGGAAAAGAAATTTAAACTAGGGTGGAGTTACTGTACCCTGAAGAAGAGTCTCAGAGGAAAAAACTGCAGAGGAAACTCTTCCGGATCTAGTGGATGCGACACGGAAGGCCTACTGGGAGAGTAAGGTGGCCCACTGCCGCGCCGCTCCGAGCCCTGCCGAGCCGCACCAAGCCGCGCTGAGCCGCACCTAGCAGTGCCCAGCCGCGCCGCGCCGCACCAACCCGACCCGACCCGACCCGCACGGAGGCGTGCCACGGACACGGCCCACCCACAGAATTTGAGCCCCGGCACTGGAAGCAAAGGTAACCGGGAGACATTGGCTGTGAAGGTTAGACCATGGTCAGAGCTCACGCGGTGGGGAGGGGGAGCTACACCAGGCTGACTGGAAGAAAAAAGAAAAAAAAAAAAAGGGAACCAGCTGGGACACTAGCCTCTCTCTGCACTCTCCTTACAAACCCCAGAAAGACAAAGAGCAGGGACCACTTACTTTACATAAGTAAAACAAACTCCTTAGCCTAGGCAACACTGAAGAATCAGAGGTCTTTGGCAACACCTCCAAGATGCCAAACAAACGTAGAAACCAAGGCAACAAGAGCAAGGAAGACACTATAATGCCCCCAAAGGAAAAAGACACCCCAATTCAAGATTATGAAGATGATGAGATAGAAGAAATGCAAGAAGCAGATCTCAAAAAATTGGTAAGATCATTAAGAAGTTCTCAAAAACAAATTCTTGAACTACAGAAATCCTTAATGGACAAGATAGAAAATCTCTCTCACGAAAATGAAATATTAAGGAGGAATCAAAAACTAGTAGAACAAGAAACTGTGATAGTGATGAGAAACAATAATGAAATGAAGAATTCAAAAGATCAAATAACAAACACATTAGAGAGCCTTAAAAACAGAATGGGGGAAGCAGAAGAGAGAATATCGGAATTAGAAGACAGAGAACAGGAAAGGAAACAGGCAAACCAAAGAAAAGAAGAGGAAATTAGAAATCTAAAAAATATTGTCGGGAATCTACAGGATACTATTAAAAAAACGAACATTCGGGTCCTAGGAGTTCCTGAAGGCATGGAGAGGGAGAACGGATTAGAAGGCCTTTTTAGTGAGATACTAGCAGAAAATTTCCCAGGTTTGGAGAAGGACAGAGACATCCTAGTACAGGAAGCTCATAGAACCCCTAATAAACATGATCAAAAGAGATCCTCACCACGACATGTTGTAATCAAACTCACCACAGTGAAACACAAAGAAAAGATCCTAAAATGTGCAAGAGAGAAACATCAGACCACTCTCAGAGGATCCCCAATTAGACTCACAGCTGACTTCTCATCAGAAACCTTACAAGCGAGGAGGGAATGGCGAGATATAGCCCAGGTACTAAGAGAGAAAAACTGCCAGCCCAGAATATTATATCCTGCAAAGCTCTCATTTGTGAATGAAGGTGAAATAAAGACCTTTCACAGCAAACAGAAACTGAAAGAATTTGTCACCACTCGTCAAGCCCTGCTAAAGATGCTTAAAGATGTGTTACATACAGAAACACAGAAACACGGTCACCAATATGAAAGAAGGTAAAGGAAGGAAACCTCACAGCAAAAGAGCACAGGAAACCCAAAAATGATAGTGCAAAGTTACTACTTATCGATAGTCACATTAAACGTTAAAGGCCTGAACAATCCAGTTAAAAGACACCGATTGGCTGACTGGGTTAAAGAACAAAACCCATCTATCTGCTGCTTATAAGAAACACATCTTTCTAACAAAGATGCACACAGACTGAAAGTGAAAGGCTGGAAAAAGATATACCATGCCAACAGAAATGAAAAAAGAGCGGGCGTAGTTATCTTAATATCGGATAACATAAATTTTACCACAAAAACTGTTAGGAGAGACAAAGAGGGGCACTATATAATGATTAAGGGATCCATTCAACAGGAAGATATAATGATTATCAATATATATGCACCTAATTATAGGGCACCGGTTTATTTAAAAGACTTGTTAAGGAAATTAAAGGGAGACTTAGACCCCAATACAATAGTACTGGGGGACTTCAATACTCCACTCTCAGAGATAGACAGATCATCAGGACAGAAGACCAACATGGAGACAGTAGATTTAAATGACACTATAGCTCAAATGGACCTAACAGATATCTACAGAACTTTTTATCCTACACAGAAAGACTTTACATTCTTCTCAGCAGTACATGGAACCTTCTCTAGGATTGACCACATGCTAGGCCATAAAGCAAGTCTCAGCAAATTCAAAAGAATTAGAATCATACCATGCAGCTTCTCAGACCATAAAGGAATGAAGTTGGAAATTAGCAACTTGGGAATCCCCAGAGCACGTACAAACACATGAAGGTTGAACAACATGCTCCTAAATGAACAATGGGTCATAGAAGAAATTAAAAGAGAAATCAAAAATTTCCTGGAAGTAAATGAGGATAACAGCACATCATACCAAAACCTATGGGATACAGCAAAAGCAGTGTTAAGAGGAAAATTTATATCAATAGGTGCCTACATCAAGAAATTGGAAAGGCACCAAATAGAAGAAATTTCAAGTCATCTCAAGGATCTAGAAAATCAGCAGCAAACCAGACCCAAACCCAGTAGGAGAAGAGAAATAATTAAAATCAGAGAAGAAATCAACAGGATTGAATCCAAAAAAAAACATTACAAACAATCAGCCAAACAAGGAGCTGCTTTTTTGAAAAAGTAAACAAAATTGACACCCCATTGGACCAACTCACTAAAAAAAGAAGAGAAAAGACCCAAATCAATAGGATCAGAGATGAAAATGCAAACGTAACAACAGACACCACAGAAATAAAAAGAATCATCAGAAATTACTACAAGGACTTGTATGCCAGCAAACAGGGAAATCTATCAGAAATGGATAGATTCCTGGACACATACAACCTACCTAAATTGAACCAGGAAGACATAGAAAACCTAAACAGACCCATAACTGAGACAGAAATTGAAAGAGTAATAAAGGCCCTCCCAACAAAGAAAAGCCCAGGACCAGATGGATTCACAGCTGAATTCTACCAGACGTTTAAAGAAGAACTAACCCCAATTCTCCTCAAACTATTCAGGGCAATCGAAAAAGAAGGAATCCTCCCAAACTCTTTCTATGAAGCCAGCATCACCTTAATTCCTAAGCCAGAAAAAGATGCAGCATTGAAAGAGAATTACAGACCAATATCCCTGATGAACATAGATGCAAAAATACTCAATAAAATTCTGGCCAATAGAATGCAACATCACATTAGAAAGATCATCCACCCAGACCAAGTGGGATTTATCCCTGGTATGCAGGGGTGGTTCAATGTTCGCAAAGCAATCAACGTGATGCACCACATTAACAGTCTGCAGAGGAAAAACCATATGATTCTCTCAATAGACGCTGAGAAAGCATTTGATAAAATACAACACCCTTTCATGATGAAAACCCTAAGCAAACTGGGTATAAAAGGAACATTCCTCAATATAGTCAAAGCAATTTATGAAAAACCTACGGCCAGTATCTTATTGAATGTGGAAAAGTTGGAAGCATTTCCACTGAGGTTGGGTACCAGACAGGGATGCCCACTCTCACCACTGCTCTTCAATATAGTTCTGGAAGTCTTAGCCAGAGCTATTAGGCAAGAAAAAGAAATTAAAGGGATACAAATTGGGAAGGAAGAACTCAAACTATCCCTCTTTGCAGACGATATGATTCTTTATTTAGGGGACTCAAAGAACTCTACTAAGAGACTATTGGAACTCATAGAAGAGTTTGGCAAAGTAGCAGGACATAAAATCAATGCACAAAAATCAACAGCCTTTGTATACACAGACAATGCCACAGCTGAGAAAGAACTTCTAAATTCAATCCCATTCTCAATAGCTACAAAAACAATCAAATACCTTGGAATAAACTTAACCAAGGACACTAAAGATCTCTACGATGAAAATTACAAAACCTTAAAGAAAGAAATAGAAGAGGATACCAAAAAATGGAGGACTCTTCCAGGCTCATGGATTGGAAGAATCAACATCATCAAAATGTCCATTCTCCCAAAAGCAATTTATTCATTCAATGCAATACCAATCAAAACATCAAAGGCGTTCTTCTCAGATCTGGAAAACAATGATGCTGAAATTCATATGGAGACACAGGAGACCTCGAATAGCAA
The DNA here is from genome assembly GCF_033115175.1 of Lepus europaeus. Taxonomy (NCBI): domain Eukaryota; kingdom Metazoa; phylum Chordata; class Mammalia; order Lagomorpha; family Leporidae; genus Lepus; species Lepus europaeus. Next base: position 72,823,142 of record NC_084836.1, read on the forward strand.
TAGCCAAAGCAATCCTATACAACAAAAACAAAGCCGGAGGCATCACAATACCAGATTTCAGGACATACTACAGGGCAGTAGTTATCAAAACAGCATGGTACTGCTACAGAAAGAGATGGATAGACCAATGGAACAGAATAGAAATACCAGAAATGAACCCAAACATTTACAGCCAACTCATATTTGATCAAGGATCCAAAACCAATCCCTGGAGTAAGGACAGTCTATTCAATAAATGGTGCTGGGAATATTGGATTTCCACGTGCAGAATCATGAAGCAAGATCCCTACCTTTCACCTTACACAAAAATTCACTCAACATGGATCAAAAACTTAAATCTACGACCAGACACCATCAAATTATTAGAGAGCATTGGAGAAACCTTGCAAGATATAGGCACAGGTAAAGACTTCTTAGAAAATACCCCAGGAGCACAGGCAGTCAAAGCCAAAATTAACTATTGGGATTGCATCAAACTGAGAAGTTTCTGTACTGCAAAAGAAACAGTCAGGAAAGTGAAGAGGCAACGGACAGAATGGGAGAAAATATTTGCAAACTATACTACAGATAAAGGGTTGATAACCAGAATCTACAAAGAAATCAAGAAAATCCTCAACATCAAAACAAACAATCCACTTAAGAGATGTGCCAAAGACCTCAACAGACTTTTTTCAAAAGAGGAAATCCAAATGGCCAACAGACACATGAAAAAAATGTTCAGGATCACTAGCCATCAGGGAAATGCAAATCAAAACCACAATGAGGTTTCACCTCACCCCGGTTAGAATGGCCCACATTCAGAAATCAACCAACAATAGATGCTGGAGAGGATGTGGGGAAAAAGGGACACTAACCCACTGTTGGTGGGACTGCAAACTGGTTCAGCCACTATGGAAGTCAGTCTGGAGATTCCTCAGAAACCTGAATATAACCCTACCATTCAACCCAGCCATCCCACTCCTTGGAATTTACCCAAAAGAAATTAAATTGGCAAACAGAAAAGCCATTTGCACATTAATGTTTCTTGCAGCTCAATTCACAATAGCTAAGACTTGGAACCAACCCAAATGCCCATCAACAGTAGACTGGATAAAGAAACTATGGGACATGTACTCTATGGAATACTATACAGCAGTCAAAAACAATGAAACCCAGTCATTTGCAATAAAATGGAGCAATCTGGAAAGCATCATGCTAAGTGAATTAAGCCAGTCCCAAAGAAACAAATATCATTTGTTTTCCCTGATCGGCGACAACTAACTGAGCACCAAAGGGTAACCTGTGGAAGTGTAATGGACACTATGAGAAATAGTGACTTTATCAGCTATGGTGCTGACTGTTGATGTACAATGTAACACTTTATCTATTTTAGTATTTTTTTTGTAAACTTTGTAATTAACACACAATTATTCTGAGGTGTCTAAATCTTAACTGAAAAGTGATCCCGGTTAAATATAAGAATGAGAAAAGGAGAGGGAGGAGATGTATAACAGGGGACATGCTCAATTGGATTTGCCCCAAATGATGAAGTTAGAAACGTTCCAGGGGATTCCGATACAATCCCATCAAGGTGGTATGTACCAATGCCATCTCACCAGCCCAGGTGATCAATTTCAGTTCACAACTGATCACACTGATAGGCCTAAGAGTCAAAGGAATCACACAAACAAGATTAATGTCTGCTAATACTAACTGATTAAAAAAAAGGGGGGGGAGAAGGATCCAACATGGGAAGCAGGATACACAGCAGACTCATAGAATGACAGATGTCCTAAATAGCAGTCTGGCCTCAGAATCAGCCCTTAAGTCATTCGGATCTGGCTCAAGAGCCTATGAGAGTATTTTAGGCATGGAAAGCCAAGACACGCTGGGGAAATAAAAAGATGAAGAAGAAGACCTAAATGAAGGATCTCAGCGAGTGTGATCCCAGTGGAAAGAACAGGGACATCAAAGTAGGAGGTAACTTTCTCTGAAGGGATGAGAGAACTTCCACTTTGACTATGGCCTTGTCGGAATAGGATCGAAGTCGGAGAACCCTAAAGGCTTCCATAGCCTCAGCAACTCATGGCTAGAGCCTAGGGAGATTACTGATGCCATAAAAAAGAGTGTTAAATTGTTAAATCAACATCAGGAGTCACTGTGCACTTGCCTCCCATGTGGGATCTGTCCTTAATAGGGTGTCAAAGGTGAAGTAATGATATAGCTAGTACTGAAACAGTATTTTTACACTTTGTGGTTATGTGTGGGTGCAAACTGATGAAAGCTTTGCTTAGTATATACTGAAGCGATCTTCTGTATATAAAGATAATTGAAAATGAAAAAAAAAAAACCCTTGGTTTTAAATTGGAAATTACATAGAAAAATAATCAATCTTTTTTTTAAAAAAATATCTTGCAGAATCTCGGTCATTAATGTGATGTACACTGTTACTTAATGCTATAACTAGTACTCCAACAGTATTTTTTCACTTTGTGTTGCTATGGGAGGACAAACTGTTGAAATCTATATATATACTAAACTGATTTTCTATATATAAAGAAAATTGAAAATGAATCTTGATGGGAATGGAAGGGGAGAGCGAGTGGGAGGGGGGAGGGTTGTGGGTGGGGGGGAAGTTGTGGGGGAGGGAGCCTTTGTAATCCATGAGCTGTACTTTGGAAATTTATATTCACTAAATAAAAAAAAAAATCATTAAATAATGGGAAAAAAAAGATTTGTTTCTTTGGGGGGCAGGGTTGCAGAGAGGCAGAGGCAGAGAGAAAGGGGGGGGGGGAGTCTTTCATCCTCTGGTTCACTCCCCGGATGGCTGCAATGGCCGGGGCTATGCTGATCCAGGGCCGGGAGCCAGGAGCTTCTTCTGGGTCTCCTATGTGGGTGCGAGGGCCCGGGGACCTGGGCCGTCTTCTGCTGTTTTCCAGGGCCATAGCGGAGAGCTGGATCGGGGGTGGAGCGGCTGGGACTTGAATCGGCGTTCATGTGGATTGCTGGCACTGCAGACCGGGGCTTTAATCCACTTGACATTGAGACTCTCCCTCACATGTCATTTAAATCATATGGCAAGGCCTCCAGTGGTACACTTGTTCCTTCCTAATTGTCTTGCTTCAAATGGAAAGGCTTTCTAATAGGATGGGAGAGTTATGTGGCTGGAGCTCTAGAGGGGTGGGTGGGGCCACTGCCTGCAGTGCCAGCGTCCCATGTGGACGCCGGTTTGGGTCCCGGCTGCTCCGCTTCCGGTCCGGCTCTCTGCTGTGGCCGGGGGGGGGGGGGGGCAGTGGAAGATGGCCGGGTCCTTGGGCCCCTGCATCCATGTGGGAGACTCATGGGAGGCTCTTGGCTCCCGGCTTCGGATCGGCCCAGCTCTGGCTGTTGCAGCCATTTGGTGAGTGAGCTAGTGGATGGAAGACCTCTCTGTCTCTGCCTCTCTGTGGCTCTGCCTTTCAAATAAATAAATAAATCTTAAAAAAAAAAAAAAGATCGGAGAGTTGGAACATCAGAGATACAGATACCACCAGTATTATTTTACAGATAACAATACTAAGCCTTCTACTTCTGGCCTTGGAATGGAGACAGTGATTTGGCAGTGGGTAAAACACTGGTAAAATATGCTCTTGTTCAGCTACAAATGATTAAATGCGTGTACATATGTGTATGTCCATACACACATACGTGTTCATACACACATACATGTTCATAAAGAGAAGCATATGGGAGTGGGGGTACAATCTTCAAAAAGTTCACAGAAGTGGGTTTTATGGGGAAAAAACTATGCCTATATTTCAATTTTTACTCACCAAAATAAACTTATCTTTCAATTCCAAAAAAAAAAGAAAGTTTATTTCCAATGCGATTTCTGAGGTCATTTGGTCTTATTTTTCCACTTGTGATTATTGTTTCTATGCCACACTACAATACACCACTCATAGCCTTGATGTCAATCATTACATTTGATGTTAAAGGCCATTATTTTCAATTGTGCAGAGAATTTTTTATGTTAATAAAAGACCTCTGAGGTTTTTGAGTTAATGCTTTTTTTTTTCTGCAGGAAACATTTCTCTCACTGCCTTCATCTCCTTCATAAAAATTGCATTTTAAGATGCAACCGTCTCTGGCCACCCTAGGTAAACTCAGAACCCCTTCCAACTCTTCTTCTCTCCCTCTTTCCTGGTTCATCTTTCTGATTGTATGACCATATCACATGAAATTCACCTTGTTCAATGTCCTCCCACACTAAAATGCCAGCTATGTGGATTTCTAACTGCTGTATTCCTAACACCTAATAGCACATCAGGCACAAAGTGATATGAAATAAGTATTCATTGAAAGAGGGTCCTATTCATATATATTAGAAGGATACATGTACCATTGACTTCAGATTGATTGATGGCAACAGACATATAAAACTAAGAGTATATAAAATATTAAAACAAACATCACAGAGAAGATAGAATATCCTACATGGAAGCAGTGAATGAGGTGATAAATGAGGTGAGTCTTCAAGGTGATCAGAAGAGAGTATTTCAGGCAAACTGAGAGCACTGCAAGCACCTATTAGAAAGATATGGACTGAGGCCGGTGCCGTGGCTTAACAGGCTAATCCTCTGCCTTGTGGCGCCGGCACACTGGGTTCTAGTCCCACTTGGGGCGCCGGATTCTGTCCCAGTTGCCCCTCTTCCAGGCCAGCTCTCTGCTATGGCCTGGGAAGGCAGTGGATGATGGCCCAAGTGCTTGGGCCCTGCACCCCATGGGAGACCAGGAGAAGCACCTGGCTCCTGGCTTTGGATCAGCGAGATGTGCCGGCCGCAGCGGCCACTGGAGGGTGAACCAACGGCAAAAAGGAAGACCTTTCTCTCTGTCTCTCTCTCACTATCCACTCTGTCAAAAAAAAAAAAAAAAGAAAAGAAAGATATGGACTGAAGGTGGTCATTTGGCCTTACAGTTATGACACCTTGAACCATAATGGAGTACCTGGGTTGGATAACTGTCTTCTGATCCCAGGTTCCCATTAATGCAGATATGGGGAGGCAGTAGGGGTGGCTCAAATAATTGGGTTTCTGATAGCTACCGTGTGAGAACTAAATTGAGTTCTCTGTTCTTAGCTTGCTGGCTCTTAGGCAGTAAACCATAGAATGAGACATCACCTATGTCTTTCAAATAAATAGCCATCTTTTTCTTAAAATATTTAATTAGGATTGGAATTAGGCTTAGCTGTTAAGACAACCACCTCTCCTACTAGTGTACTTGTTTCTGCTCTGAATTACAGATTTCTGCTAATGCAGATATTGGGGGGCAGTAGTGATGAACTAGGTAGCTATGTCCCCGTTTCCCCAATGGGATTTCTAGATAGAATTCTTGATTCCTGGTTTCAGCCCCAGTGCTGGATAACTGCAGGCATTTTTGGAATGAACCAGCAGATGGGAGTTTTCTCTCTTTCTTCCTCACTCTCAACTTCATTCTCCCTTCCTCTAATCCTATCAAATAAGTATAGAGGAGGAAGGGTGTGAGTGTGGGTGGGAGGACAGGTATGGTGGGATGAATGTCTAAAGTTCTACATGTGAAATTTGTGTCACTCAAAAAATAAATTTTAAAAAACTCAAAAGATGAAGCATTTACAAAATAGATAAATATTGATACTGAAGTAAATTTACTCTTATTTCATAAAATATTGATATGTATGCAGATAATAGGTTGATATAATTATTTATAGTCTTTTTTTTGACAGGCAGAGTGGACAGTGAGAGAGAGAGACAGAGAGAAAGGTCTTCCTTTGCCGTTGGTTCACCCTCCAATGGCCGCCGCGGCTGGTGCGCTGCAACTGGCGCACTGAGATGATCCGATGGCAGGAGACAGGTGCTTCTCCTGGTCTCCCATGGGGTGCAGGGCCCAAGCACTTGGGCCATCCTCCACTGCACTCCCTGGCCACAGCAGAGAGCTGGCCTGGAAGAGGGGCAACTGGGACAGAATCTGGCGCCCCGACCAGGACTAGAACCTGGTGTGCCGGCGCCGCAAGGTGGAGGATTAGCATAGTGAGCCGCAGCATCGGCCTATAGTCATTTTCCATCACAAATATATTACGATAATATTTTCACTCTTAATATAGTATTACTAAGCTATTCCTCAGCAGAGGAAATACCATATTTTTACATTTAAAATGGTGTATTTGTTATCATTGTGCATATATGGGTTTGCTCAAAAATTCAATAGTTTATTTGGGACAGGTAACTAAAGGATTAATTTTCCAAGAATTTTGTCTTTACTTTTGTTTAAAGTTGAGGTTGCTAAAAAATCAATACTTTGTCAGCAACAAGTCTCTAAAGAATTAAGTTTCAAGAATTTTGTCTTTATATTTTTGTTAAAATTTGAACACTTAGAGGTTTTTATTTCTTTAGAAAAATAACTACAGCGAATAACTAGAAAGGCACTTTAACCAACTAATCTACGGCACCAGTTAAAACTAATAATTAAGTATAAGAATCTTTGACCTAACACACAACCCAGACTGTTAATGGGAACAAAGTATGTTTCCTTACTTCCTAGTGTATATTGAGATTAAATTAAATCAGTGCAATTTATTTACTATCATTTTTTAAAGTTCCATTGTGCTTTTTAAATATGTATTTATTTATTTGAAAGGCAGAGTTACAGAGAGGCAGAGGCTGAGAGAGAGAGAGAGAGAGAGAAAGAGAGAGAGATCTTCCATCCACTGGTTCACTCCCCAATTGGCTGCAACGGCAGTAGTTGGGCTGATCTGAAGACAGGAGCCAGAACTTTTTTGGGTCTCCTACGTGGGTGCAGGGGCCCAAGGGCTTGGGCCATCTTCTACTGCTTTCCCAGGCCATAGCAGAGAGCCGGATTGGAAGTGAAGCAGTTGGGACCCAAGTGGGCACCCATATGGGATGCCTAAGTGCAGGTGGTGGTTTTACCCATTATGCCACAGCACCAGCCCCAATTACTATTATACATTCTCTTAGAATTTTTGTTTGATTATAAAAGAAATAGGTATTAGTATATTTTTGAAACAAATTATGGCACACATTTTGTTAACATATTTTCAACAAATGAATCATAGCCATTAAAATGTATGTTTAAACAATCATTGGATCTCAAAATGTTCATTTCACTCCAATACAATAGATTTTCAGCCTCTATCAGATTGTTCACAGCTGTTGTCCCTACTGGTGAGGAGCAATGTGTTTTTTTTTTTTCCTTTCACACTATTTCCTGAACTTTTTACTTAGTTTAGTATTACTCTTATGAGTAGGAAGTAAACTAACAATAGATTTTTGTAGAAAATATGAGTGTGAATATGAGAGGGAGGAGGAACTTTTGGAGCATGAGCAAGAGGAAGGGTAGGGTGGGATTTATTGTTATGTTCCTAAATCTGTATATATGAAGTATATGAAATGTGTATATCTTAAAAATGTACATTTAGGGGCCAGTGCCATGGCACAGCGGGTTAACGCCCTGGCCTGAATCGCTGGCATCCCACATGGGCACCGGTTTGAGACCCAGGTGCTTCACTTCCTATCCAGCTCTCTGCTATGGCCTGGGAAAGCAGTAGACAATGGCCCAAGTCGTTCAGCCCCTGCACCCGCATAGGATACCTGGAAGAAGCTCCTAGCTCCTGGCTTCGGATGAGCAGTGAACCAGCGGTTGGAAGATCTCTTTCTCTCTCTCTCTCTCTCTCTCTCTCTCTCTCTCTCTCTCTCCCCCTCCCTCTCCTTCTCCCTCTCCCTCTCCCTCTCTCTCTCCCTCTCCCTCTCCTTCCCTACCTCCCTCCCCCTGTCTCTGCCTCTCCTCTTTCTGTGTAACTCAGACTTTCAAGTAAATAAATAAATCTTTAAAAAAATGTACATTTAGGCCGGTGCCACGGCTTACTGGGCTAATCCTCGCCCTGCGGTGCCGGCACCCCGGGTTCTTGTCCCTGTTGCTCCTCTTCCAGTCCAGCTCTCTGCTGTGGCCCGGGAAGGCAGTAGAGCATGGCCCAAGTGCTTGGGCCATGCACCTGCATGGGAGACCAGGAGGAAGCACCTGGCTCCTGGTTTCGGATCGGCGCAGCACGCCAACTGTAGTGGCCATTTGGGGGGTGAACCAATGGAAGGAAGACCTTTTACTCTGTCTCTCTCTTTCTCACTGTCTAACTCTGCCTGTCAAAAAAATATATATATATTTAATTTTTAATTAAATATAATTAATGTGACTTCTGTTGCATGTCGTGTAGAATTTGTATATTTATATCTAGTTTTCATTATATCTGAGGATCACTTGTCTGTTCTTTAAGGATTTATTTACTTAAAGGCATAATGCCGGGAAAGTAGAGACAGAAACAGATATATATTACATATGATGTGTCACCCCCTGAAATGCCTGTAACAGCCAAGGCTATGTGAGGCTGAAGCCAGGAGCCTGAAACTCTATTCAAATATCCTGAATAGGTAGGAGAAATCCTAAAATTTGGGCTACTGTCTGTTGTCTTTCACATCCATTTGCAGGAAACTATCAGAGAAATGGAATCTCTATAGGAATCAAATAGGGAACAATAATATAGGATACTGGTGTCCCAAGCACTAGCTTAACACATTGCACTATCATGCACACCCAATAGAGATCACTTAATCTTATTGCATAACTTAATATATTCAGGATTTTAGGCTTATTTCCTTATATACCTTTCTTTATTTGAATTATATTTGTTTCCTATTTTTCATAAAGTTCTCTCTTGTTTTCTTTTTGTATTTTTGATTTGTTTGCTTACATTTTTTCGACCTATGATCCTCTATTCATTAATTTGGTATATAAAACAAAATACAGTAATGTCATATTTTACACATTTATCAAATTATAAGCTCAAGAATGGTATACTTTAATACTAGTGCTGCTCTGTTTACCCTGATATTTAGTTCTTACAACTCATATATATTTTTCAGCATTTAAATTATTCTTAATTTTCTTTTCATCAATTCTATCTTATATTTCTTTCCTTTCTTCCACCATAAAAATATCAACATTCATTTAATGTAAAATGACTCCAAACCCAAAGTACTTGTCTCAAAAGATGGCCTTACTTCTGGCTACACCACTTTTAATCCAGCACTATGCTGGCAAAATAGCTAAAGATGGCCTAAGTACTTGGGCCGCTTCCGCCATGTTGGAAACCTCGATGAAGTTCCTGGCTCCTGGTTTTAGCCTGGCCCAGCACCAGCCATTCTGGACACTCGGGAAGTGAACCAGCAGATGGAAAATCTCTCTCCATTTCTCCATCTCTCTTCCTGTAACTCTGCCTTTCAAATAAAATAAATATTTTAACTATACATATACTAATAACTGCCATGCTAATAATTCAGGCTGTAAATTGTATATTGTATTTTTCTGACATTCAAAAAAAAGAATAAATAAAATTACAGTCAGGAGCTCATATGTTTCTGCATTACATGCCTTTACTGTGATCTGAAATTGCTCAAATATAATTTTCATACTGAGCATTCTTAAAAGGTCCTAGAGCGCATAAAATTACTAACCAACTTGAAAGCAAGATCATTAGTTGAACATGAACGACATGGATGGATATTTCGGGGATAAGAAATGTGTCTTTGGGGATAGCACTTGTTAACACAATTTTACATATTTTTATTTCTTATTAAGTCATTCTACATTTATATTTGTAGCATAATAATACCATACTTGCATTATTAAATTGTAGAAGACTTGATTATTTGAGACTGTACACCTAAAATTTAGAGACCTCATTAATTTGAGATATTTAATTTAATTACTGCCATTATCTGTATGTCTAAGAAGGCCCATCAATTTTAAAATAAATTAAATGACATTCTCTTGATATGTAGTCAAAAGGGCATAGAATATTTTTAGAAATAGTTATTTTAACATTTTTCTTATAAACCGATGAAAATGGTAAACCAAAGAATGTTTTTAATTTATCAGAATGCTATAAGAATTAAAGGAATTGTATGTAGCAAAGCATTTGTGCAGCCAGTTTGTTAGTCAACCAGTGAATGGAAGATCTTTCCCTCTGGCTCTCCTTCTCTCTGTCTGTAACTCTACCTCTCAAATAAATAAATATTTTTAAAAGTATTTGAATATGAAACTTTGCTTACTAATATTGGAATAAAATCAGAATCATCTTTTAGAAAAAATATTCATACCTCTAAGAACAAAATAGATGTTACAAAAGTATGCAGAACTCCAACATCCTTTGATGGCTTCATAGACCTTTCTCTCTATCTGTTTCTCTCTCTCTGTCTCTCTCTCTATCTGCCTCAGCCTCTCTGTAACTCAGTCTTTCAAATAAAGTAAATAAGTCTTTAAAAAAATACTAACAGATTATGGGTAACAATGACCTGGACAAAGCTGTTTCAAAAGACCTTAACTATATGTACCAATAATTTTCAGGAGATAATTAACACAGCCATGTTTGTTTGCAAATAAGTTCACATCACAGCAAAAATTACAAAAAGAAATTAATGGATTTTAAAGCATTTTATAAAATCTGTTCCTCAGAAACAAAATGTCTAAAAAATAGAAAATAATTCACCTGAAGATGAAAAGGTTTTGCATTGCAAAAATAAATATGTGGTCATGGAAACTTATTGAGGAAAAGAAGCCATGCTGCAGAAAATCATGCTATTAACTCAGGACTATGAAAAGTATGTCTCAGGATCTGTGTGTGATACGTGGGTTAAAACACTGCCTGCATAGCTGATATCACATACAGTATTTGAGTAAGTCCTGGCTGCTGCACTTCAAATCCTGCTCCCTGATAATGCGCCTGGGAAGGTATAAGTACATAGTCCGTGTGCTTAAAACTCTGTCATCCATGTAGGGGACCTGGATGCAGTTCCAGGCTTCTGGGTTTGGCCTGGCCCAGACCCAGTTATTGCAGCCATTTAGGGGAGGAACCAGTAAATGAAAACATAAAGTAAAGATTCTAAAATCTGCCACAATGCACAAGAGAAATGCCAGAATACTTCCAGAGGATTTCCAGTTAGACTCACAGCTGACTTCTCATGAGAAAATTTCCATACTAGGAGAGAATGGAGAAGCACAGTTCAAGTCTTAGGAGAAAATATTTCAACCCAGAACACAATCGAAGCAATTTAAGACAAACCGTGACCATCATCTTATTGAATGGAAATATTTCCAGAAAGATTCAGAACCAGTGATGTCCATTCTCACCATTGCTATTCAGTATTGTCCTGGTAGTTTTACCCACAAGATTTGGGCAGGAAAAACAAATCAAAGTGATACAAACTGGAAAGTAGGAAGCCAAATTATCCTGAAATTTAAATGACATGATTCTATATAGACATTCTATGTATAGAATTCATAGACATTCTATTTATAGAATCATGTCTCCACTGAGAGACTAACTAACACCTTAAACGAAAATCCACTCAAAATGGATCAAAGATCAAATTCTATGATTCCGTACCATCTACTAGAGAGCACTGGGAAAACTCTGCAAGACAATGACACAGGCAAAGATTTTTTGGAAAAAACAAGAGAGGCATAGGCAATCAAAGACAAAATTGATAATTGCGATTATATCAAGCTGAGAAGTTTCTGCACCACAACAGAAACATCAAGCAAAGTGAAGTGGCAACTGACAGAATCAAAGAAAATATTTGCAAATGACACAACTGATAAATATCCTACAAAGAGTTTAAGAAAATTCAATAGCAACAGAACAATCCAGTGAAGAAATGGGCAAAGGACTTGAACAGACATTTTTCAAGAAACGAAATTCAAATGATCAACAGATACTTTAAAAAAATGCTCAGGATCAGGAACCTTCAAGATAATGCAAATCAAAACCACAATGAGGTTTTACCCCACCCCACTTAGAATGGGTCTCATACAGAAATCAACAAACAACAAATTCTGATGAGGATATGTGTAAAAATGTTTCTGAATATGACCAAACAGACTTACATATCCAGAGTCATCAAGAGAACTACTTATTAAGCTTTAAAAATATTGAAAAGATCTACTTTTAATGGATTGGTTTTCATTTGTCGTCTGCTTAAGGTTTACAAGTTCATAATTTTTTTTTTTTTTTGCACAGGCAGAGTGGACAGTGAGAGGGAGAGACAGAGAGAAAGGTCTTCCTTTTCCATTGGTTCACCCCACAATGGCCGCTGCGGCCGGCATGCTGTGACCAGCCCACCACGCTGATCTTAAGCCAGGAACCAGGTGCTTCCTCCTGGTCTCCCATGCGGGTGCAGGGCCCAAGGACCTGGGCCATCCTGCACTGCACTCCCGGGCCACAGCAGAGAGCAGGACTGGAAGAGGAGCAACCGGGACAGAATCCGGCGTGCCGACCGGGACTAGAACACAGTTTCTCGGCGCCGCAGGTGGAGGATTAGCCTATTTTGCCATGACGCCGGCCACAAGCTCATAAAATTTGAACAATTGAAAAAACAAATAATAGTTCTCCTATTTCATCAGTTGTCTGCATTAATGATTGGATATTCACCAATGTAGGTTTGTCTTTATTGGAAAAGTTACCAGAAGATTTGCAAATACTTCATAAAGACTTCCACACACTTCAAATGGGGATCTAGGCTAGTTACCTTTATTATGTCTGAGACCTTAACTCTCTTCTACCTCATTTTCCATTATTACATCTAAAACATTTATCATTAACAAATGGTAATATTCAAGTTTGAAAAGTGCTTACACTAAAAAGTACATAGAAAAAGCACACTGCAGTAAGTAGAAAAATTCAGAAGTGAAGACAAATCACAGCTGGGATTAATACTTAATTTCTTTATACAGTAAGGATATTCTTATTATTCCTCATATGGTTGTAATGAAATTTTCTACTTGAAACATGAAAAAAGAAGAAAAAACTAAAATGCTTGCACATTTTTAGCAGTTTTCTATATTCTAAATACAGTGTGAAATATTTTTACTTTCTAACTGATAATAAAAACTGATTTAATTAATTTCAGCTTAGTTTTAAAAGAAAAAATCCTGCACTGATGCTCTGAAGTAAAACTATCTGCAATTACTTAGATAACACACTCATAAATTATTATGTTTTAGGATTATAATTTGGACAAATCACTTTTGTGATCTGAATTATATTTGTGGATTTAAGCATTAGGGTGTCTGTACTATATGAATCCATACTCAACACATAGTTTTAAGCTATTTATTTATTTATTTATTTATTTTTAAATATTTATTTATTTGAAAGTCAGAGTTACATACAGCTTTTTAAAGAAGGAGAGGGAGATAGAGAGAGTCTTCCATCTGCTGGTTCACTCACAAATTGGCTGCAACAGCTGAAACTGAGCCAATCCAATCCAGGAGCTAGGAGCTTTCTCTGAGTCGCCCATGTGGGTGCAGAGTCCCAAGGAATTGGACCATATTCTACTGCCTTCCCAGGTCATAGCAGAGAGCTGGATAGGAAGTGGAGCAGCCGTAATATGAACTGGCACCCATATGAGATGCCAGCACTGAAGATGGTGGCTTTACCTGCTAAGCCACAGTGCTCACCCCCAAGTTATTTATTTTTTTAAAGTCAGTCTTCAGAGTATAATCAATATGATTAATGTTCCTTTAACTAAATCATTCAATATCTAAATAAATTCAGTATCTAAGCACATGTTTATGTATGAAATTGGGATCAAAGAAAGGGGGAAAGATTAAAAAACACACCAGAAAAAAATTACAAAATGTAGGCTTAATTAATACTTTTAACCTTAAAAAAGCTATCAAGAAAACAAATATAAGTATTCAATAAGACTTGCAGTGATGAATAATGTAACATATTTTCTAAGTCCCATAGACATAGAAGTTTTAGAACACAACAGGAAAGGTTCATTTTCTTGGAAATGATGACCCAGTATAATACAATCACTTGATGACAGAAGCTAAACTTTTCTTACAGTTATAGTTTAACAAATGATTCTGATACTAATAAAAATTGAAAAAGTGTAAATGACTTAAAAAACAGTATAAATACCAATAAGAAATTTAAGGAAAAATAATATGATTGTGTACTGAGAAATACAGAGTAAATGAAAAGTCGTTGTAAGACATTTTACCGTTTCATAAAGGTATATAAATTTTCATTAGTATGTAAAATATGTAAAAACAAATCAGAGCCTCAAGGAAAAATCAATTCACATTCATAAAATTACTCTGATTTAATAAGAGATAATTGTTGACAGGAATGTGAAAAATATAAAATCTTCATATACTTGTAATAAAATAGTGCTGCCACTTTGAAAACAACTGGCAGTTTCAAAAACATATTTTACATAGAATTGTCACAATGACCCAACAATTCCAACCCCAGAAATGCCAGTAAAAGATATGAAACCCACATGGACACAAAAGGCTTTTTACAGCATTATTCATGAAGGCCAAATTTGAAAAAGACCCACATTTTGATGTGTAAGATAAACAATGCATGGTATATTTTTATAATCAAATACTATTTGGCAACCAAAATGCATTCAAAAATTCCAGGCCACAAATGGAATGAGACTAATAAAAAAATGAAACAAAGAGAAATAAATAAAAATATTACATAATGTATTTCTATATGATTCCAACGTAAGACATTTCCAGAAAAGACAAGTTTGCTCAATGTCTGAATGGGGGTGGGGTGAATGAGGAGTTACTGTAAATAACATGAAATGTTTTGGGATTATGGAAATGTTTTATTAGACTGGGATTATGACTAAGTAACTGCCCAAATACTACAAAGTATGGAATATTCACATAAAACATCAGACAAACATGGCTGGGCAGACTGACTGACTCCTTCATTTCTAGCTTTTAGGAGGAGTCTGAAGACAAATTAATGGGGGGGGGATTTCAATAATCTTGTGAAAATTGAAACTAACACATACTTACCTGGATATAAAAAAGATTTAACACCATGAGTACAAAGCCCTTTTAAATGTTAATATGCAACACTTAAGAATTATTCATACATTTCAAAAAGCTTATGTAACAAAATAAACACTACCTGCAAACTGTTGAAATCTTTACTCAGTATAGACTTGATCTTCTGTACATTAAGATATTTAAAAACGAATCTTAATGAAAAATGGGATGGGAGATGGAGTAGGAGATGGGATGGTTTGTGGGTGGGAGGGTCGTCATAGGGGGAAGAACTGCTATAATCCAAAAGTTGTACTTTTGAAATTTATATTTGTTAAATAAAAGTTTTCATTAAAAAATAAAATAAACCCTATCTTTATTATTCTGTTTTTTTGTTTTACATTGTCTTAATTCAAGCTTATTCTAAATACACTAAAAATAAAACTATTTTTCCTACATGAAACAATCAAAATGATATGTTAAACACCAATTTAAGATAAAGCAATGATTACTAATCTCTCCACAGAGCATGACAAAAATGACAAATTCAGTTATTTACAGCTGGACTGTCTTAATATTAAGCTATTCCATGATTCCCAAGGATCATAATATTAGGTGCTGTATTAATTTAAACATTTTACCACCTCTTAACCGTATATGTTGAATAACTTTCTGGAGATTTTCAGTTTAATTTTGTGAACCGTAATTGTACATTCTTATGTACTACAGTGTAACATGCCAATATATTTATAAAATGTGTATTGATATCGGGTAAGGAGCATTTTCCCTTATTTGACATTAATTCATGATTGGAGCCTTTGAGCTCCTTTCTTCTGTTTTCTTATAAAATAGAATACTATAAACAATACCAATCCTATTATGAAGCTAAGCACTAGCAACATACTTTTATAATATAACTCTAATTTAATACCAATTATTCAACCCATTTTTGCTTTTTGAATTTAATTTATCTGAAAGAAAAAGAGACAAATACACAAATATGCACACTCACACTCAGAAGGAATGCTCCTATCCACTCGTTAACTCTGCAAATAAATGCAAAAGTTGGGGCTGGGCTCGGCCAGGCTGAGCTCAAAAGACAGGAACTCAATCTAGCTCCTCTACATGGGTGGACAGGACACAACAACTTGAGACATTACCATTAATTTCAAAGCACAAATTATCAGGAAGCCAGAATTGGGAACAGGGACTCTAGGCAGTGCAATCCAATGTGGCCTTTCGGAGGCTTGGTGTCCTGACAGTCTTCTCCCACAGGTTCTACCAGCTCCCTCTTCCCACTCTTGGACGCCCCATCCCACACACTGACCATTTCTGGCTTCAAGGTGTCTGGTGTCCTGTGGTGACAGGTCAAACAGCAGTGGAGGTGATGTTCCTTGAGTCCCCCAGCAGAGGAGCAGTCTCCCTGGTGCTCTGTCTGCTGCATAACTCAGACAATTATGACGCAAGATCCCAAGAGATTATATATTTTTGATGTCACGATACCTGATTGGACAGTTTGCCCAGCAGTGAGCATGCACAATGATGTCACAATGATGCAGCCAATCAGATGCATCCTAGCTTGGAGGCCTCACTTGAAGTTTCCCTAAATAGGAGTTGCGAGGGGAAAGGCTTTGGTTCAGGCCTCCAGAGAGCTGCTTTCCATGCAGCTGGGAGTGCTATAACATCCCTGATCATGCTGCCTACCGAGATCTCTCCAGTTCTTCCTTATCTGGGTTACTGTGGGGATGTTGCCTGGAGCTTGCCATAACCTGCTGATGGTGAGTTATAATTTAATGGAGATTTATTGACTTATGGACTTTTATTTTTCTTTATATTTTTGATTCATTTTTTTCTGTTTGATCATTTTGTTTTCTAATATTGACTTAAAATCAATATTTTGTCCCATTTCTCTTGTACCTATGTGTTTCCTTGTCTGCTATGGTCTTCTAATATTAATTTCTAATCCCATAATTATTTTCTAATCGCATAATTATTTTATGTTATCTTGTAAGCAGTCATCTTGTTAAACTCATTCATAAATTGTATCTGTCTTAGATTACGGATTATCTCTGTGTATAGTCTGCATTTATTTGAAATTTTATTCCCTAGATGTTGATCTTTACACCTTAATCAGATTATGGAAATCACTATTTCTTTTCTCATCCTGCTAGTAGTATTTTTAACTAGATGCTAACATTTTTGAAATTTTTTTTAAGATTCATTTACAGCATATTCAGGATCACGTAAGGGGGAGTGGTCCGAGGTGGCTCTTTGTCAGTCACTCTGTGGATGAAAGGCAGAGACCTCATAATCTGGGAAATGGTACATATGTAGGGACAGGTGTGCAGAGAAAGGGGAGAGGGTGCAGGTAGCAACTGTCACATTCTTTCTGTAGTTGTTTTCTTAAAGGTCATAAAATGAAAACAAAATTGTCAAATATATTTTGTGCATTTATTGAGACAATCATGTTTTGTTCTTTATTACATTAATATTTATCCTCTAACTGATTTACATATGATGAAATACCCTTGCATTTTAAGGAATCTGACTTGAGCATCTTTTTTTCTGCTGTTGAATTTAGCCTGATTTTAGTTTGTCAAACTGCTCCATCTGTGTCTATTGGGAATGCTGGCCTGTGGTTTTGCTCACCTATATTGACAGCATCACAAGTAGTGGCTTAACTGGCTGCAGCACAACACCAGCCCTCTTGCTAGGTTTTTGTTTCAGGAGAGTCTCATAACATACTTCATAAATGAACTTGGAATAATTTTAGAATTGTTATTATTTAAGTGTATGGTAAAATCTGGTGGATAAGTGTGTAGGTTCTGGATTTATTTAATTGACCATATTTTGCATTTTGTTTAATCTCTTGGCTGATTAATATTCTATTCATATTTTATGTTTTTTTTCCTGATTCTGCTTTATTAGAGTGCATATTTCTAGGGATTCATCCTTTTCTCCTATAATCAAATTTGTTGGTGTATACTCATTTTTGGTTTTATGACTTTTTTGTATTCCTATGGCATCAGTTGTAATGCCTCTTTTCTCAGTTGTGATTTTCTTTTTGAATCTTTACATTTTTTGTTAGTCTAGATAAGGGTTCATTAATTCTCTACTATGTTTTTTGAAGGAGAAAACTTTGGAGCACACATTTTGTTGAGCAAGTAGGATGTCATTTGCGATGCTTTCGTCACACCTTGGAATTCACGTTGTGTTCCTGTTACCTGCTTCCTGATAACTGCACTTTAGGAAGCAGCAGGTGATGAATCAACTATTTGTGTCCCAACCACTCGCAGCAAGGGCCTGGATGACTTCCTGACTCCGGGATTCGGCCTGGTTCAGCCCTTATGTTTATAAGCATGTATTCTTTCTTTGGGATTTTCCAGTTTATTAGCTTATAGTTCTTCAGAGTAGTTTCCTATGATCCTTTATATTTAGTGGTGTCTGTTATAATGCCTGTTTTTTCATATCAAATTTTATTTATTTGAGATTTTTCTTTATTTCTTTGTTAATCTAGCTACAGGTTTACATATTTTATCTTCTGAAAAACCCAGCTCTTTTTGCTTGGTCTTTTGTATTTTTTAAATTTCAATTTAATTTATTTCTACTTTAATCTCTAATACTTCTTGCCTCCTGCTGACTTAGGGATTCATTTATTCTTGTCATTTAAGTCTTTATGATGCATCATTACACCTTTAATTTGAAAAAATAATTTTGAATGTAAGCATTTAATGCTATAAATTTCCCCTATTGTTTTTGCTGTATCCCACAGGTTTCAGTATTTTGTGTTTTCATTTCCATTTATTCAAGAAAAACTTTTATATCAACTTTATAGTTCAAATTTCAAGTTTATAAGCATGCTGTTTAATTTATAAATTTTTATATGTATCTTATTATTATTGTTGATTTTTTATTTTTTCATTTGTGGTAAAGAAGACACCTGATATGATTTGTCTTTTTAAATTTATTGAGACTTCATTTCTGGCCTAATATGTGGTTTATCCTAGAAAATGTTCCAAGTACTGATGAGAAGAATGTGTGTGCTGTAACTGTCGAGTGAAATGTCCTATAAAGTTAGATCCATTTATTTGACAGTATGTTTCTTTTTTCTTTCTTTTTCTTTTTTCTTTTTTTTTGACAGGTAGAGTGGACAGTGAGAGAGACAGAGGGAAACGTCTTCCTTTACCATTGGTTCACCCTCCAATGGCCGCAGCGCTGCAGCCGGCACACTGCGCTGATCCAAAGGCAGGAGCCAGGTGCTTCTGCTGGTCTCCCATGCTCGTGCAGGGCCCAAGCACTTGGGCCATCCTCCACTGCACTCCTGGGCCACAGCAGACAGCTGGCCTGGAAGAGGGGCAACCGGGACAGAATCCGGTGCCCAGACAGGGAATAGAACCCGGTATGCTGGCGCCGCAGGCGGAGGATTAGCCTATTGAGCTGCGGCACCGGCCGATAGTATGTTTCAATTCTGAGCTTTCTGCATTGATCTTCTATCTGAATTCCCTGTCCATTGATGAGAATGTGGTGTTGACGTGACCATTATTGTTGTATTGAAGTCTGTCTCTCCCTTTACATCAATAGTATTTGCTGTAAATATTAGGGTGGGGATATATTCTTGAGAGTTATGTCTTCTTGCTTAATTGACACCTGCTGTGAGCTGCTCAAAATCTTGAGGTGTGAATCAATGAAGGGGTTTCCAGTGCCTAGGAGAAGCAGGCAATCGCCACTTTGACTCTGAGTCCCATGTTAAAGCTTTGGGTTGAGAGTAGGAAGATGGCGGTATAGCAGTAGGATGTCCCGAGTCATGCAGAGAAAGATGAATGGTTAATTCATAGAGGGGATACAATCAGGCGACTGAACCATGGAAAGTTGGTGCAGAGTGGCACAGCAGTTCGCCACAGAGTGCCAGGGACCACTCTGGGGAAAACAGAGGTGCCAGAACTACAGAAAGAGAATGGAGTGGAGAACCAGTGAGAGGGTTCACCCTGCCTCACCCTGGGGGATCCAGGTGAGAGGGTGTGAGCCCATGGAGATGCAGACATGGATGAGGGGGGAAACAAAGTGAACAGTGCTTCTTGCTATAAGGGGGAAGAGGGTGAGATTCCAGGGGGTGAACAGAGAGGTTGAACACACCACGATCCCTCAGTGTCTTCCCCTCCCAACTGGAGCTGCAACGGGCAGAGAGCAGGCATCTTGTTTATTTACATTCTCCAGCGCAGGAGGGCAGGCTGTGCTTTCCTTTCCTGCACACAAACATCAGTTGTGGGGGCCATACCACATAGGAACAAGGATCACAACAGTTCAGAGTGACTCCCCCCTTGCCATGCAGGGGGCACAGCGACAGGAAAGGCTGACCAAAGGAACAGGGAGACTGCCTCCCCAGTGGACGGAGCTTAGTAATCAAAGCCCGGGTACCTGCCTCCTTAAGTACCCACCTCCTTCAGCTCTCAGAAATAAACAAAGCTCTAGGAGGTCTCCCACATGGTTGCAGGGGCCCAAGGATTTGGGCTACCTTCCATGTGAACCAGATCTACCATATGAACTAGAAGTACTATTCCTGAAAATTTACCCAAATGAATAGTAATCAACATATGAAAGAATGATCTGTACCCCATGTTCACTGCAGCTCAATTCACAATAGCTAAGATTTGGAATCAACCCAAATATCCAAATACTGAAGACTGGATAAAGAAATTATAGTGTGTGTGTGTATATATATGTATATATATATATATATATATATATACATATAAAACTATATAAACATATATATACATATAAAAATATAGAATATTACACAGCAGTAAAAAACAAATGAAATCATGCCATTTTTAATAAAATTAATGTAACTGGACAACTGGACACCATCATACTTAGTGACATAAAACAGCCCCCAAAAGACAAATACTGATCTGTGGTAACAAAGAGCATACCTAAAAGGTAATAAAATCTATAGGTGAGAAACTGACATTTTAAGATGTGATGATTTTGAATAGCCACTGTCTCAACTGTTGAGGAACTGTTTTTTTTCTTCATATTATTTATATAAAAGTGAATCTTATGAGTACATTCTTAACTGAAAATGGATCTTTAAAAACAAAGAATGAGAATAGGAGAGGGAGGAGGAGGAAGGTTAGGACTGAGGGAGAGAGGGAGTATAGTGTGGGAAGGATCACTAACTCCTAAATTTGTATATTTGAAATGATCAAGTTTGAATGCCTTAAATAAAATTTAAAATAAAAAAAAGTGCATAAAAAGCTAAAACGTGGGTCAAGTGCCTGTATTCTTCAAGACACTGGACCAGGTGGCTACATCTAAAAATAAAAATTGGATTCATGTCAGATACAACTGTTTAAATTTCATCCTGTTCTGTTTTTAAATCAGTAAATCAAACTGTGTCCTACAATTTGCAGTGTCCTAAGCAGCAGAATGTTTGTGCATTCTTTCTTCTTTGTTTAACTATGTTTAAATTATCACACCACTGGCAAACTTCATTTGCATGAAATTTTATATGATAGATACTAATTATAGTACGTTTATTTCCCACTCTTACCCCCATCTGGGGGGAATAATATTTGGAATTAATTGTCACTAAAAGTCTAAACAAACTGTTAATTGGATTGTGACATATTATAAATGATATGAAAACATTTTAACATTCGGCCATCAACTTAAGAAAATGATTTTCAGGGCCAGTGCTGTGGTGTAATGGGTAAAGCTGCTGCCTGAAGTTTCAGCAATCCATATGGACACCAGTTTGAGTCCGAGCAGCTCCATATCCGATCCAGCTCTCTGCCATTGCCTGGGAAAGCAGTGGAAGATAGCCGAAATCCTTGGGACCCTGCACCCATGTGGGATAGCTGGAAGAACCTTCTGTCTCCTGGCGTTGGATCAGCACAGCTTCAGCCATTGCTGCCAATTTGGGAGTGAACCAGCAGATGGACTACACCTCTCCCCTTCTCTCTGTGTTTAACTCTTGACTTTCAAATAAATAAATCTTTAAAAAAATGTTTTTCCTATACAAATATGCTTATTTAGTTTTTAAAAAGGGATATATGCTACTTGCTACTCTTGTAAATTTCTCAGTATTAAAGCATAACACAACTGAATGCTAAGGCAAAACATCTTGCCAAAAGAATAGAAAACTGGGCTCGGCGCTGTGGCTCACTTGGTTAATCCTCCATCTGCAGCACCAGCATCCCATATGGGCACTGGGTTCTAGTCTCAGTTGCTCCTCTTCCAGTCCAGTTCTCTGCTGTGGCACAGGAGGGCAGTGGAGGATGGCCCAAGTGCTTGGGCCCTTGCATCCGCATGGGAGACAGCCTGGCTCCTGGCTTTGGATCAGTGGAGCACCAGCCGTAGTGGTCATTTGGGGGATGAAGCAACTGAATGAAGACTTTTCTCTCTGTCTTTCTCTGTCTGTAACTCTACCTGTCAAATAAATAAATTTAAAAAAAAAAGAATTGAAAACAGAGTATACACTACATATCAAGTGCTGAATTTCATAGGGCCTGTATGATCAGAGTCTCTTACCAGTTTTGTTAAATGCATCACATAAAGAATTACATTTCATATTAGAGGGTTTCACAGGGATAGCAGTACATTCCATTGATGTATTTCATTTTAGCTCAAGTACCTCTCAGGTTCTTACAACTACTAGTCATTTCACACTCAGAAACACTGGAGAGCCACTTGTGTGACTGGGATCATTTATTTTTATTTGGTGATGTTTGGTTGTTGAGGTTTATCCTTTTAGGTAGAAAAATTAGTCTAAAATTGGAATGACTGCATTTTTGTTTGGTTTCTAATATAGCTCACCTTTTATACTGCAAAAGTCTTTGATATGCATTCACTTAGAGGTTTTTAACATTTTCTAGAAGCTGCTTGGTTCTGTTGAGATGCATGTACAATAGAACCCTTTTAAACATGTCAACTTTGAGCAACAACACATTCTTGGTTGCATTTGAGAGCCTGGATAAGATTTTGCTTGAAAAATGCATATTTTTCTGCTAAATTTTATTTGGGAGCTACCTACTTACAGTGTCTTAATCTTTGAAATGAATGGTTTCAGATCCTCTGATATAATTTCTGCTACTTCCTTTTCACCAGATTCTTTAAAAGGTTATGTAAAAGTCTCAAGACTGAACCTATAATAGTTTTGGTCAGATTCAGTGTTTGTCAGGATGTGATGATCTGATGGCACTAAGACCCAGCAATGTCTCCAACAATTCATCACAATTAGCAAAGTAGCTTTTAGTTTAACATTATTATGCACAGAGTGTCAGCAATTTCTGCCTTCACTTAATGTTTCTATATATCATAACTCAGAAGGTTGAAGTTATCAAAATAATGTGAAGTTGTAATTTTTGCCTCAATTTCTTATAAAAAAAAATTGAGTTGCATGTTATAGCAGCTTCAACTTACAGCTTCATGGTACTCACCATAAATGAAATAGCTGCTAAGTGTCATGATTGATTTCTAATTCCAGGTATTTTGTTTTTTCACTATTGGCATATCAACTTCTGGCAGACTTGTGCAGCAGAGTCATTCAGGGCTTGATTCCATGAAACAGAGCAGTGTGTCCTTATGTGTTTACTTCAGCAAAGATATTCTGTTTTGTGCATATATGCATAAGCATAGCATTGGCTCTTTCAGAGAATAAGGTGTGCTTTTGTTTACATGATTAACATTGAACTCTGCGTTCCTGTCAGGATTATTGTCCTTTTAACCTAGAGATGATGCTGTGGAAACTAGCTCCAATTCTAGCCCAGGCAGCTCCTCTTCCAATCCAGCTCTCTGCTAGGGCCAGGGAAAGCAGTAGAAGATGGCCCAAGTCCTTGGGCCCTTGCACCCACCTGAGACCTGGAAGAAGCTCCTGGCTCCTGGCTTCAGATCGGCACAGCTCCATCTGTTGCAGCTATCTGGGGAGTGAACCAGTGGATATAAGAACTCTCTCTCTCTCTTTCTGCCTCTCCTCTCTCTGTGTAACTCTGACTTTCAAATAAATAAATAAATCTTTAAAAATATTTATTATCATCTTTGGTTTATTTTCTAATACATTGAAAGTCAACAGCGAGATTGGAAATGTTAAACAATTGCAGCTACTGTTAAAAACTTTTATTTGCAAAAGGGAACAAAGTAATATTACTATGATTTAACTTATAGAATGATGGTTTGAGTGGTTCACTTTAAAAAGTCCCCTAAAAATAATGTTGAAAGGACTGAAATTTTCTAAATGAGGCTAAGGCAAATTTAAGACTGTATTATCTCTTTAAAAGTACAAAGGTTTGCATTATGCTATGATTTGAGGTATTTCTTTCCTGTTTTTATTAGGGTCTTAAGAGTGATGAGTTATACATATGTTGCACCATCAAATACCACTAGTATAGCATTCATCATATTCTAATCCTGTGCTCATCAATCAGTCATCCCCCATCTCCCATCCCCTCAGTTCTCTGACAATCATATTTTTTCAATTCAGTTCTTGCATTATATAGTTCAAGGATATCTGTTTTGTTCCATTTTATAGCTTCTATCTCTTTCTTGATATTCTCATTTTGTTCTTGCATCATTGTCTTCCATTTAATTGTTCTTTTGGGCCATACTGAATTCTTTTAAGATTCATGGTCTGAATTATCAGATAATTCACAGATCTCCATTTATTTATTTATTTATTTTTTAGATTTATTTTTTTACTTGAAAGACAGTTACGAGAGGAGAGTTACAGAGAGAGAGAGAGAGCGAGAGAGAGAGAGAGAGAGATTTGCCATGCTCTGGTTCACTCCGCAGTTGGCCACAAAATCTGAAGTTGTGCCAATCTGAATCCCCCTTTCCCTCTTCCTATCCCTCCCCCTCCCCCTCTTCCTCTCCAGGAGCCAAGAGCTTCTTCTGGGTCTTCCACTTGGATTCCCAATTGATTTGGGCTATCTTCTACTGATTTCCCAGGCCATAGCAGAGAGCTGGATCAAAACAGGAGAAGCTGAGACTCAAACTGGTGCCCATATGGGAGCTAGCACTGAGGTGGCGGCTTTAACTGCTATGCCACAATGCTGGCTCCCAGATCTCCTTTCCCTTAGGGTTCATATTGGTATTTCTTTTTGATAATTTGATTGAGAGATGTTTCAATTTTTGTTCATCTGTCTTGCTGTTTTGTACATATAATGAAACAGCCACCTCTCAGTCTTTAGAGAAGTCTTTGGCTTTCTACAGGGAAAAAAATCTTTACAATCAGCTGTTAGAAATCTTGGGGACTCTAAGTCTTCTGTGTGGGTGAATCATCTGTATTTAGTACGTCTACTTTCCCAGTTACAGAGGACTGCTTGGTTCTTTTCTGGGAGTTTGTATCTGTTTCTCCCTCTGGTATCTGGCATTAGCACTGCCAGATTCTCTCTCTCTCTCTCTCTCTTTTTTTTTTTTTTTTTTGACAGAGTGGACAGTGAGAGAAAGAGACAGAGAGGAAGGTCTTCCTTTTGCCATTGGTTCACCCTCTAATGGCCGCCAAGGCCGGTGCACCATGCTGATCCGAAGGCAGAAGCCAGTGCTTCTCCTGGTCTCCCATGGGGTGCAGGGCCCAGGCACTTGGTCCACCCTCCACTGCACTCCCGGGCCACAGCAGAGAGCTGGCCTGGAAGAGGGGCAACCTGGACAGAATCCAGCGCCCTCCCCCCACCCCAGGACTAGAACCTGGTGTGCCGGCGCCACAAGGCGGAGGATTAGCATACTGAGCCACGGCAACGGCCTAGATTCTCTATTAGCACAACTGACTGAGTTCTTTTGTGGTCTGTGGTCCCCAGTCATCCAAGATAATCAGTTCACATAGCGCCCTAAGTCAGGCAGCATGCTCCAAAACCTGAAAAGCAGATACATATTCCACCATTCCCTAAACCTTCCAAGACAGAAGCTGTGACGTGAGTTTTCCTCCTGTTTTTAAGTGAGCTGCAAAGGGGAAAAGCTGATGTAGTTGAAATGAAATTTTCCTGGTCATTACAGTGTGGTTGTCATGGATTGTCTTGGCTTTGAGCTTGGCTGGATCACTGCAACAACATGACTATGTCTCTGAAGTTCCCATGAAGGTCTTTTAGAACATATGTTGCTACTAAGTAGTTATTTCTGTGGGTGAATGAAGTCTGTGGTTTCCTATTCTATCTTGCTTGCTTTGTTTGCCCCCTGCCCTCTTTTAAAAAATTACACAATCTATTGCAGCTTCTTAATTTTTTTATTGGATAGATATCTTCCATCTGCTCATTCACTTCCCTAATGCCTGCAATGGCCCATGCTGGGTCAGGCTAATGTCAGGAGCCAGAAACTCCATCCCGGTGTCATGTGGATGTCAGGAACCCAAGTGCTTGAATGATTCATGCTTTCCATGATAAAGATTAGCAAGAAGTGGAAATCTTTGTGATGGGGGACCAGATACTTAGACCATCTTCTGCTGCTTTCCCAGGAACATTAGGGAGATGGATTAGTAGTGAAGCAGCCATGACTTGAACCAGCACCCATGGAATAAAGACCATAGGTCGTGAATTAATGCAGTGCCACAACACAGGTCCTGGTATTTAAATCTCTTGATAGTTATTCTTTAAATAATTTTTAAATACTAGTATAAAACATTATGCTAATAGATTAGAGATTGAGAACTAGAAACTTAAAAATTATTTTAAAATTCACTCTAAAATGTTTGAAAGAGAGAGTGACAGAGAAAGAAATCTCCCATCCACTGATTTACTCCTCAAATGACTACAAGGCTGGTCCTGAGCCAAGGCAAAGCTAGAAAAGTGAAACTCCACTCAGATGGCAGGGGCACAAGCATCTGCATCATGTTCCACTGCTTTCCCAGCCACATTAGCAGGAAAATCAACCAGAAGCCAAGCAGGCAGGACCCAAATTAGTACTCCAATAAGTGATTCTGATGTAATAGGCAGCTACTTAAACTACTGTGACACAACAGCAGTCCCATCAAGTGGAAATCTCATGTATGGTGGGGGTCTTCTTAAAGATATGGCTAAGACTTACAAATCAATTGTAGTAATGAAGGTCCTCATATAACAAGGATGAGGGAATTATTGGTAACACAAATTTTCAATGTTCTTGGTAAAAGTTGTCTATTCAGGTCTAGTTTAGTGTTAAAACAAAAAGCATACTCAAAACAGCATAGAAGAAATGCAAGAAAAGGAACTCAAAAAATTGCTCATAATGTAACATAGAAGTAATTCAAAGCAAATGCATGAACTAGTGAAATCCATCAAGAACATGAAAAAAAAATTTCTCCCATGAAATTGAGATCTTCAAGAGGAATCAAAATGAAATGAATAATTAAATAGAACAAATAAAAATGCAATGGAGAGCCTTAAAAACAGAATTGGTAAAGCAGAAGAGAATATCGGACTTAGAAGTCAAAGCACAGGAAAGCATACAGTCAAATCAAAGAGAAGAAGCAGAAATTAGAAAACTAAAAAACACTGTTGGGAATCTACAGGATACTAATACAACAACAACAACAGCAACAACATACAGGTTCTAGGAGTTCCTGAAGGCATGGAGAGAAAGGATTAGAAGACCTTTTTAGTGAAATAATAGCTGAAAATTTCAAAGGCATGGAGAAAGAAAGCGACATCCAAGTACAGGAAGCAGACAGAACTACCAATAGACAACACTAGAAAAGATCCTTGCCACAACACATTGCAATCAAACTCACCACACTGAAACATAAAGAGAAGATTCTAAAATGTGCATGAGAGAAACACCAGATTGCTTTCAGAGGATCTCCAATTAGACTCACAAGAGACTTCTCATCAGAAACCAAATAGGCTAGAAGAGAATGGCGAGACATAGTATAAGTCTTAAGATAAATAAACTGTCAGCCCAGAATGTTATACCCTGCAAAGCTTGCATTTACGAAAGGTGAAAAAAAAAAAAAAACAGAAATTGAAAGGATTTGTCATCACATGTCCAGCCCTGCAAAAGATGATTAAAAATATGTTGCACACAGAAATACAGAAACATGGTCCTCACTGCAAAAGATAAAGGAAAAAAATCTCTCTATAAAAGATCAAAGGAAGTTGAAAGTACAAATTAGGAATATTGTTGGAAAAATGAAAGAGAAAAGTCATTACTTATCAATAGTCACCTTGAAAGTAAATGGTCTTACTGCTCCAGTTAAAAGACACAAAGTGACAGAATGGGTTAAAAAACATAACCCATCTAATTTTTGCAAGAAACACATCTTACCAACAAAGATACAAACATGCTGAAAGTAAAATGATGGAAAAATATATTTTATGTCAACAGAAATTAAAAAAGAGCAGGTATAGCCAATTTAATATCAGAAAAAAATAGACTTTAACACAAAAAATGGTAAAACAGACAAAGAAGGGGACAATATAATGATTAAGGGATCTATCAATTCGACAGGAAGATGTAACTATTATAAATGTATGTGCACCTCATTACAGGGCACTGGCAATTTAAAGAAATGTTAAGGGATTTAAAGGGAGATTTAGACATCAATACAATAGTTTTGCAGGACTTCAATACTCCACATTCAGCAATGGATAGATCAATCAGACATAAAATCAACAAGGAAAAAGCAGATTTAATAAACACTATAGACCAAAGGGCCTAACAGATATCTACAGAACTTTCAATCCTACATTTGCATAATACAAATTTGTCTCAGCAGTGGCTGGAACTTTCTCTAGGATTGACCACATGCTAGGCCATAAAGCAAGTCTCAGCAAATTAAAAAAAAAATCAAAATCATACCATGCATCTTCTCAGATCATAATGGAATGAAGCTGGAAATCGACAACTCAAGAATCTCTAGATTCATGGAGACTGAACAACATGCTCTTGAATGAACAGTGGGTCATAGAAGAAATCAAGAGATATCACAAAATTTCTGGAAACAATTGAAGGTGACAACACAACATATCAAAACTTATGGGATGAAGCAAAAGCAGTATTAAGAAGAAAGTTTATTCTGTGAAGCCAGCATCACCTTAATTCCTAAACCTGAAAAAGATGTAGCAGAGAAAGAACTACAGATCAATTTCCCTCATGAACAGTTGCAAAAATCCTCAGTAAAATTCTGGCCAATAGAATGCAACAACAGATCAGAAAAATCATCCACCCAGACCAAATGAGATTTATCACTGGAATGCAGGGATGGTTCAACGTTCACAAATCAATCAATGTGATACACCACATTAACAAACTGCAGACCGAAAATCAACAGATGCAGAGAATGCATTTGATAAAATACAACACCCTTTCATGATGAAAAATCTAAGCAAACTGGGTATAGAAAGAACATTCCTCAATACAATCAAAGCAATTTACGAAAAACCCACAGCCAGCATCCTATTGAATGGGGAAAAGTTGGAAGCATTTCCACTGAGATCTGGTACCAGACAGGGATGCCCACTCTCACAATTACTATTCAGTATACTACTAGAAGTTTTAGTCAGAGCTATTAGGCAAGAAAAATAAATCAAAGGGATACAAATTGGGAAGGAAGAAGTCATACTAACCCTCTTTGCAGATTATATGATTCTTTATGTAGGGGATTCAAGACTCTATTAAGAGACTATTGGATCTCATAGGAGTTTGGCAAAGTAGCAGGATATAAAATCAATGCACAAAAATCAACAGCCTTTGTATACACTGGCAATGCCACAGCTGAGAAAGAAATGCTAAGATTAATCACATGCACAATAGCTACAAAAACAATCAAATACCTTGGAATAAACATAACCAAGGACATCAAAGATCTCCACAATGAGAATTACAAAATCCTAAAGAAAAACATTGAAGAGGATACAAAAAAAATGGAAAAATCTTCCATGCTCATGGATTGGAAGAATAAATATCATCAAAATGTCCATTCTCCCAACAGTAATTTATAGATTCATTGTGATACCAATCAAAACATCAAAGGCGTTCTTCTCAGATCTGGAAAAAATAATGCTGAAATTCATATGGAGGCACAGGAGACCTCAAATAGCTAAAGCAATCTTGTATAACAAAAACAAAATTGGAGGCATCACAATACCAGATTTCAGGACATACTACAGGATAGTTAGGACAACATGGTACTAGTACAGAAACAAATGGAAGACCAATGGAACAGAATAGAAACACTAGAAATCAATCAAAACATCTACAACCAATGGTAAAACTACTACTAAAACAGTACTCTATGCTTTGTGTGTCTGTGTGGGTGCAGTCTGTTGAAATCTTTACTTAGCAAATACTAAGTAGATCTTCTGTATATAAAGATAATTGAAAATGAATCTTGATGAAGAATGGGATGTGAGAGGGAGTGGGAGATGGGATGGTTGCGGGTGGGAGGGAGGTTATGGGGGAAAAAGCTGCTATAATCCAAAAGTTGTACATTGGAAATTTATATTTATTAAATAAAATTTAAAAAATAGAGGAAGTTTATAGCAAAAGTTGGCAACCTAAGAAATATGAAAAACACCAAATAATCGAGCTATCAATGCATCTCAAGGATCTAGAAAAAAAACATCAAACCAAAACCAAAAATAATAGCATAAAATAGATAATTAAAATTAGAGAAGAAATCAGCAAAATTGAAACAAAAAATATTACAAAAGATCTGCAAAAGGAAGAGCTGTTTAAAAAAAAAAAAAGAGAAAGAAAATTGACAGACCATTGGCCAAACTAACCAAAAAAAGGAGAGAGAAGACCCAAATAAATAAAATTTAGAGATGAAAAAGGAAATGTAACAACACTAGAAAACAAAGCAAAAATGGATAGATTTTTGGACTCATACAACCTACCTAAATTGAACCATGGAGACATAGAAAACCTAAACAGAATCATAACCAAGAAGGAAATTGAATCAGTAATAAAGGCCCTGACAACAATGAGCAGCCCAGGACAGGAAGGATTCACTGCTGAATTCTACCAGACATTTAAAAAAGAACTAACTCAAATAACTCTGAAGTTATTCAAAGCAATTGAAAGAGAGGGAATCCTCCCAAATTCTTTCTAAAAAGACAGCATCACCTTAATTCCCAAACCTGAAAAAGATGCAACAGAGAAAGAGAATTACAAACCAATTTCACTGAACATATATGTAAAAATTCTCAATAAAATTCTAGCCAATAGAATCTAACAACACATCAGAAAGATCATCCACCTAGAACGTGTAGCAAGATATAAAGTCAATAGACAGAAAACAACAGCCTATGTATACACAGACAACAGCATGCTGAGAAGGAACTTCTAAGATGAATCCCACTCACAATGACTACAACAATTCAAATACCTTGGAATAAATTTAACCAAGGACGTTAAAGATCTCTATGATGAGAATTACAAAGAAAGAAATATAAGACACAGAAAAATCTTCCATGTTCATGAATTGCAAGAATCAATATCATCAAAATGTCCATTCTTCCAAAAGCAATTTACAAATTCAATGTGATATCAATCAAATTCCAATGACATTCCTCTCAGATATAGAAAAAATGATGCTGAAATTTTTACCCTAAGGACTTCAGCTTTAGATTCTGTGGTATTATAGTCTGTAGGGCTTAACCCACACATGTCTTCTTGCATGTAACTGAGTTTCTTGTCCACAAAGCCTCTATTCATTTCATGTTGTCCTCGAGTCCCTATGTTCATTCTTTCTGTGCCAGTTATTCTCTAAGCTACACATTTTTTGATATGAAGATTGTGTTGTACAGGGAATGCAGATTTCCTCCTTATAACTATAACTGATGAGGAGAGCTACAAACTTTCTAAATGAAGTATGAATTGAATGGCAAGTTCCTACAGAAAAGGAGTACATTTTCCTCTTATTTTTATATGTAAGTTTTACCTGTCATCCCTTAGGTCCTGATGCTTGTAAGACATGAGAAAATATCATTTGGACCATTCAGCAACTTCTCTAAGGTCATCACATTCCATATTCCTGATCATCAGTCTTTTTTTTTTTTTTTTTTTTTGAGAGACAGTTACAGAAAGAGAGAGAGAGGAAGAGATAGCAAGATCTTCAATTCACTGGGTCATTTCCCAAATGGCTGCAATGGCATTCATATTGGGCCAATATAAAGCCAGGAGTCAAGAAATTGTTTTGGGTCTTCCATGTGGGTGAAGGGGCCCAAGAACTTAGGATAGCCCAGGTTTGTTTCCCCAGTGCATTAGCAGGGAGCTGGTTTAGAAGTAGAGCAGTTGGGACTCAAACCGGGACCCAAATGGGATGTTGGTACTGCAGGCAGCAGCTTTACCTGTTTTGCCACAGCCCCAGCTTCCTGATTACCAGCCTTAATGTCAGTACTTGGTTTGAACTAGTGTCTGGATTCTGATGTCTATACCACCACACTGTAAATACTGGAGAAATGCTCCCCTCTGCATCTTGACTCTAAAGTCAAGTCTGTAATGTCATCGGAATCTTAACTGTGAGTATACTTGCTGATGTTGATCCCAACTGGAAACTCTATATGTGACTGTAAGGCACCCTGGGTGTCCAGTGAACTGGGCTGTCCATCTTTGAGGGTCCCAGGATACAGTGAATATACCTACATGCTTAGAGCAACAAGTTGATCCTGAAAGGGGTTGAGGCCCAGAGGCACAGGAAGAGATTGTTTTTTTTTGTTTTTTTTGTTTTTTTTTTTTTTTACCTTCTACTGAGGGCTTAGTTAGCTGGCACTATTCTCTCACACACATATTCTAAAATTCTATATAATCATTCTTTGCTGCACTTTAAATTTCAAACCTCATCATCAATATATGGTCAGCAGCCAGCTTGCTATAGTGTAGCAAGTGTGGTTTGCTGCTCATACGTTTACGCTCCACAGAATCTGAACTGGCTGTTCACTCTATTCCAGAAGAATCACCACACCACAACAGTTACTCTTGCTATTTGCTTCTGGTTAGTTTCATTCAGAAAGTAGTATAATGGAGTAACAAGGGAACAAATTCAGAGGACAAGGAAGCAAGATTTAGTCAATCACTTCTTAATCAGGGATTTTTGGCAGCAATGGAGAACAGTTTTTATGATCCTTCATGAGATGAGACACAGGGCAAAAAGTACAATCAAATATTGCATCTGATTATGAATGTTACCTTATTCACTAATAAAGCTGAGTTCTCATCTATATCTCCATGTATTAATGGAACTGTGTTAATCTTTCATTCATATCTGCCTACCACTCCTCTTAGTCATTCATCTTACTTCCCAATTTTAGGTAGAATATTTTCCATATTCTGTCTAGGATCATTCTCATTTCACATCGTTGTTAGGAAAATTACTCAGAATCACAAATAGGATTAGGTTACCCCATCTGTGAACCCGTTGCTATTCTTCATCAACCAGAGGTACACAACCTGCCCCTTGATTCTTGGGGATATCATTGGCCTTCCTGGGAGGCATTCTGACCTCCGGTTGCATAAATCTTTGGTTTTTCCAAGGAGGCTCTTAGTACTTCTGTCACATTCACTTGCCCTGATTATCCTTCACAAATCAAATTAAACCTCTGTACTTCTTCTCTCCCTGCCTCCTTCTAACTATTAGCAATTAACTCAAGTATAGACTTATGGAAATTAGAGCAAAAATTGTGCTGTGCTTCATACTGTTTGCCATTTCATCATATATGCCTTGAGCCTTTGGATAATAGTGTAGGAAATGTGCAGGCATCAGAGAGCCTTGAGTGCTATTCTGTGCATGACTGTGGCCATGTACATAGTTTTTGCCTTTAAATAACTCCCCTTACCAACCAAGGATAAGGGTACTTACCTTAAAAAGTTATTGCTGGTTTGAAATGAAGCTATGTGAGCATGTTTCTGAAAAAAGTACTTGTAAAACACGTAGTGCTCAAAAATGATTTTTACTGCTCACATTACAACAGAATGACTAAAATTCATTCATTCGTTCATCCATGCCTGTGTTTTGTTCTGATTATTGTAAATTATGGAAATTTGTTCAATCTACTGCCTGATAATGTTAAAGAATGGCTAAGAGGGGCCAGTGCTTTGGTGCACTGGGTTAATCTTCCGCCTGTGGTGCCAGCATCCAATATGGGCACTGGTTCTAGTCCTGGTTGCTCCTCTTCTAGTCCAGCTCTCTGCTATGGCCAGGGATAGCAGTGGAGGATGGCCCAAGTCCTTGGGCCCCTGCACCCACATGGGAGACTAGGAAAAGGCACCTGACTCCTGGCTTTGGATTGGCGTGGCTCTGGCCTTTGCGGCCATTTGGGGAGTGAACCAACATAAGGAAGACCTTTCTTTCTATCTGTCTCCCCCACTGTCTGTAACTCTACCTGTCATATAAATAAATAAAATCTTCAAAAAAAAAAAAAAAGAATGGCTATGAGGTGGGTGTAATTGTGTATTAATAATATTAAGCACTCAGGTCTGACGCTGTGGCACAGAGGTTAAAGCCCTGGCCTGAAGCGCCTGCATCCTATATGGGCACCAGTTCTAGTCCTGGCTGCTCCTCTCTGATCCAGCTCTTTGCAACTGCCTGGGAAAGCAGTGGAAGATGGCCCAAGTCCATGGACGGAAGACCTCTCTTTGTCTTTACCTCTCTCTGTAACTCTTGGAAATAAAACAAATAATAATATTAAACACTGAGACCACAACAGTGAAAAGCCCATAGCAATAACTCAGTAAACTTTTGTTTGGTGAAAGAATGGATGGATAACATTATTTTCCAACCACTTTTTAAAAACCAAAAACTTTATTGTCATTTCTTTAATACTAACAATAGCATATGTGAACTAGTTATTCTTGAAGACAAACACTGACAGCCCATTTTCTCTTGGAGATCCTTATATTTGGGTTGACAAGTGATTTTAAAAGGAAGAAAACTAGGTAGCTTTCTGCTTATAAATGACAATATTAATTATAATTGTTGACAAAATAGTATTATAGAGAATTTTTCTCAACACTGAGAGTTATGCTTCTCAATTCATTCATAGTAGGTAGTGTAACCCATGGTCTGAGTAAAAAAAAGGCAACAGGATTATTTCTCTATGTTTATCTCACAAAAACATTCACTGTAACTTATAATATATATAAAAAAGCAACTATGGTTGACTTTTATAATATACATCACATGATAATGAATATATGGCCCAACACAATGGTTAGTAGCTCATTAGTGTATGCAGCACTTAATTTTTACTTAAAATGAAAATTTAAATTTTAGGGTTATAAAAATAGAATAAATACCTTTTTAAAAGATTTACTTTATTTATTTGAAAGATGGAGTCACAGAAAGAGATAGAGCCAGAGAGAGACAGAGGGAGAGGTCTTCCATTTGCAAGTTCATTCTTCAGATGGCCTCAATGGTTGGAGAAGGGCTGATCTGAATCCAGGGGCTTCTTCCAGGTCTCCCATGTGGGTGCAGGGATCCAAGCACCTGAGCCATCCTCCGCTGATTTCCCAGGTGCATTAACAGAGAGACGGATCAGAAATGAGGCAGCCAGGACATAAACCAGCACCCATATGGGATGCCAACACTGCAGGCCACAGCTTTCACCCACTGTACCACAGCACCAGTCCCCCCAAAATATTTTATTGTTGTTACTATTTTTTAAAAGAAAGATGGAGGTTGAGACAATACAGAGAGAGAGACAGAGAGAGAGCTTCCAGTCACTTTTTCATGCTCCAAATGCCACAAAAATTGAGACTAAGCCACACTGAAACCAGAAGGCAGAACTGAATCTGAATCACTCACAAGGGCAACAGAAACCAACTACTTGAACCGTCACCACTACCATCCAGAGTGTTCCTTAGTTAGAGGCTGGAATAAGAAGAGGAAGTAAGAATTGATCCCAAGATGCAAGTTTTCCACGCAATGTAACTGATGTTCCATTCAACCCGAGGGCGTGCTTTTTAATATATTGTACATTTACTATATGAATCTTAAACATTAACTTCTTAAATGTATGCCAAACAAAATGGCAATAAGTTTAGTTCGTTTATTTTTAATTTGCAAGAATTTATTTATTAAGACATATTCTTTTGTTTTTCAAAATTCCAATATTGATCCAGATGCCTATACCTGATATACAGAAAATTGTTAAATGGGAAGATATAGTGACTTTTTCACTGCAAAGTTTAAGCAATTTATATTTGTTTTACCACAGTATATATCAGCCACTATATAACAGCACAGAAACACTATAAACATAAATGAATATTCTAGTAATGATATACCATGTATCTACTTCTCTATTCCCCTAAATTATCTATCAATAATTAGGACATCATCTGTACATTTGTGAAACACATTCAGTAAATTCACTAACTTCTAATTACTAAAACACACATTATAGCCTCATAACATAAGGACATTTTCCAGAAAATGT